>NC_088714.1:11088589-11418900 GCF_963576615.1 Watersipora subatra
TTTTCTCAGGGTTTTAGTGGCAGAGTTTATCCTCTCTTCATGATCTTAGTGGTCATGTCTGCCCTCTACCCGCTTTACGAGCTTAGTAGTGGGGTTTGCCCTTTTCCCTAATGATCTTAGTGGCGGGGTTTTTCCTCTCTTCTTTCCTTAAGATTGTAGGGGCAGGGTTTTCCCTCTCCCCTCTTCATGCTCTTACTGGCAGGGTTTGTTCTCTACCATCCTTTTTTTCTCTGTTTTGTAAGATTAGTTTAATCGATGAACGTTTAGTAAGCCAGCGAGTCTTACCCAATCATGGCTGTCATTATTGAAATAGTTATTACGCTCCCATCATAGATGTAATTACTACTAAAAGCATAACTGTTGGTTCAATCAGAGATTCAGTTGCTAATAATAGCATTGCTGTTGGTCCAATCAGGGATTTAGTTGCTAATAATAGTTTTTCTGTTGGTCCAATCAGGGATGTAGTCACCATTTGTAGCATTATCAATCATCCAATAAGGGATAAAGTTACTATTCCTACCCTAGTTTTTCCTATTGGTGTCATTGCTGATGTGTACTTGTTTTCTGATAGTTGAACCATCTCCAGCATCCAATGCTGTCTCTGCACCTCCAAACAATAAGAAAAAAAAGAAAGCAGATGGAAAAAAGAAAAAATCCTCTGCCGAACCAGCATCCTCACTCGGTGACTAAACTTACAAAACATCTACAGCTCTGTGTGACTGGCTTCTTTTTGGCCCTCTATTTTAGACACCATAATGGTTTTATTGCGCTGTTATTAGACTACTCTAACTAGTATCATCTAGTTATGATGGTAAACTTTGCACTCACTTATTGCATGCATGGTTCTGTTCATCACAGTGATATACTAGAATGTCATCTAGCTATCAGGTTTTCTTGGTGGCCACTTCTAGTTTGACATCAGAAGTTTAACGGTTGATATTGCCAACAAGGAAACAACAATCATCTTAAAACATGAATTAGGCAACTGCCACAAAATATCACATGATGTGTGTCAATGTTTTGTATCAGACTTTTCAATTTCTATTGACCCTACTTCCTGCCATTGTAAGATGTATAACTCTGTTGCCCTCAAAGCTACAACACAGAACCTCAGACTACCAACTAACTAAACTTGTATACATATGTGAGTTTGGGCTATTGTATGGTAGATGCATTCCAAAGTATGATTATGGTGCCATATCTCATTGTAGCTCCACTCAAAGCTTCTGGCACCTTGTCTCCAGTTGGAGCTGGGCTGGCACCCCTCAAGTCACTCGGTGGCATGCCCCCTTCTCATATATCTACAACCTCTTTGTTGGGGGCACCTTCGGTCAGTATAGTCATAGGATTAAGCCAGTGTTTTATCTCGCATGTAGCTGTACCTTTTTAACAGATGAAAGGTAAGTTATGCATCTACCCAATTGTGATGGCTGACTACTGATTGCTTCAGAACAATGGAGTTTATTTTAAAGTGCTTTTGTTTAGCGAGTCATCGATATTGACCCCATCATATGATGTGTCTGGTAAGGTTTTCTGGAGAAAACTTGTTAAAATGATCAAATCTTTGCTAAGCCTGTCACACACTTGTCATTAGCGGGAAAAGAAAAAGCAAGCTGCCATCTTTGACCATTGGCTTTATACTGCTGTTATATAATTTAATAACATTTTTTGTTTCTGCGATTACTAATTTGTTTTTACTTATTTAAAAGCGTTTCAAATTGGCAAGGTTAAAAAAGCTGATTTTGATTCCTCAGCCATTCACTAAATGTGATGTAGAAGCAGGTGGTGACTTACAGCAAGTCATCTGAGGGTCTCTGTTCGCTGTCCATTCGCTTCCAAACATTTAAAAAAAATATTATTTACTGTCATTGGCATATGCGTTAATGTACCTGCTATAACTTGTCATTCCTTGTCCGCATGTGTTTCCCCCCTTCCTCTGTCCATTTTAGTGGGTATATAATATGCAAGTTATCATGCAGCTATGTATCTCCTTTAGGCTCTGAAGGGATCGATGCCATTGATGAGTCGAACCAATGAGTCATTCGGCAATGTGCAGATGCTGTCCATGTCTGCGAGTGAGGAAGATACAACAAACGTAGATGGAACAAGTAGCATTAAGTATGTCTACCTTGTCAGAGCCTCTTCTAGCGTGCTTTGTCGTTTATGTTGGGTAACAAGTAAACAGTGCTAAGGTGTATGTCAGTAGATCAGGAACAACATTTGCAATTGACTCATCAGATGACAGCGAGTGATTTTCCCTGGCAACACGCCTGAACAAGCAGCTGCTACTAACATGAATTGTATTTTTGTTTTAGTGTTTCCATTACATTTTATTGTTTGAGCATATGTGGTGTCTGTTATTGCTTTAACCCTTCTGATGCCAAAAACATTTAATGTTGGCAGAACTACTCTTCCCTTGCCATCTGCTCATCATACTATTGATAAATTTGAATTTGTTGAATACAGGATTCTGATATGTTAAAATTAATTTTAGAGCAACTACAAGCAGGGCTTTATTTTAGGTGTCAGATTCACAGTAATTGTGAGTGGATATTTGGTTTTCTTTCCTTTGATTTTATACTTGATCATTCATAGCAGAGCCTTCTATTTACATGTAGTTTCAGTCTGTTCTGAGCAACATTCCGCTACCTATTGCAAAACTTGAGCTAGAAAATTGACTATTCACTTTTTAGACTTATTACACCATTGTTAAGTTCCTTTTATTTGTTCAAATGTTTCCGTCAAATTTTATACAATTAAATTGGACTTATTTCAGGGACTGTAGTAGTTTTTAACAATATTAGAAAGGGTATGAGAAGTTTGTGCCTTTACATGATCAATTGAGTGTTTGCAACATTGAGAGAAAATAAAAATGTTATTTGTTAGCTATGAGGCTAAAAAGCTTTTAGCAGTACAATACTATATTATCATATGTTACTTATTCAAAAACACTTTTTAGGTTTTTTAATAGCATTAGGGTTTACTAAGCTAGGCTTGTGCAGAGGCGGCCATATTAACCACTAGACTAGAATCAACCGGTTATCTGCTGACCCTCAAGCTGCTGCTAAGGCCAGCTGGGCTATCAAACAGAGCTGACACTGGTTACAGGAATTTGGTAGCAGCTCCTGTTCTGTCGTTAACACGGTGACATATATATACTTTCAGCCTACAAGGCGCTTCAAATGAGTTTGACTCCTCTGCTCTGGAAGGATACACTGCCTCCGCTACTGCCAACAAGGTAGGCAGCTCTGAGCATGAGATATGTGCATGAAGTACTTGATGTTTAATGAACTATGGTTATCCATAGTTATTGGTTATAAATAAATTTGTACGGCATATCATTTGTATGACATCTCGCTATGCAGGTAAGATTTGTATGTTTCTAAATGTCATTTTTGTTAGTTTGGAGCTCTGGATAGTTAGTACAACCTTCCAACTGAGGAATTTTATTTTCCCATGTGATAACTTGTGTCTCCATTACTAGATGTAAAAAGCGATGCCGCAGGAGGCCCAACATGCGTGTGCAAGGTCGCATGTACGATAGGATAACATGGAATCATGACAAATGTTTGGCAGACTATTGTAACAAACAGTCTGCCACAAATTTACCAGTTTATATATATAAATATACCGGTATATCTTTAACTTTATTGGCAGTGGTTTCATTTAAAATATAATTAGTTTTCAAATTATGCCATACAACTATAATAAAACAACAAAAGGGCAACAGATGGCCACTAAAAGCGAGCAAATGATTTGACAATAGTGTTTGAAATACCCTTTCTCTGCTAAGAAAATGAATATTAGGTGGAAGATTGTTAAAGCAGCTAGCAATGATATTTTGGAAATAATTTGATTTACAAATAATATTCTCAGCAAAAAATTGCAATGTACCGCTCATTAGCTTTTCAACATGTTTTATCAACAGACAGACACTTTAGACAACACGACGGATCTAGTCAAACTCGGAGTGATGGACATCGACATGTTGGATGCAACAATTCCGGTCGGAGCAAGCACCGATCTTGACGTGAGAGAGAGTTATGACTCATATCAATCTACTCCTCGTGTGGATCCGTCCAAACCTATTAGCAGGTTCCTTAAAAGCAACAAACCCAAGGTACTGTCCCGAACATTTCATTAAAATGTTGTCGAAACGGTTGGTTTTCCATCTCTTAATGCTTTTGCATGAATGGCTGAAGTTTTTCACTATTTCTCAAACTCGCTCTGTATTTGAATCAGTTTTTTCACCTTTATTTTATTCATCTGTATCGCGGTACATTCTTTAGCCCGAGCCCCTTGGGTTAGTAACAGCAGCTGCTCTACGAAGCAAGCCACCAGCTGCACCAGTTGTCAAAAGTGTAGACGAGAGCTCTGAGCTGGAGACTAGTGAGCTGGCTACAGATAGGAGCTCTCCCTTAAAAAAAGATCTATTTGCTGACCTTAACTTAGCTGAGAGTCTTGATGAACATCCGCAGCTGCTGGAGGGCTCCGAGTCAGAGAGAGGTGAGTGGCTAGCACCCCTGAAACCGCTCCAGTGAGGCACTTGCCTGTCACCCAGTAAATATTTAACTATTTACTTAGGCTAGGGTTGTTGGTCTTTTTTCATTTGGTCTTTTTTTTTATTTGTGGTATTCATTTAAACTCCAAGAAATTTTTAAAATCTCTCTAATCAGACTCTAAAATCTTTCCTTGTCAAGTAAGAGTGATCTTTCAGTAATCCATGTTGTTCTGGGTCACCATCAGCTGAGTAGTAATCAATCAATAAACAATCAATAACTCATGATCATCTTTATAATTTGTCTAATCATGGTTTGTACAAGGCGGTTGATTTATTGAGCTATAGTTTTTTATTACCTACTATTCTCCATTATTAATTTAAAATAAATGCCGTAAAAACTTAGCATATGAATGTGATAGGTTTTAAAATCTGCCTGATCCTGCTGTAGCATACTTGCACTCAGACATGTAGGGTGGTCCTTTAGCATACATGCACTCAGACATGAAGAGTTGCAGCATGGATTCTATCTGGAATGTTTTGTTGCATTTAAAAGGAAAATAAGACTTTATTAGATTCTTGATTTCTTTTTTACTAGCTGGTTTCTTGGAGCCAACGGAGACAGATGATGACAAAAGGCAAAGAGCTTCTGCCATTGCTGCCGAGAAAAGGGCAGCAGAAGAGGCGAATGAGGCAGAGTTGTCTAGCTTGAGAGCCAGGCTGCACAGCGAGAGGGAGAATGCCAAGCTGGAGCTTCTTGAAGAAAATGATGAACAGTTGAAGAGACTGAAGGTGAGCGAATTCTAGGGCGGATTGTCTCGAGAATTGGGGCGTGTCAGAACTGGTCATTGTGTATAATGCGGCTCATAGGGTGTTAACCTCATTATACAGAGAGGGCTTTGGGGATTCTATAAATGAATACTTTGAAAATTTATATAGCCACTTTCAGGGCACATCATTACTATGCGTGATGTGTCCTTGTTTTTAAGTGGATTTAGCAACGCGAAGTGACAGCCATTTGAACCCTTGGTTAAAGTTCACCAAACGCAGCTGATAATCTACCATTGCCCCTTTACAAGTAGCCTTTGAAGATGAGCTAAACAAGATTTTAGTAGGTTTTATTAGAGAGTATCAGAATTTTTTTACCATTCACGATGTTTGATGTTTCAACCATTCACCGTTGTTGATGTTTGAGGTGATCGGACGGCCAGGATGCTTCAAGTTAGAAATCACAAAGGTTGATCGCAGTTGAAACCTTAAAAAAATGTGCAAAATGTCTCTAGTTGCTATCGTTGCTACAGTTGGCTCAGCTATTGCGTTTAAGTTACATCATTACATGTCTCTCTTCAGTCTCTCTTTGCTGTAGTGCGATTATAGATTTCATAATCCTGCTTTCACTTCATCTGAGCCTTTTAATCGCGGTCAGGTTTTATTGATTTTAATCTTGAAACATCCTGGCAGTCAGATCATCTCAAAACATCAAGAAGATTCTTATAAGATTTAATAAATTTTTCATCAGCTACATCAGCTGACAGGGAAACATAACCTTTTCACTCGCTGCCTTTGTCACGCTGACATTTACTAGTATATTGACAGCTCAGCAGCGCAATGGCAACTCAACCCTTTCGATGGTTGTATCAAGTGCTACACTGCCGCTGGTATTATGCATTGTCATACTGTTTGTGTCATGTACTGTGCTGCCAAGATACTCAAGCGCTACCGTGCTGCTGGTACTTAGAGCTTCTTGATTTCTAAAAATCACCCGACATATCAATTTGATGTTGCAAGTAGATGATTTGCCATATATGGTTATGTAAAAAAAATTTTATTCAATATTTTTTGTATATTTTTACTTAGGACAAAACTATTTTGGGTTCGTGATAATTAGAAATATTTATTTCATGAATTATTCGGGGAGGGCCATGGAATGAGCTAATTATAATACTAAAAGGCCCATGCGATCTAGTTGTCCTCTAAAATATGATTTGTTTTATTTCATATAGCGGTATATCTGTGGTTCTTAGTAACATCCTGTAATATCTTTCTTTTACTCCACTATCTACGTTATTAATATCACTCTTTCATTTTTGTCCTCTTCAGTATTGTTTCCTGTTCAATTCAATAAAAGGATGTTCATCATCAGCATGTTAGTATCACTCTACAATCATCAGATGTGAAACTACACCAATTACCCAATTATATTACACGATTGTATCGTTTATGCGATAGTCGATATCTCTTGAATGAAGGCAACTTTCGAATCGTCTACCTTTAAAACTACCCTTAAATAATTAAATCGCCATATCGGGAAGTTCCAACGGTACTAGGCGCTGTCATAGTGGTGGTAGCACGCTGCCTCGCTGCTGATGCTGTTTATTTATATTTACTCATGCTCTGCTTTAGGCTGAGCTAGACACAGACCA
This sequence comes from Watersipora subatra, assembly GCF_963576615.1. Lineage (NCBI taxonomy): Eukaryota > Metazoa > Bryozoa > Gymnolaemata > Cheilostomatida > Watersiporidae > Watersipora > Watersipora subatra. The sequence continues at coordinate 11,095,511 of NC_088714.1, forward strand.
AAAGTCTAAAGAATCACAGTTGAGGGAGGAGCACGAGTCCACACTTAGCGCCCTGCGCAAGGATAAGGAAGGAAGGCTAGCGATGGAGAAGGAGGAGATAGAAAAGAAATATAGGAGAGAACTGGAGGAGTACAGAGAACAACTGGAAGGACAGAAAGAGAAGGAAATGGCTGACATAAGAAAAAACAGTGAGAGCAGGTGAGTCTACACCTGGTGTGTCTCTTAGCCGACGGCAGAATTGTATTTAGGAGGGCCACCGTCGAGGTGGTACATGTCTAACAGCCACATCCAATTCTTATCACTTGCACCCCTCAATATGATTGAAGTTTATTAGCCTCAGGTTGTTGGCGTTTTCTTATCTCTTGTGTCCTGGAATTATATTAGAGATTTCCTGTCTCAGTCTTGGCAACAGGCCAACTCAACTAATCAATTTAGACTCATTTCTATAGTTACGTCTAACAAGGTGGGGTGATTAGGTGGAACAACCTCATTTGTATTTAGGAATCAGGGTGAGACACTCTTGCGGTCAACATATGATAACTATATTTTAATCCTACAAAACTTACTGGATGATTTTTAAAGATTTGGGTTGTTTGTTCACGAGCAGTAGCCAAGGTAAATGACTAACAAACAAGGCTTATTATCACCGCTCTATGAGCTGATTGTAAACAAAGCTCACTGCTAACTACGCAGCTGGTATTATATTACCACATGCCTTTTTATTGTTGCTCTTGTAGAAGCTTGTTCAACACATACCTACTAGTAGTCTTCCAATTACAAGTATAATTGCGGTGCTTTATTATGGAACCTTAATTTCTTTAAGAAGGAGCTGCTAAGGAATGTAGCCTACAATTCACTGTTGTCTTTACTTGCCAGTCATACTATCTCAATTGGCTATATTTAAGAAGTCAGCTGAGTATGTTAGTATACAGTTTGTAATTTGAATTCAATCAGGCTTCAATATTGTACAAGACACACAAAATATTTTAGAGTTGCATTGCAAGTATTGAAACATGCCAATTATTTCTTACGCAGTTGTATAGACAATAATTTGAGTGTGCAGTCGCTGGTATTTGAACAATCCATCTCATAATGGAACACTAGGGGAGACAAACCGAAATTTAATTTTAGTTCAAATTAAAATATAAAATATTTATTACTTATTGTTTCTAAAATTGTATTTCTCACCTTTAAAGGAATTGTCTTAATCACAAAGGGAATTTATGGTCTTTAAACAAAAAAGAGACAAATATTTCGATTTTCATAGTGTTCCCTTTTGCGGCACCTTTGAAAATTGCTTCTGTTGATTCATGGCAATCCTTGATGCCTATCATGACTTAGTTTATGACAAAGTTTATGACTATGCATAATGCATAGTCATAAACTTTGTGATTTCCAATCACACCACTTCTAACAATATTCGATTGACACAAAAAATTGTTCTATTAATATCCAATCGCCACAGAAATAACTCTATTTCTAGGAATAACTCTATTGCTGGTAATAACTCTAACGGTAGCAGTAACTTTATTCGTAGTAATAACTCTATTGCAAGTAATAACTCTATTGCTAAGATTAGTTCTATTGCTAGAAATGAATAACTCTTTTTTTATTAATAACTCTATTGCTATTAATAACTATATTGGTATTGATAACTCTATTTCTAAAAATAACTCTATTGCTAGTAATAACGCTATTATTAGTAATAACTCTATTGCTTGTAATAACTATATTGCTAGTAATAACTATTGTTAGTAATAACTCTATTGCTAGTAATAACTCTATTGCTAGTAATAATGCTATTGTTAGTAATAACTCTATTGCTAGTAATAACTCTATTGCTAGTAATAACTCTATTGTTAGTAATAACTCTATTGCTAGTAATAACTCTATTGTTTGTAATGACTCTATTGCTCGATTCTAATAAAAGCGTTTTTCAACACACACTCTTATACAGCATGCAGTTGATTATCTGACTTGACAAACATTAAATACTGATGAAGGTGTCAGACCCTGTTATGTGCCCTTGACACATATAGGTACATTTAGTCAACAAGGCCTCTATGCCGTATCATCACACAAACAACCAGTATTATTTGTTACAGCCACATGTTTAGTAGTGTTTGGTAGTAGTGGTTCTGACCAAAGCTGCTACCACCAGACCTGTTCAGTTTTAACTTCATAATACTTTAAATTCAGCACTTTTCTGTTTTTCTATCAGGCTGCCATTCATCAGTGGTAGACTTCGTTCTGCAGGTTGTCTGAGCTGAGAGACAGTCTCGAGGACATGAACGGTCTCAAGGAAAAGGAATTAGCTTCCGCTCAAGAAAAGGTCAGGGATGAAATAAAGGCTGACCTTGAGAAGCAGAAACAAGAGGAGCGAAGGAAGCTTGAGCAGGACTACTCAAGGTATATCAAGTGTTGCTAGGCGTGTGGTATTCTCTTAGCTGATCATTCATTCAGTGTTATAATGCTCAGGCTTTGAGATAACTCGCAGGTTGCATTCAAGATTTAATAACTCAATATATAACTTCAGCAGTCTGGCGCGATTGTTTGTTCAATCCCTGTCTTATCACATCCTCTAGCAAATAACTAGTTAATCACTACTAGCCGTTTCACTCATTAAGTTATGGCTTGTCATTAAATACGGCGATGCAATGCTTGTATTGCATCAAAGCAGTACAATGTGTGTATTGCTTTGCTTCCTGTAGCACATACAAAAATGGAACTCAAGTTACTAAAGAGCTCAAATCTTCGCCAACGCAATAGCCATTTTTAATGACCATCACTCTGAGTTCGAACTGAACTAGCTTCGTTCCAGCTATTTGTTTTTCTGTTGTTACAGGATTCTATTTGTGTCATACGTTTTTTCAGCCAGTTTGTAAGAACAGTTCATGGAGGATGATACTCTTATCGCATTACTTATCACATTACAATGACAAGGAACTAAAGGGACTATTGCTTTCACACTCACTATTCATATGTTTTGCAATGAAACACAATTTTTATTTAGCTCTAGTCAAATCAAATTGTTCATAGCCCAAAGCTTTGCGTGCAATTTATACACATCAGTTACTTTAACTGCTTTTTTAATCTCAACATCAAATCTCAGCCTCAGTTCTTCTGTGACACAGCATACCTGCGCACTATCAAGGATTTTTCCTCCTACATATTAACATCCTTAATTGATTCGAGTCGTTATAGAGTCTGTTCTAGTTGAAAGCCTATTTGGTACGGTTGCAGACAATCGGAGCAGGTGCGGAATGAGTTGGAGGCCGAGGCACAGGAGAGAGAGAAACAGTTAAGAGCTGAGTTTAAAGAGAAGGAGGAGGAACAAAGGCAGCGGGTGAGTCATCAGGTGTCGGGATTCATTTCCATGCCTGTATACTGTTTTCCTTATTACTTCTGTACTTGCTGTACAATCTAGCATCTTCAGTTTTACCTCATTCGCTAAAGCAATCTGCTTTTTGAAACTCGGCTTATCTTCTTTAGAAGCTGTTTGCAGTAAGTGGTTTCAAGTCGTAGTAAAATTGACTTTGTTACCCAGAAAGTATTCAGTAGAAAATCAGCTGATGATATTCCTGGTAAATAAAACTCATGGTAAAGTTAGCGAACACCAAGTATGTACATTTCATCTAATCAGCATACTTCTGTACTGTATGACTGTGGAAACGAAACATTGTTCTGCCCAGATGAACGCAGACCACCAGAAGGCAATGGATACACTGCAGAAGAAAATAGATGAGTTGCAGGAGGTGGAGAAGAGACAGAAGGAGGGTGAATTAAGGTCTGCAGAGGCTGCCCAGCGAGATATCGGAAAACTGGAGACGGACCTACAAGAGCTGCTGGAAGAGAGGAAGTCACAGATTAAGGTGTGTAATTATGCTATAGGCTGAGTTGGGTGAGTTCTCCACATGGCTCAAGTCTTTTTGGCTCGCTTACCGGCTGCTGTAGGTAGTACCTACTGTAACTCCAGACTTGTTGAGTGGTGATAGGATGGCTGTACTTGAAGGTATTTAAGCAGCTATGGGGCTGCTGACTTGATAGGGTCATGCGTGGCATCTTCACTAAATACTTACAATAAATGGTCTCTGAAATATAAGTTCGGACCCGTCTGATGGTAGGTTTAATAAACTTACATTATATTAAAGCCATATCAGGAATTGTCTGCTTCATTCCTATTTTATGTTAAAGAGAATGAAAGAAAAGACAGTTTTCAGCTTTTCATTTTTAGCTTGCCATGAGAAATTTTATAAATGTTATAAATCTTGATTGTTTTTCAAATTTCTACTAAAACATGTTCAAAAGGCATCAAGTGAGCTGGTCACTCTCTTCCCTAATAATCGTTATAAGCAGCATCGTTATAAGCAGCATCGTTATAAGCAGCATCGTTATAGATGTTCTGTGTGCAAACCCAGTTTAGGCCTGATTTTATTGATTTGACAGTCCTTGGTAGGCTATTTGCATCAGGTTGAAGCGTCTTGCTGATTGCTATTAACACAGAACTCTGATTTTTTCATCATTTGAACCAGTCTCTGGTTATTGCTCAGTGTAATAAAATGTCTGCTCGTATGATAGAGCAACAGAGGAGCTCGTTATCACTTCTAATGGTGTATCTATAGTCTGTGTAGGTGAGGTCTGTTGTCCTGTATGCTAAGAAGCGTTGCTAAAAAGAATTCATTGAGCTATTTTATTGATTTCAATCTATTTTAAATGCCGCTTAGTCGCTCGGGTTCAAGGTCACTTTATCTAAGTACAGCGAAACTTCGGTATACGAAGTAAATTTGTTCCAATACCTGTTTCATATGTCGAAACAGGTATATGTTAAACCAAAAATTCATATACGAATACATTTTATTTTGTTTAAGCTATTTCGCATCCCATAAAGTTGTATGATAAATATATAGCGTTAATATAAATGCATTTCATAAAATTAAAAAAAAACTGAAGGTAGAAAGACTAATTGTAAGAAATTAATTTTGCGTAGGCAGAATAAATAAAAAGAGTTTTTTTTTAACGTCACTTTGGTGTCACAATAAACAGGCACTAAATAAGGCGTGACCTTTGTGATACAAAAAAACCAGTAGGAGGTCAGGTTAGAGTTAGGGAGCCATTCACATTTAAACTATGTGAATCTTATGGATTACCAAGATCAATTTGTATATATCTTTGTTTTTATATGCAAGTTATTTTAAACTTTCTTTTCGCTTATCACTCCCAGCCTCTCCGCTTCCGCTCATTTTCAGCCCTCTCTTTACTGCATCACTTTCATGTTCCTCCTCTCTATAGTTACTAGACGGCTTGATCAGAAGTTGTTTGCTCATGTTCTTCTATTTACCGTTTACAGCGTAAGAAAAAGATTGCCTTCATTCTGTTTTAACCGAGTACCGCTCGTACTAGCTTTTTAACTTTAATTTTTAAAACTAAAAAAGGAAGGCATGAAGAAATGTTTAATATTCTTGAAGTAAATTAAACTGTGTGTTTTGGATTTAAAATACTGCGATGTTTTGAAAAACTTCTTATGTCGTATGTTGAACACTACTTCACATGCCAAAACAAATACTGGCTCAAATTTTCCGCCGAAGGTAAAAAGTATTGAATTTAGACTTTGTAAGTCGAAGTCTGACTGTATGTTGTATACTGGATCAAGTGTTTAGAGATTTAGTTGGAATAATTATACTGACTCAATTTCATTGTTGAAGAAAGGAGGCTACTCGTTGCTCCTCCTTATGAGGTGTAACACGCACTTCTATAATACTTTCACATTGTTTTATATAGGGAGTAAGTTAGCTTCATACAGCCCTGGGTATTTTGTGAGTGATTCAAAGCTCTTTCTCTTGATAACTCGCTAAGTGTTGCTTATAACGACCCCAGGGTGATGTGTGCTCTTAGATCCCGGTGCTTGACATCAGTTTTAGCGTTCTCTGCATTTATTCTTGTCATCATATAAATTCTCTTGATCACACCGCAGCTGTGTGTTTCTGCTTTGCAAAGAAACTTCCAAACATTTTGTGCGATTCTCGTAATTATCTTTACGCCGAAACTAGAACTATTGTACTTGGTTATCCGCTTACAAAAATCAGCGGTGGTGAAATGAGAGTCATTTTTATTATTTGGTTTGTCTGCAATATCTTTGGAACGCAACAGGAGCAGCAAGAGGATGAACTACAGAGGTATAAACGAGAGCTGAGTTCTGCAACCCAATTCAAGAGAGCGGAGCTGACTACTCTGGACACAACTGAGCGTAGTAGAATGGAGAGGGAGCATGAAGAGACGGTTGCTACAACGAGAAGAGAGTTTGAGAAACGTCTGGATTCTATGCGAAAAGACCACAACGAGCGAATGGCGAGGTAGAGTGAATGACTAACACTAATGCATTCTGCTGTGCTCTCACGCCATTTAATGCATTTGTTTTGGTACTTGTACTTATATTATGTTTGTGACTTGAGTTTGCCGCATTTTCTGTATTGTAGCTTTCCTCTCTCCGTCTGCTAAATTTGTTATTACCTCATTCTCCGAGCTTATGAAATCATCATTTTACTGTGTGATAAACTTCATAGACAGCTGCTGAGCTCCACAGGCACACCAACTGTTGTGGTTTGTAGTTTAATGTCTATGTTGGCTTGCGCTCGCGAGGTTATTGAGTTGGGACATAGTTGTTACTAGTGTTTGTGAAGCCAAGAGCTGGCAGTAAGATTATTGCTTTGCTACGTCTGCTGATAGTTGGTAAACTATCAGCAGACGTATATCTTACTGGTAGGTAGATTATTGCTTTGCTACATCTGCTGATAGTTGGTAAACTATCCTTGTTAGGCTTAGGATGAGCATAGAGGAAAAAGAGCAAGATTTAGAAGGCAGATCTCGTCGAATGGAGGAAAGAAAGAGGGAGTTGGATGAAGATCAACTCACATTAGAGAATCTATCCGAGGACTTGGTGAAGAGAAAGGATGCTCTAAAGAAACAAGAGAGAGGTCATATCTACTGGCTAGCTTTTATTTTGTTCATGTCTATGCTGAGTTATTAAATAGGGAAGTTGTCTGTTCGCTTGCTAGGGCTAGTTGTCTTCTCTTTACAACGGTTCATATGCTTTTTATATGCTGTCTGTTTAAGGCTCACATCTGATAAGCGGAAGTATATTGTATTTTTGTAAACATGTAAGTCATTAAAAGTCCTCCATTTTTATCATAGCTTCATGCTCTGTCAATGTAGAAGTAAAAAGGGATGAGACATTGGCCGAGGGAGCTGAAAAAGAGAACGAGGCATTGCTCGAGGAGTTGTCAGTCCTAAGACAAACTGCGACCGACCAACAGTCGGAGGTAGAAAAACTGCGTGTGGAGAGGAGGCAACTCGAAGAAAAGCTCAAAGCTTCAAACAAGCAAGGAAAAGTGAGTGAGATACTTATCGCCTGTCGTAGTCCTACGCACATTCCTCGGTGCTGTAGTTGGAAGTTGATTACAACAGTTTCATTATTATCGTGTCTCTTTTTGAGGAGACTATAATATCAAGAGCGATGAAGGGCAGCAATGTGATGATGATGAAACAAGTAGGTTTCCTTACGCTTCATCGCTCAATTGTTTGTGACTGTCCAGGAGCAGGGAAAAGAGTTGGAAAGGCTGAAAAAACAGGTAAAGTCACAGATTCACAATAAACATCGAACTACAGCAGTGTCTGACAAGGAAAATTACCCCGATGAGGACAGTCACCTCTCATTGGAGGACTTGGCAAGTGATGATACGTCGCCTGAAAGAAAACCTGACAAAAGAAGGTCTATGGATGACAGTCCTGTCTTTTTGTAAGTATGACTCTGGTGCAGTCCTTTATTGCTTGAGCAGTACAATATCTGCACTGCTGTTGAAGATGCACTTACACAAAACAAGTATTGATATTTTTGTATCATTTGTTTATTTTATCATTTGCGATAGTTTTTGATGTCTGAGCTGAACTGACTGCCAGGATGTTACAAGATTGAAATTGATCAAACTTGATCATGGTTCAAACGCTCGGATAAAGCGAAAGCGCGATTATGACTTCTAATAGTTGTAAAGAAACCGGCGGAATAGACATGCATAACTCTGCAGTTTAACACAATAGCCGACATTAACTACCTGCTACAATAACAACCAGTGGTGTCATCATGCTTGTATTGTTTTTCTGAGCTTTTTAACCTCGATCAAGTTTTGTCGATTTTGAAACATCCTGACAGTCAGATCACCTCAAACAACAAAAATGATCATAAATGATAAAAGTACTGACGCTTTTTGAGAAAATTTACTAAAACTGTTCATCATTAAACACGTTGCTCTGGTTTTTGTGGTCTTTTTCTGGTATTTTCTTAACATTCTGTCAATATCTGGAAGGTTGGATCACTTAAAACATCGTTTTAACAAACTAATTTTATTTAAATTAAATGTTAGTAAGAACATTTTTATACAGAGCTAATTGTGTAAATGATACATGTGTATTACTGTTCGCTGATATTGAACCGATGATCAGTTGAACTGATGATGATGATAGTAAACAATAGGATAGGGAAACACAGGCTGTTGTTATAATTGAACATCTCCCCTTTGGGTGGTACAGAATGTTATCAAAGTCAATACTGCTAACTCAGCGTTTAATCGTCCGAGTTATTTTTTGCTATAAAATACCAGAAACTAAACACATTAAGCAGTTTTTAGTTTCTGGTATTTACTTTTTTAGTATTTCTGGTTTTTCTTTATCTGCTACATTTTATAAGTGACATCGGTCTGTTGCTATCAACCGAATAGCACACAGTGTTTGTTGTTCAACGCTGACTTACTGTTTCATGACAGTATTATTAAATATTTCATTTTCCAACTTTATTATCTGTGTTATGAAAAGTTAATGAGATTTATGTACTGATTTCTGGAGGCTGAGTTAGTCTCATCACAATTTAACTTATGGTATGAGAATTGTTGGATAAAGCTCAGTTTCAAGTGTGTTATAAACCAATTCTATGAAAATGTTATTAATACCAAAGTTATTTTCATTAGTTTGGGTTTGGCGGTCGGAAGTAAAATAAAATTTATATCTGATTGAAGCCCAGCGTTTGCAATAATCCGTTTTCTTGACACAAATATGAGCGCATTTGATATATGAGGAAAGCCGACTCTCAGAAGCATGGCCCTTAATCCCACGACCAAACGAGCGGAGCGAAGTGTGGGAGTTTTTATGATAAATGCATGTGCACACAACGTACGAAAATTATTCATCAACAATGAGACAAACCCTCGTCAAGAAATTTCATCAACAAATTTAGGCGTCGTTTTGTAAAGTCGTTAAACTATAATAACGATAAAAAACACATTTAAACCTATTTAAATATGTTACCAAGCCTTTGAAGGGTTACCACAAATTCCTAAATCTAACCCATCTGATCGGATTATACACAAATAGACAGATTAATTTGGACGAAAATCGCCACAAAGCGCTTGAAAAGCTTGGTTTAATAAAAGTTAAGACCGGAAATTGAAACGCGGAGCGACAGTTAATAGATCGATAGTCTTGCGCATTTCACGAAAAAATAACGTGCACTTTTCACCAGTCTATAGCATTGTTGAATTGCCGAAGGTTTCGGCAATTAACATAGGAGTACAGAAATCGTTTCATTTTTGCCGATTTCAAGTTTTTCATTTTCATTTGCCGACACATTTGAATACTTTCGCATTCTAACTGATGTCCAACCCAGTGTAAGTAAAGGCATGACGATGATATTTTTTAACATTTCTTATTAGATTATTACAATAATTAATTATAAGTTTGGATGACTACAGAACAATGACTACGTAGTACAGACTTTCTAAAACCCTATATAAATATCACAACTTTGTGATATTGTTAGCTATGCCGTTTTGAAATGTAAAAAAAATTGTGCATTGGTTTTATATTATTACTATATAAATAATATTGGTTATTCTAATAATATCAATGAATTTTACTTCTAATATTGGCCAATATTGCATTTCTCTTTTTGCAGGAGGAGAGATATAAACATATAATCTTTTCCTTTCATTATTGCTATTTGTTGTATATAATAACACCCACACCCAATACATTACAGCTACCATTGCAGTTATCCTATTTGACTGCTAATATTGCATTTCTCAACCATCAGTACCCTTTCTTTTTTCCAATATCACTTTGGTCGTGGGCTGTATGACAGTGGAAGTTCTAGTAGATATTGTTGTTTTGACGGAACACTAAGTCACACCTCACCGGAACCAGCTAGAAAGAACATTGACATGCAATACTGTACTAGATGTTAGCTTTCCTGTACCTTAACTGTTGAAACTCGCTAGTTTTTGGTGCGTTTCTAATTTTTGGATGGTATATACAGAGAAGTTCTGTAATAGTAATGCTAAATTTGTGGGGTATTTCTCTTGATGCATTACACTATCAACACTTGTGTTTACTGTGTTTAGTCAAAGACGGTCAGAGAGGTCAAGGATTGGCTATGGCTCCTTAGATGACACGTCTGGTTCTTCAGACTACTCTATGGTTAAAGGCAAGACGTCTCGACGGATGATTAACTCTGAGAACGCTGTCCAGATTGCTAAGCGGTACTTGCGGAAGCATGCCAAGTCTCTCAAGGTGCTTATCTGTTGCGCAATCCTTAGAATGTGCCCCATCTGGTTATAGCAAGCATTTCTTTCTTAGGTTGTGGTCTACATGTAATACTGAAGTACGACCTGTACTTCTGGACAGGTAGACAGGTCCCCATTTTTTATACATCTTCATGAATTTTAAACATTTCATGTGATTAGGTGCAACAATGAAATACAGGGAGATTCGAGTAAATATCAAAGCAAAGTGAGAGACGTTGCAAGCATGTTGGTGCTCTTAGAACTTTTGCAAAGGGAATAAATGTGTTTCGAAAGTGGTCCCATGAGACGATGAAAGATTTTGAGTGGGATTCAATCAAAGTCGTGCAAAAATTTTTAACCCTGTTCTAGTGTAGCTGAAACTTGACTGAGTAGATTCCATACAGTTATAGAAATATTTAAAAATTCAGTTTGCGAGGATTATCTTTTAAGCTACCCAAGTCGGATATGTATAAGTGAATGTGAGACTGCGTTACCACTTGCCATTGTTATGTTCCATGTTTTTTGATCATCTCCATATCCTGCAGACAGTCAGTTGTTTGCTTTAGGATGCGGGGGATGCCTGGACCGAAACAAAGCGGCGGTTAAATACATCAAGCACTCGCTACCGCCCACTGACCACCAAGTACTTCTCAGAAACAGATTCCGACAGTGAAGTCACTGACCTCGCAGAACTGGACACTTCTGAACTGCAGATGAGAATTAATCAAAGGTTTGACTCTAATTGTCTGCATATTGTCACGATTCTTTCTTATCCTTCCAATTGGACGTTTTCTTTTTATTTCTCATTGAAGAAGCTTGTATCGTCATCTGTTGTGCATCCAGGACAGTTTGACTGCTCAGCATCTGTGACGAATAGACAGCATACATATCATCTCACCCCAAAGCTAGCCTGCATACTGTCTGTAGTGTCACCTTTATAGGTTAGCTCAGGTTGCACTCTGTATAGTCTCTGTTTATGTCTTGCAGGATGGACAGCCTCATTTCGCCAAATAAGGAAATCTTACCCGGCGCTTCTTCGCACCTCCCTTCTCCTTCGCCGCTTCCCTCACACACTCCTCTCACCCAGCTTCAGAATCTTTCTACCTACGGAGCCTCGGTCATGTTGCAGCAAGCTACACAAACATCTCCCCTTACTCAACCCCAAACCACGCAAACTCTACCTGGAACTAAGCCTAAGCTTGTACAGACAGAGCACATTCCTCCTCCAGTTCAGGTCAGTTTTGTTTGGTTTTTGATTGTTCAGGTCAGCTCACATTGTTCAGCAGCTGCTACGTACGTTGTGTCATGTCCATCAGTGACACGCTGTTGCATGTGATTGCTGTGTCGATTCCCAGTGCTGTGAAGGGGTGTCCACTTCGACAACACCTCTGTTTACCTCATGAATTTATTTATTTACTATTTTATTAATTTATTTTCAACTGTCATATTTGCAGCATTCATCAGCTATCTACACCCCTACCATCTCAGGAAGCGTTCCCAATCTCTCCTATAGCAACCCATATGTAGAGCGGCCCAAGGGAGACTATGTTTGGGGAACCATGTATGATCACGCTGAACGGGTCCTGGAGAGAAAGTGGCGAACATATTTTGGGACTGGTGCTTCTCTCTCTAGCTGTAAGTCATGTCCGGTCGTGTTGCAGTCAAAGACACATGGCGTTAAGTAATGATTATGTTTGCTTTGTATTTCCAGAGCATCGTATGTTCGAGCAAATATTCTTATAAAAATACATCGAGTGTTTTTTAATATGTTCCCAAGTCCAAAAACAGTGATAAGAACATAGTGCCACATGCTACATTGTTATAAATTCATCTATAACACTATGTAAAAACACTAAATAAAAAAATTCAAATTATTTGAAAATTATTTTGATTAAGTACTAATCAGAAAAAAAGACACTGACAACATGTTACTGCACCTTTGAGGTACGTATCAGGAAGTGTTGACACAGCACCGCGTAAGTTCATTAATGAACTGAGTAAATACAAATATGCAGCATAATGTGCCCTAACTTACACTGGCTGCAGTTTCAGTTATCTGTTTTGCATCTCATCCTGAATCTATACCATCTTGCGAACCCTTACTTACAAAAGTGAAGTTTTGAAAATATTTGCGCATTCGCCCAAAGTTATTTTGTGTCAAGACAAATCTATTCAAATTTTATGTTGTCTGGATGTATGAATGTGGAGGTCAAGGTCTGACCAATTATATACAGCCCAATATGTATATGGGCTGTATATCATTGGTCTGACTGTAGAACATATCTAGCAGGAGATGGCATAACTCTTAAAAACCATTGCATTGTGAAGAATATCATCATTTTCTGTTGATCAGAGTTTTTGTTGCTTCCTATTCCCAAATTATAAAAAAAGGTATCATTGCAGAGTATTCTAGACTTCTTCATCAGCCTTACACAGTTAGCATCATCTGCCTTTTGGGTAACATGAGGTGTAGGAGAATACTGTGTTTGTTGATTTCACCAGTCATTCAGCTAAATGTTATAACTATCACCATGTTTGTTGAGACATCTAGTAACAGAATGTTTGATAAGATATAATACTCCGGGCAAATGTTGTTTAGTTTCTTGTTGAAAAATTTGATTTTTAGTAATATGTGTGATATTGCATTAAATAGTGCAGCTGTGAAGGTGTAAAGGGGAGTTCCAATGCAAGCATAGAGCTACAGCGCAGTCATGGAGTTATCATACAACCATAGAGCTACTATGAAACATTAGAGATATGACTGGCACAAATATGTGGGGCACAACCGTAGGAATGAAGCGCGGAATAAAGCAACTTTGCAATCTGGAATACATGTATAGCGTTTTAATTATAATATTATAATATAGTTTCTAAATTTTGTCATTGCATCAAAATAGTCGCAAAGCGTTTGTACAGTTGTAGCTGAGTTGTACACACGATGTTGTAGTATTGTAATTGCCACTTTTATATAAATTAATACTATTTCTAATCTAGGCGCTGCCCAATTTATGGCCGCAGTCACTTTCTAGGGTTTTCAAGTGTCCTTGAAACATTTTCACTGTAAATATTTAGCTATGCGTTACGTTTTAGCTGGTTTGAGACGCTCCCCTTACAACCCAACTAGCTCACAGCTTCCTCATTCTAAAGCAACAGATTTTCGATCTAGCCTTGGTTCTCTTCGGCCTACTGCAGTTGATATCAACGGCAAACTTTCTGAGCAAAAGAGATGGGTGGAGGAGTTTAGTAAAAGCGTTCCTCACCGCACTACATCCGGGCAGTATTAACCTGAGGCTAGCGAACACTATACACTCGTACCTTTTGAGTCTATTTATGCACACACAGGAGTTGTCTTGCCTTTGATTAACACTCCCATTCATCATACGCAGTCATTTCTCGCACCTTCTTACATACAGTCACCAGTCACAATAGCAGTCTTCACACTCTGTAATTATTACTCTGTCATGGCCTTGCCATGTTTCCTCCATTTATTTTAATCCGTCCAATCATAAAGTTTAGCCATTAATTTACTTTGATTTGAGAATATTTAGGAAATCTATTATATAAGATTTAGACACACATTCTTGTGTTTATTTAATTTAACTTATTGAATATTTTGTAGGATGGTTTATGTCGAGATGTTTATGCATATTTTTATATAAGCAGCGGTTATACATGGTTATTATTTTAGTGTGGCATTTGGATCAGTTTTACCAAATAAACTTTATGATGTGTTTGCTTGTCTTCTGTCTGTCAGACCTTGTACACCTGGTTGGATGGTATATGTACCATTTTGGTACAGTGTATTAAGCGAGGGCCACATGTTCTCACGCTGTTTTATGACTGCCAAAAATAATCTTCCAATGCTAGATCTGCAGCTTCTGAATGTAGGAACACAGGTACACAGCTATCTGGCTCTGCTAACTACCACTTGTTTTTGCTTCGTAAGTCGATTACAGATAGAGGTATTGTTAGTAATACGCTGACTTGATGTCAGCTATTATTGTGGGAGCCGGTAGTCTAACAAACTAGAAAGTAATATCGCTCTGTTTAGTCTGCTAGTTTAGTTATAGTGTTTCTTTTGTTCGATGTTCACGGCCAGTAACCGTGGAACATCAGAAAACGCAAGGCGTAACTTCTAATCAGACCAGGGCATACAGCATGCATGCTACGATGCACAGCTCATACAAAAACAAGATTTTTGTCTTTTCGTTGAAAGCAGGTTTAATTGAGGTATTATTTCAAAATTAAGCTAATGAATATAAAAATTATAACTTTATCCTTTTGACAACCCATATATTTTGTGATAATCTCAGATTTTGGACAGGTTTAAAGTCACAGTGTGCATGCACATCTGATTGTGATCATAATGGTCCAGGGCATTCCCAAAAAGTTTGAACGTAAGCTCAGACACATGAAAAACTAGGGGAACATTGGTCACTGGAATGGCCATATTACAAGCCGATGGTTGTATGTTAAGCATTTAGTCTGGTTGCATTTAGTCTGGTGCTCTATTGCATGCAGAGCAGTGATGAGCGCTAGCTAGTCATCATAAAAGCTAAAGTGCATAAACACTTTCTTTTACCGCTAGGCTTCAAGTTTATTCAACATCAAATTTCTCAGCAATACTTGAGCCTCTTGGTCTACCTTAACCTACTGTAACATTCTAATACTGTTAGATAATTTCTATATTTGAATTGTATGTTATTTTCTTCCACTAGACCTGTTATTTGATCTTGTTGCATTCTGTCAAATATCACGATATTTCAAGATGAGGGGCTTTTGTCACCCAAACAACAAATACATTCCTTGACCGCATTTCACACAACCTATTGTAATCTTGCTATGAGCATCCCTTGCTAATAGTGCAGTGAAGCTTTCCTCACTAGCAAGTATACAATGCAGGATGTACTGGCAAAATATATCTGCTCTAGCTCTCTGTGGAGTGTGAGGTGTTCTCCATCATATACGAGCTATTGAGCTCTAATCTCTATAAATAGAATGAGTACAGATTTATTCAATATTTCTTGCGTGGAGAGATAGTTGCAATACATCTCTATCTAATAATACTGCCTTAATCAGACTGCTAATAATGCGCGAAAAACTATAATAAACTTTCTTCTCATGAATACTGTAGAAAGCAATTTAGAAACTATCAAATTATAATACCTCTTAGAGATACATAGGAACATAATTTTAAGGCTTCTCAAGTAGAAATTAAGTTTACAGCCACCTGAATATCAGAGAGTGCTAGAAAAGCTCATGCAAGATTTCAGCCAGGGAATGCTTCAGGTCATTTCAAGTTTCTGCCATAGGCAGTCGTCACGTTTCTGCCAATAAGCAGCTGTCAATGTGAACAATTAGGTAACTACTCCTTATGCATCTACTTGTTGACAACTGTCTTATTACTCAAACAAAATGTATAGTTATATACGTATATATAACCTGATAAATATATCTGGATATATATACATATCAATTAGATATATAAAGATATACAGGTACATACATCTATATATTTCCCAAAGATTGGGGTCATTGTATATGGCCAGCTATAGCTATTAAATTCTTGGAATTGAAGATCCGTATGGCAGAAGATTTGATCTTGGAGCCTCCCGTTCACTAGGGAATATATGATGGTATATGGGGGCGAATAAATTACGCTTTCGGCCGCGATGCAGTCATGGCGTAGTGTCATGAGAAGTAGCTCTTATTAATAGAGGCTGGTACAAACTATATCGCTGTTAGTCAGCGTTTTCATTTTAGCCTCAATTGTCGATTATCTGAACCGTGAACCGATGGCATCGACGAAGCATTGCGAATACATCAGGAAAGTTTGCAGCTGTCAAACTTTCCCGATACTTTGCCGAGCGTCGACAATTGCCTTTCAAATGTGAACCATTTCGGCGATGAATATTCGTGGCCATGGATAGCGTGATTTGTTCATATCCGTTTATGATAGTCATTGCGAGACTAGTTTTTAATTCCAGCATGCGAAAACAAAGAAGTTTCACCGCAAAGGTTTAAAAAGATAAATGAACACACTTCATCACAGAGTATTTCCCGATGCAAACGCAGAAGGGTTTGTGATAGTGGAAACATGGTTATCATCGACGATCACCGAAATATTGCGGTATCAACACTAAAATACAACGATATGATGTGAACCAGCGTTAAGCTTTCTCAAACTATCTATTGGCAATGTACCAGGCTAATAACATGTGGCAAACAACTCTCATTACCTCTCATTGTTTATAAGCTGATTTTTTATACCCAGGTAGTGCCAGGTAGCACAGCTAGTTGTATATATATATATGTACATTTTATATATACATATATGTATATTATATTTGTATGTGCATGTATATATAGACATATATCACTATCTGTATGCAACTAGTAACTTGGTGCAGTCCTGTGTGCATCAAGTGTGAAAAATCATTAGGGATAATAAGTGATTGCACAAGTATTCTAGTTTATTTGTGCAGTTAGTAAAGGGTTGGTCTACCAAATTACGAGTTTGAATCCAGTCGAAAGGAATTTTTTCCTAACCGCTAAGCATAGTGATGGACAGACACTGCTCCTGTTATAGTATAGATTTTGATTCTGCTTAAAGTGTTTCTTATCATTGATCAGCAACAGCAACTTTCTATTGCCCAACGTTTCAGAATTGATGATCACACGGCGAAAAAAAGTCAATTATCAGAGCATTGCTGATGGGTTAATCTCTTAAGAAGTTATCAAACCTTGACAGCGCAGTGTCACCGTTACTTAAGGCTGGTTCACACTATATCACAGCATGTCAGCATTAATCCTACAAAACATCGGTAATCATCTGTTTTCGTACATAATAGTCGCTGAAACGATGAAATACTAGACCCGCAGTAACTGTCACAAACAATACAGATCAAGCAATTCACAATAGCCAATCACTCTCGCCGAAGTGGTGCTCACAGCGCAGACTGCTCTGGATCCTCAGCAAAATATCCGAAAGGTTTGACAGCTGCAAATGTTTTTCGATATTTTTGCTTTGCCTCAGCGATGACATTATTTTACAGTTGACATAGTCGACGACTAATCGTCGAGAGAACAATCCTTACATAAGGCGATGCAGAGTGAATCGGCTTGCAGGAGTAATGATCGCCTCACTGATTATCATTAAGCAACTTAGGGCTGTTTTACAATACGTCACTTGTTCACGCCTAAAGGATATTTTAATCAATCTTATGAAAGTACAGGACATTGTTTTTGTAATTGGAGAATTGCTAGATGTGAGTAGAACTTATTTGAAGTAATAATGCGTGGTTGAATGCGACAGCGTGAATAGCTGTTTCAAGCATCACTCAGTATTGATCTATACAGCTATGCTTAGGATGAAATATGTTTGCGCTGCTTGTATAGTAAATGCTGCCTGATAGTGAAGGACCTGATAGCTGTGGCTAATAATCAAGCAAAAGTAATTAACTTTACTTGTCATTGCCAAGGTAGGTCTCCACGCTCTAGCTTTTGTCAGTGGTCAAAGTTTGCAAACACAAAGGACAGCGATTGCTTTAAACTAGCTGTACTTTAGAGTAAACTGTTGTCAACTGAAAGGTTTTGGTGAAGCTGACAGCATTATATAATTTTTGAAGAAATTCCCAATAAAATCTAAGAAAGATTTGAAAATACTAGCATAAATTTGTATCCTTAAGTTCTAAAAAGGGAGAGATTAGTATGGAGACAGCGATTGTATACTGAATCATTAAAAAAATACGCTATAAGATAAAATTTGTTCTGGAGCAAAAACTAAAATCTCTTTTAACAGGTTTATGAGTTCAATAAAACAATGCTATGTCCATTTTTTCATTCTCTGAACCGTATTATGCATTTATCTGTAGAGCACTGCAAGTTCTGTCCGTGAGTGGGCTGCTGAATAAAACATGATATACCTAATTATATATTACATTATATTATTATATATTATATTATATATTGCGCTATATTTGTTTTGCTTTGAGTCTATTTGTCAGGACGTTTTACAGCTCATTTTATTCTCTTTAGCGCAATAAAGTATTTAATTTGTCCTATGTACTAGCATTGCAGAGAAATGCATTCAGATTCGTTCTAGCATGTCTCTATTGAATAAGAACTAAACTGTGACCATATTAATCAAATTACCAAAAGTAAGCATATACTGTAGGAGACAATAATCAGCTCTTTGTTTGGCTGAGTGTTTTCTCTTTGAAATAGCCTCATTACACCTCAATAGAGTTATATAAGTTGCTCTACTTTGTCTACCAAAGAACTTTGTGTCACATGAGCGATGTAGGAAGGTTATGTAAGAACAAGATCTTGAAGTTTGAGTGTTAATTATTTCTAGAGCTGACAAAACAAGCTAAACAACGGTTATGAAACATTTACTTTCTAAGTAGTGATGTAAGCATAACAACAGACATCTTAGAGCACCAAGAAATAGTCTACATGTATATAAGCGAGTCTATCACCATGCCTTGTGACAATCTGTGAAAATGTATTTCTGACACCTAGAATAGGATACAAAGAAATGACTGCTAAGTGTACACCTTATTACAGGCATTCTTTCCCTCCTTTTGTTACTACATAACTTATGCAAACTAATTTTATTGAAACTAAGTACTGCGGTTTTAAACAACGACATGTAGTGAAAGTAACTAGCAACAACCTTAACTTTGCTACCTGGTACTTTATATATTCATACAGTAAATCTAATTAAACATTTACATGTACAACTAAAGCTGGCAACAAAGTTCAGTAATACAGATGGTTAGTCAATAGCTGGAAATTATTTGGAAATCACTGATTGCATTACAACCTTTAGAAAACTTTCACACGGCTAGACTCAGTCGTATGAGAATGTCGCGTGTCATCGCTGATTAACACGCTGGTTGCTCATATCTATCAGTCTTGTGGCTAGGGGAAGCCTATGTTTATATAAGCTATCTCAGTAGCCTGAGCCATGCACTTACAGCCAACATGAATGGAGAGGCGCTGAAGAAAGATGGACATCTTATGCTTGACTATATCAGCAACTACTGGGAGAACTTGAGAGACCTCGCGCCTCTACACAATGTCGAAGTGGGTAAGTTTCACCCAACTATTAAATACATCGGTTATGTGTCAGTACAAAGGTTTAAAATTTGTACACGTATTATAGTGATTCTCTCAGGAAGCCTAGACCTACAGTATATACGCTGAAAATAATGAAGCTGTCAAGAAGTATTGAAAGGAATTGCGAAAACTTGGTATTTTTAATGATTGAACCATCTGTAAATATCTTGTAAAAGACACCATTTTGGTTCATTTTAACAGTAATATTGTCTCACTTAGTTTTTGGTAGCAAACCCTGAAGTTTCCGTCAACCTGTTTGTCTGTTTATTAGTTCAGCAGCGTTTTTATTTAAGAAACATTCCCATTCTTTCCATTTAGAAGTGAACTCCCTATAGTCCTGTAGCATGTTTAAAAAAGTAACTTTAATTTTCTAATTATATATTAGAGCTGCTGCTGTAATACCAAATAATATTTTCCTACGAATCCATTGAATAGTAATTTTATCAAAGTCAAAACGTGGTAACAACAGTCACATGAAAGTAATTTAGATGACTTTGGTATTTTTTAGTCTCATAGCATTGTTATTGTTTAGGGCTTTCTTTAGCTTTTACAAAGCGATTATCGGTTGCCTTACAAATGCGTAGAAGACCTCTTTTTGTCTCTAAAGTCTTGAACAATGCTTTTCACTTTATTGATACATCAGGGTAGAAAGAATGATTCACAAGTGTTGATCTAAAAGAGTAGACTGAGGGAAAGGCTAACCAAATGAGATATAATGACGCATTGTCACACTGTGACACGTATAATGACCATCTGAAGTGCCTGTTGAATGGTCAACTAGAGCACTATTCTTTGGGTCACCTTGATAGTCAGAATTTGTAAACTGACGCATACTTTGCAGGCTACCTGACCTCTGAAGGAGTTTTGCCATCAGAGGCTCCTGATAAACCTGACACCTTAGAGGATATTCTTCGGGATGTAGACAAGCACATAATACCTGGGGTAAGTGTCGGTTGGACCTATAAGGGGTAAGTGTCGGTTGGAGCTATAAGGGGTAAGTGTCAGTTGGAGCTATAAGCAAAACAAGAAACTCAGATTTTAGAATGAAAAATGGAGCTGAGGAGGTTTTATCCAGAGCAAATAATTGCTGACAGTTGAATTGTTTCAAAGCCCACTAAACATAACCTTGTATCTGTTGTCAATGCTTTGAGCTCACTTGTAGTTTCTAATCTTTACTATAGTGAGAGCTGTCTGTCCATCTGTCCGTAAAACATTAAGTAAGACAACATCCGTAAGACAGTTAGAAAAATAGATTGCACTGCAGGGAATCAAACTCAAATATTCAGCATCCCAAACAAGCGTGGTACACAAGCGTGGTACCATTTGCACCACTCGATGACCTTTTCACATTTAGGAATACTTGTGCGCATAATTATTACACATGACGATTTTTCGCGGCACGCGAGACTGCAAACGTACTAGTGCTTACAATAGTAAGGATCGTGTCCGTCTGTCTGTCCATCTGTTTGGCTGTTCGTCTGGCTGTCCGTCTATTTGGCTGTTCGTCTATTCGTGAATTTGGTTGCAAGTCAACCTTTAAGGCCACGGTTGGAGGTTGGAAAATAGATTGTATAACACAGGATTTGAACTTCAATATACAGATTCCAAGATAAGTTTGCTACCAGCTGCACCACTCAACTACATTCCCTTATTAAAGATTAATTGTGCACATAACTATCACACATGACGATGTATCACAGCTCACCGGACTGCCTCGTTCTAATAACTATAATTCTGAGGCAGCTGCTTTAGTGAATGAAATATGTGACTTTACCAATATCCGCTATCTATTCCTTGTTCGGTTCTTCAAGAAACATTCAGTGGAAGCCTAAAAGTTGCTACTAAACTCCCACCTGATATAGATTCATTATCCTTAGGATAAGATAACAGGTTACTCTCTTATGGAAGTTTTAGCCACAGCTTAGAGAGTTGTAAATAATTGTTGACTCCATATCTTTCCATATTTTATCAGCAGACGCGCGTGCATGCTGAAGCGGCCTTTTACTAAATGATGGACTTGTAGCAGTTGAAAACATTATTAGTAAATAGAAAAGGTTTGAGATACAAAGCAATGTGTATAGCTATAAGTGTATATCTAAACATGTGTAAGCAATGTGTACAGCTATAAGTGTATATCTAAACATGTGTAAGCAATGTGTACAGCTATAAGTGTATATCTAAACATATGTAAGCAATGTGTACAGCTATAAGTGTATATCTAAACATGTGTAAGCAATGTGTACAGCTATAAGTGTATATCTAAACATGTGTAAGCAATGTGTACAGCTATAAGTGTATATCTAAACATGTGTAAGCAGTGTGTACAGCTATAAGTGTATATCTAAACATGTGTAAGCAATGTGTACAGCTATAAGTGTATATCTAAACATGTGTAAGCAATGTGTATAGCTATAAGTGTATATCTAAACATGTGTAAGCAATGTGTATAGCTATAAGTGTATATCTAAACATGTGTAAGCAATGTGTATAGTTATAAGTGTATATCTAAACATGTGTAAGCAATGTGTATAGCTATAAGTGTGTATCTAAACATGTGTAAGCAATGTGTATAGCTATAAGTGTATATCTAAACATGTGTAAGCAATGTGTACAGCTATAAGTGTATATCTAAACATGTGTAAGCAATGTGTACAGCTATAAGTGTATATCTAAACATGTGTAAGCAATGTGTATAGCTATAAGTGTATATCTAAACATGTGTAAGCAATGTGTACAGCTATAAGTGTATATCTAAACATGTGTAAGCAATGTGTACAGCTATAAGTGTATATCTAAACATATGTAAGCAATGTGTACAGCTATAAGTGTATATCTAAACATGTGTAAGCAATGTGTACAGCTATAAGTGTATATCTAAACATGTGTAAGCAATGTGTACAGCTATAAGTGTATATCTAAACATGTGTAAGCAGTGTGTACAGCTATAAGTGTATATCTAAACATGTGTAAGCAATGTGTACAGCTATAAGTGTATATCTAAACATGTGTAAGCAATGTGTATAGCTATAAGTGTATATCTAAACATGTGTAAGCAATGTGTATAGCTATAAGTGTATATCTAAACATGTGTAAGCAATGTGTATAGTTATAAGTGTATATCTAAACATGTGTAAGCAATGTGTATAGCTATAAGTGTGTATCTAAACATGTGTAAGCAATGTGTATAGCTATAAGTGTATATCTAAACATGTGTAAGCAATGTGTACAGCTATAAGTGTATATCTAAACATGTGTAAGCAATGTGTACAGCTATAAGTGTATATCTAAACATGTGTAAGCAATGTGTATAGCTATAAGTGTATATCTAAACATGTGTAAGCAATGTGTACAGCTATAAGTGTATATCTAAACATGTGTAAGCAATGTGTACAGCTATAAGTGTATATCTAAACATGTGTAAGCAATGTGTATAGCTATAAGTGTATATCTAAACATGTGTAAGCAATGTGTATAGCTATAAGTGTATATCTAAACATGTGTAAGCAATGTGTATAGCTATAAGTGTATATCTAAACATGTGTAAGCAATGTGTATAGCTATAAGTGTATATCTAAACATGTGTAAGCAATGTGTACAGCTATAAGTGTATATCTAAACATGTGTAAGCAATGTGTATAGCTATAAGTGTATATCTAAACATGTGTAAGCAATGTGTACAGCTATAAGTGTATATCTAAACATGTGTAAGCAATGTGTACAGCTATAAGTGTATATCTAAACATGTGTAAGCAATGTGTACAGCTATAAGTGTATATCTAAACATGTGTAAGCAATGTGTACAGCTATAAGTGTATATCTAAACATGTGTAAGCAATGTGTACAGCTATAAGTGTATATCTAAACATGTGTAAGCAATGTGTATAGCTATAAGTGTATATCTAAACATGTGTAAGCAATGTGTACAGCTATAAGTGTATATCTAAACATGTGTAAGCAATGTGTATAGCTATAAGTGTATATCTAAACATGTGTAAGCAATGTGTATAGCTATAAGTGTATATCTAAACATGTGTAAGCAATGTGTATAGCTATAAGTGTATATCTAAACATGTGTAAGCAATGTGTATAGCTATAAGTGTATATCTAAACATGTGTAAGCAATGTGTACAGCTATAAGTGTATATCTAAACATGTGTAAGCAATGTGTACAGCTATAAGTGTATATCTAAACATGTGTAAGCAATGTGTATAGCTATAAGTGTATATCTAAACATGTGTAAGCAATGTGTACAGCTATAAGTGTATATCTAAACATGTTTAAGCAATGTGTACAGCTATAAGTGTATATCTAAACATGTGTAAGCAATGTGTATAGCTATAAGTGTATATCTAAACATGTGTAAGCAATGTGTACAGCTATAAGTGTATATCTAAACATGTGTAAGCAATGTGTACAGCTATAAGTGTATATCTAAACATGTGTAAGCAATGTGTATAGCTATAAGTGTATATCTAAACATGTGTAAGCAATGTGTACAGCTATAAGTGTATATCTAAACATGTGTAAGCAATGTGTACAGCTATAAGTGTATATCTAAACATGTGTAAGCAATGTGTACAGCTATAAGTGTATATCTAAACATGTGTAAGCAATGTGTACAGCTATAAGTGTATATCTAAACATGTGTAAGCAATGTGTACAGCTATAAGTGTATATCTAAACATGTGTAAGCAATGTGTACAGCTATAAGTGTATATCTAAACATGTGTAAGCAATGTGTACAGCTATAAGTGTATATCTAAACATGTGTAAGCAATGTGTATAGCTATAAGTGTATATCTAAACATGTGTAAGCAATGTGTACAGCTATAAGTGTATATCTAAACATGTGTAAGCAATGTGTATAGCTATAAGTTTATATCTAAACATGTGTAAGCAATGTGTACAGCTATAATTGTATATCTAAACATGTGTAAGCAATATGTACAGCTATAAGTGTATATCTAAACATGTGTAAGCAATGTGTACAGCTATAAGTGTATATCTAAACATGTGTAAGCAATGTGTACAGCTATAAGTGTATATCTAAACATGTGTATTGTAGAATACCCAGTGGCAGCACCCCAACTTTCACGCTTATTTTGCCTCATCATGCTCTTACCCATCGATTCTGGCAGACATGCTGTGCGGCGCCATCGCCTGCATCGGCTTCACATGGGTAAGTCACTTGTTTATTACGGACACCAAGCAGTAGCCACCTCTCTGTTTCTTCCACTGAAATGTCATATTAAGATAGAGGTTTGTATAAATTAATAAAGAGTGAATTCTTAGTTAATAAAGAGAATTGTAATTTATTGTAACAGCTAAAGGCACAAATATGTACGTGAAGGGAGCTTGTAAACCTGTGCAAGTGCTGCCTTTTAATAGCCAGATAAATAGGACAAAATCCTTTTGAACCCTCGTTGCATCTGGTCACTTTACTCTAGGGCAAATAGCCAGGTCCTTGTAAGTGTAAACATTTCGGTTGCTATTAGAGACAGATATCACAATAAGGTGTCGGCAAACAAGGCGCTAAATTTTACATAGTGATATACGTATACCCATATACAATATATGCATACATGTGTATATCATGGGTGTTGATAGATGCAGTTACATAAAGATTTGATAGCTTAGCATATTAGATACCTTTATGGAATTACATCCATTGACATACTCTAGTCAAGTCAAAGAATCATGTATTAGTTTACTTACTTACAAGAATGAGTTCACTAGCACATATATACCTAGGTAGGACGCTACAGTTTATGCATGAGGACCATCAGGCTGTAATTTCATGTGTGCCTAATAATTTTGGCATATGAAGGCCATTTAACAATGCCCTGCACACCTATGGCTGTTATGTACTCATTAATTCAAAGGTAATATCGTGATATAACTTAACATCGTCAGCACCATCGACCATCATTTTTGCCAAATTTTAGGCATAAACATATCAAAATTGTTTGAGGATATTATGTTGAGTGTGGCTATTCGATGGCTTCAAGAAATCTATATAATGTACCAGCTATTCTTGCTGAAAGAATAATTGAAAATATGTTGCAATCACATTCCTTCTTTTTGTACACAATTCTTTACAATTTAGCAAACGCTTGTTTATATACAGACAATTTGGTCAAACACGGTATTACGGGTATAATGGGAACACCATAATCCATCTGATGATTGTCTTTCGACCATGTCATCTACAAACTTCATTTCTTATAGAAAGTTCTAATTCACTAACTAAAAATTCCTATATGTCAGATTGATTACCTGCCCCAGCGACCAAAAGAATAAAACATAGATTACAGCAAGTTGGTAGATTCTTAAATATTTCTTTATATTGAATATAAAATCTTAAAGGATAGATATTTAAATCTTAAATAATTAATCTTTATGCAAAACTTTCAGCAAGCAGACAGAGTCATTGTTGGTGCTCCTTCTCTCATCTCAGTATGGTTTACTACACAGTGGTGAAAGAACAGTGGCTACTAGGTCTGCGCTCACCAAGGCTAGGAGAGCAACTTCACAATCAATGATAACTTTATACTTGCATTATTTGTCAATGGCCAGTTCGTTCTAGCTATTGACCCTGCATTGTATTTGAGTGCCTTTCTATTTTTAGTTCTCAATGGTATTTTTGCGGCTGAGTTAATTTGCATTTTCACCCTGCATGTAGGAGGATAGGTTGCTCTGTCTTTCGTGAAGACCATACGCTAACTCCCATGATAAAGCGCGTTGTTATTCTACTATAGCCAGCAATTTACTAAATGCTGATTTAGTCACATTTAATTTAAAACCTGCAACTAGTTTTACGTTATAACAATATTGTTATAGCAGTTATATGTTTGCATTCTCTATCGACTGTTGTTCCCGTTATAACTTGTGAACATTTCTATTCCTGCAGAATTCTAGTCCAGCTTGCAGCGAGTTAGAAGTTGTCATGCTGAACTGGCTGGGAAAACTTTTAAAATTACCAGAATCCTTTCTGAATATTCCAGGCCAGCCAGGTGGTGGTGTTCTACAGGTGAGTAAAGGTTCTAGCCTTGACAAATAGGGCTCACAGAAAGAATATATGTGTGTATTTTAGATGAATGTGTGCTTTGATTTATTGCTATAGCCTAGAAAATCTTACTCAAGGCTTGAACACTTTTGGGTGTGGCCCAGTGGTCAAGGACCCCTGTCCTGTGAACAGCAGACAGGGGTTTAATTCCCAAAAAAGTTTCCAGTTGCGATAGGAATGACATGTAACCTTTACTTACTCTCTGCTACTGGGCTCACACATGTCCAGCCAAGATCTCATAAACATAGTTAATAGAAAATTGCTCTTAAAGACATCCGCTGTCTCTGCTTACTGTTGGCAAAAAAGGCATCATATTTGATCTTGGAGGATTGTTCATACATATAAGCATCTTTCTACCCATATCTCTAGCAATGTTTAACATTACCTATGCTATGATTGAATATCTATTACTCATCGCTATCGGCTGCCAGTAGCTGCCAGTAGCTGCCAGTAGCTGCCAGTAGCTGCCAGTAGCAGCCCAAACTTCTTAAAATTTATTGTGTTTCCCAGAGCAAAATGATAATGATTGTCTTACTAGCCATATATTTCAACACTGTCATGACCGCTGTCATAAGAGATATATTGAAAACTAGAACTGGCATCTTCCGCAAGTTGATCTGGGTAGTTTCCATGTTATTGAGGAAAAATATCCATTGCTATTTTGGGCTCTTCATCCAATGCTAACACTATTAGTTGCTTGCAGAGCACAGCCAGTGACGCCACGCTTGTAGCCCTACTAGCCGCTCGCACACAAAAATTAAAAGAAGTTGATCCATCAAAAGAATTTCTGGGGCTTATTGACAAACTGGTGTGTTATGCATCTGATCAGGTCAGTTCATGCAGAAGTGTCAAACCTTCATATTGGCATGCCAATACAGAAGACCAGTGTACGCCGTTGTATCTTCACATCAGTAATATCAATTCTTTGAATCCGTAAAGGCCTTAGATATGTTGACATCACTATGGCTGAGCAGCCTGGAGCACTCCCTAGCGCATAGTTTCTTGTCTGAAGCCTTTCAGCTCAGCTGTCCATCAGTGGTCAATGACATTTGAATGATTAAATATCTAAGGCTTACGGCTAGCCAATAATAGCTAAGGCGTTTTAGATACAATGTATAATTCTAAAATTGATTTTAGCCTGAAACTATTTTGCCCCTTTGCTATTTGCTATGTACTCAGTATTTTCACTTTTCTTTTTAAATTTCATCATTTCTCTGCAGTCCCACTCATCTGTAGAGAGAGCTGCTCTTATTGGTCATGTTCAAATGCGACTCCTTCCACCCGATGACAAGTATTCACTGCGTGGAGAGACTTTACAGAAAGCAATAGAAAAAGATAAAAAAGAAGGGCTCATACCATTTTATGTAAGCTTAAACCGTATAGCTTTCAAGTCAAAATATTTCATTTAGATGCAGTTAGGAAGTTTTAGAACTGGCCATTGGTTTTAGTATGTGTTGAAGACTTGCATTTAGAGTTCTGACAGCTGTAAAAAGTGTTATTAAATTGTAAAATTGTCGCAACCAACAAACGTCCGACGCCTTTTTGATAGGCAGAGAGGTAATTCCAGCATGAATCAGAACCAGGCCGAGTGGGTAATAAAAAATAATATACATGTAGTATTATAGGTTGACTCATATGTCGACAGTGCACTATTTATTCTAACAGGAGAAAAGTTGCTTGATTCTTGTATGCAGTTGTTAATTGTTTAGGTAATACTTGTCACACTCTAGGCGTGAAGAGTTAACTTATTGTTTCAAACTTGAAAAGAAATTCTAACATAGCAAGATTTGCTACACCAATATCGTTACTAATTTGTAACAAAAAGCTTAGCAGAAACTAATCTGAAGGTGTCTTCAGGTGACTGATAGATTTTCACAGGTCTCACCACACAATAGATCTGTTGCAGGAACGCTCATTGAAAATATGTAATGACTATATGCGATGTATTTAGAAATGCTTGCTGTATAATTAAATTGTTTTTAAAAGCGAATTAGTACTTTTAGATTTGTGGATTTGTGCTGATCAATTCAAATTATATTACAGGTTGCTGCCACTGTGGGAACTACAGGGTTGTGTGGATTTGACAACCTCGTTGAATTAGGAAATATTTGTACGTCAATTTCACAACTTGTATTTTGGTAGAGTGGCTTCAAGTGTTGACAAAGCTTAAGATTTTGCAGCAGAGGCTGTACTTTTACTTTGCTAATCGTTTGCTTGTGGTAAACCAGATATTGACTGTGTGTCAGCAAACGTGATGAAACTAGCCTTTAGCAAATTCATGTAAAGTACCTGTAATATCATGGTTCTATTCAGAAGAGACTTCACTAACACCAGCTAACTTTGAGTTGACCAATTTTTTTTATTCTACAGCTACAGTGGTGTGCAAAATAATTGCATCCTTTTGTTGACAAACTAAAATTTTTATTGAGATAGTTACTCAGGATGTATTTAGTCAATAGTCATAAAACTATATATTAGCTTAATTCTCATCTTGTCTTGAGTTCAAATATTTAAATCAAACAGCTGTAAAATTAGTTTGTTGGATGACTTGGTAGGCTAAAATCTGAATATTTCCTTTGTTTGGATGGAATTAATAACCTGTGCAGATGTATTTTGGTGCATCCTACACATTACGTAATAGGATATTCAGAAACTTGATGAGACTTTGCATGTACTAATATACTTACTTGAATTATGATTGTTTGCTAGTAACAAAGATACGAACATAAAATGGTAAATAGTTTTAAGAAATTGGTCGATGAACAAAAGAAATCGTTCAATGAACCTATAGTTTGTTTAGCACACCACTGTAGATCTAAATTGTTTACATTGTACCTCACCTACTTTTGATCTATAGCAATAAGAGAGTTATAAATGGAATCATAATGTTTGCTTAGTAGTCATCCAGTCAAAGTGTAGTCTACTTTATATTTACTGCAGGTAACAAAGAACGAATATGGCTACACATAGATGCCGCGTATGCTGGTTCAGCTGCCATCTGCCCAGAGTATAGACACATAATTGATGGTGTAGAGGTGAGGTGCATCCTTTTTTCCCAAATGTTAGTGTCTGTCCCTGGTCACTTATCATATTCTCCAAGTATAATCGGTTGTTGCTACACTTCAGGAGAGGGGAAGGGAGAAGGGAAGGGGAGAGGAGGGGGGAGGGGAAGGGTGGTCGTGGAGCTATCAATATAAATAGAATAAACAGTATCTAACAGTGATCTACTTTTGAAAATTACAGTTGAGGTCTAATCACCAAAATGATATGAGTGGATGGCGAAGCTATTATTATAAGGCGTTGCCTGTTGTTTTTAAGCTTGCAGACTCCTTCAACTTCAACCCCCACAAATGGATGATGGTTAACTTTGACTGTTCAGCGATGTGGATGAAAGATTACTACATGGTGGCAGATGCATTCAGTGTGGAGCCGCTCTACTTGCAACACAAACATGACCAGTCATTTGTTGATTTTAGGGTAAGTAAGCTTGCTTAGAATAGAGTATGTGTGAAAGGTAGAAGTACTTACACGTGTATCAATATAATCAGTACTTCCAAAACAGATCACTTGTAGATACATGCTACTTTTAGGTGGAATCTTATTAGCGAATACAGCACAGTGTTTGTACCTGCTGTAATTTTTAACCTACGCACTGAGGTAAATTTGTACATACACACTGAGGTAGATATGTACATACACACTGTGGTAGATTTGTACTTACATACTGAGGTAGATTTGTACTTACACACTGGGATAGATTTGTACCTACACACTGAGGTAGATCTGTACCTATGCACTGAGGTAGATTTGTACCTACACACTGAGGTAGATCTGTACCTACGCACTGAGGTAGATTTGTACCTACACACTGGGGTAGATTTGTACCTACACACTTGGGTAGATATGTACATACACACTCGGGTAGATATTTACCTACACACTGGGATAGATTTTTACTTACACACTCGGGTAGATATTTAGCGACACACTGGGGTAGATTTGTACTTACACACTGAGGTAGATTTGTACCTACACACTGGAGTAGATTTGTACCTACACACTGGGGTAGATTTGTATTTACACACTGGGGTAGATATGTACTTACACACTGGGGTAGATTTGTACTTACACACTGGGGTAGATATGTACTTACACACTGGGGTTAATAAGAAAGCTGTTGGTGTTGTTTATTTTTACTAAGCTGGTTACTTCCTAATTTACTGCATCATAGTTTTAGTTTACACAAAATTTTGTCTTTTCATTAAACTGAACTTTTCCCCCTAGCAGTCAGCTTCTGGTACGCACATTGATGAAGCAAGTAAGTGCTTTGTCAAATACTTCGAAGAAAAATTATTTTGAAAATATTATTTTGAAAATCTCATTGCCAGCCGCTTTAACAATCTTCCACCTAACATCCATTTTCTTAACAGAAAAAAGGTAACTTCAACAGCATATGTCAGACTATTTATTTGATTTTAGTGGTGAGCTGTTGCCATTTTCTATTTCTTTTGTTGTTGTTGTTGCTGTATACCATAATTTAAAAATGTTTGTTTGAAAAGAATTTATTGCCAGTAAAGGAATAAATAGTAAGAGCTGTGAAATACAAATCAAACTATTTTACTATGAATTAAAACCAAAAACTTATTTTTGTAATCATGAACAATGTATTTAACAAGCTGCTTATATAACAGAGCACAATAATGCTTGTCTGACTGGTTTGTTTACAGCATTTACAAATTCCATTGGGGAGACGATTCAAGTCTTTAAAACTTTGGTTCGTCTTCAGGTTGTTGGGCGTAGAAGCCTTACAACAAAACATTAGAAATGTAAGTAGATTCTTTTAATTATATGCAAAGTAATATGTTCACAGATATATGAGCATACTAGATGCAAGCTATGACAACATTTCTATTGTGTACTAAATTGTATGGTTCGCTAATTGAGCTACTCTGGCTACTGGTTCACTTCGTTACAGCAAATAGCTTTAGCCAAAGAGTTTGAGGAGCTCGTGAAAGGCGACAGGCAGTATGAGATTATTGGCGAGGTTACACTTGGCCTAGTCTGCTTCAGATTGAAGGTAAATACTTTTTATTTTTTTATGAAAATATCATAAAGATACATGATAGGATTATCGGGAACAAAAACATAAATAGGGAGCTGATGTTCAAATTGATTAATATAGATAATATGGTTGAGCTGACCTAATTCAGGTCAACAGTTGAAAAATGCTTTTATTGAATTTAGGATATTGGAGGAAAGAGAGAATGTTGAATACAGGATATTATTAAGTAGAGATGAATGAATCTAACGTATTATAGAGAGCTGATTTTTATAGCATCAGAGACAATTTAACCAAGTAGATTTTAAAAGATTATTTTGAAGCAAGATTGCCAGACAAACTGGCCAAAGCGTCTGGGGGCATTAAAAAACTAGTTTGGTTAGAATCCAAAAATTAGTCTGGTTAGAATCCAGCTGCTAACTAGTCCTGCAGCTGGTTTTAAATGAACAGCTATTATAGCCGTGCAACTGGTGAGAATGGGAAGGGAAGAACAACTTGCTAAGACTGCAGAGGGATTTAAGTTTGACCAATCAATACCCACTGTTTGCAATGAGCGTGTAAGGCTGCATAATGTTTTAGGCATCAAACGAATTGAATATCACCCTGAATGACTACATCAATGATGTGGATAGACGGATACACATAACACCAAGCAAAGTAAGCACTTCATAATTTAAAGAAATTCACATCAGTAAATCCTCAACTTCTGAATGCGTTTGTACATACATTAGTTACTGCTAGAGTTTTGTTGAAGTAATATCAAATATGTTACGAGTACAATTCCTAGCACCAACTATACTGCTCAGTTCAACAGACTTTTAACTTCAGTTTAGCTGAAAGAGACTTCTTTAATGCATAGTCATAGTGTTTTGAGAGATGAGCTGTAGACCTCATTATTCAAGATCACACTGATTACTTTATGATCTGAAGTAATAGCCACTTCTGTTAGTATGATTGTTAAGGAAAGCTGGTCTGCAGATATATAATCAAAAAGTTCAAACTAATAAGTTTTATGCATTACTAGTGGAATGCCCGGTGTTGCGCAGGTCTTAAAAATCAGCTCATAAACATTTACAGGTGATGCAGTTGCCTGCCACTTGCCATTAGCTTGGCATATTGCCAATGGCTAACTTGAGTAAGCTAGTAACCTATTGCCAAACTTACTAATAAGAGCCGGGAGAGCAAGCATAAAATGATGTAGCGATACGCATTCTTCATTCCAAGATTTTAATAGCTGTAGCTGGACAAATCGAATCAGACACAAACTTTGAGATTTATAGAAACATGTCGTGCACACTTGTCATAGCTTTTTCTATGAATTGGGCATGCAGAACCAGTTGTCATGACTTTTCTTATACCAGCTGTTCATACCTTGTAGGTAAATGATACCTACTACTTGCGATTAGCAATCTGTTCTACAAAGACCACCAGTGAAGACATTCATCTTGCCTGGCAGGTTGTGCAGGAATGCGCAGAGATCGTACGAAGAAAGTGCCCCACACTGTGCAATGGAGCGAGCAAGTGCGACAGATAAAGCTATTCTTGCCTTAGCTTTTATAACTTGTGGGTTGGTTTAGGTAAAACCATATAAAATGGTGGCTCAAATAAAAAGTTAACCTGTTGTCAATATGGTCCTAGTTAAACACTGTTCAAGTTTGCCACCAACAGCTCCGTAATAACTTGACTTTGATGGTAGGTTATCCATAGGCTTTACTTAAAGTGAGTACATGTGATAGATTCCTGGCTACATGACTACCATAATCATTAATGCTCATAGTCTATTATTTAAATTATTGAAAAGTATTAAAATAAAATGGTATATAGCACAAGCTCGTCTGAACTTGTTCAAGGTCACAAATCTGTTTCCCTGTGATAATTCTTTTTGACTTATAACAAGGAAAGATAAACATCTCTTTTGTCTCGTACAAGGGTTCTGATTCATATATGGTACAAAAGCAAATTGTTTGCTGTTCTATCGTTGGAGGAACACATAACTCTCACAACTATGCTTTCTATAATGAAAATCAATCCCTTCTTAAAGGGAAAATATACGTTTACAAAGGGAAACTACGCTCTTTATCTTTATAAAAGGAAACTAAGCTCTTTTTTATAAAGAGAAACAACGCCATTTATAAAGGAACACTTTGCCCTCTACAGAGAAACGCTATGCCCTCTATAAAGGTAACTATGCCCTCTATAAAAGGAAACTGCGACCTCTATAAAGAGAAACTAAGCCCTCTATAAAGAGAACTATACCCTCTATAAAGAGAAACTATACCATCTATAAAGAGCATAGATATAGTAAACCCTAGATTGGCGAATAGCTATCAATACAATGGAGCAAAAGTGAGGCCTATAATTGGCTGTTGTTTTCACGACGTTACGTCGTAGTGATGTGCATCACAGCATCAAAGCCTTCAATTGAGCAATAAGTTTAGTAGTGGAATCACGCTTGGCATGCTAGTTTTTAAGTCATAAACATAACAATAAGACCAAATTCTTAGTGAAATGTCATCAGAAGAGACTACAACACCCCAGGTATATCCTGAATTGCCCATAACAAAACAGAACTTCAACTCAAAACAAGAAGTTCTCGACAATATCATAAGCTATCTATGCCGATTAAAGACACCAAGCTGAAAGCTGCTAGTGGAAAATAATAGGAAAATCATCATCATTTCGTCATTGGTTTTGAGTCAGCAGCCAAATCTGTACATGACATTGCTCAATATCTTTTCAGCAACTACCCTTACATCAACTACTTCCTAACCTTTAAGATCAACCAGGATCACATTGAGATTCTGTTTTCCACAATACGATCTAAGGGTGGCTATAACAATAATCCGGATGTGCAGTGCTTTAGATCTGCACTTCGAGCACTGTTCATAAAAGCAGATATCACACCATGTCCCAATGTTAACTGTATTGATCTGGATGTGAGCAGGGCTGAAAAAACTGGCCAACTCCTGCTACATTCTCTGGCTAGAAAGAAAAAGAAAGAAGAGACAAAAGCTGAGGAAGGTGAAGATGAGGAGTTCGGTGATGAGGATTTTTTTCTAACTCAAATGTGATGAGCGTATCAAGTTCTTGACCGATGTCGAAGTATTGGGAAATAGAAATAGTGATGACATAACCCTAATCTCAGTTAAAAACAGAGGAGGATTGGTGACCAGATTGATAGGCCGAATATGAATTGCTGCAGAAAAGTGCCTACGTTCACACATGGAGAGCTGTGGTATCACACAGAGAGCTTTTAAACAAGTAACATCACAGACAGTAACATATATGTCTTATTACATAACCTCCATCAAGGTTTTACATGTACAGTGCATGCCAACAGTCTACTCAAAACTATATTAAATCGCTATACTAAAATCAGAAAACACTATGCCGCTTCAAAGCAGGAATCTAGTTCAACCAACCTTAGACAAAAACTATCTCGTCTAGTTATTTTCAGTCATGTCTAATGGGTGTTTAATACAGTGGTCCAGCGTAACTGCTTCTAAACCTCATTTGATTCATTAGTTTGTTATTAGTTTAATTTCTATTTGGTCACTCTTTGTATTATCAATAATATAGAAGCTTCTAAATCATTGGTATTATTCATTACCATGTGTGTAAGGTTCTTGCCTTTCTCATCCAAAGTCATTACAGTCATACTTCGACTTACGAGCTTAATGCGTTCAGAGACTGAGCTCGTATGTCAATTTACTCGCATGTTGGTGCAATTTATTTATATATAGAACAATTAAATACATATTGATAGGTTTTCATACTCTGAAAATGCATATAAAACACTCAAAACAATATATTGTAACAGAAAGAACATGTTGGTTATTGTCCTAACTTACCACATGCTTTCAAAAAACAACAAATAAAAATAATGCAAGGAAATGTGATTAATTAAAATGTAAAATCAAATACATAAAATAGCGGCTAACGCTAGCATTTGCCAGAGAGGGAGAGATAAGTTATCCTTCATTACAACAGTTGACTTTGATAAATTTAGATTTTATCCAAGTCGTAAAAGACAAACTTAAAAGCAAACTTTAATCTTTAACTTAACGTAATTAAAGTTTCTTCGGCGTTCATAGTTTTAAGTTTCTCGCTGGTTTGCTAATTTTTCTTTTGTTTCGCTCTCACGACCAGCCGGCCGTTTTAAGAGAAACCTATCTAAGGACGTTTGCCTTTGTCGCCCTTTCAACGTGTTGCGATCAGGACGAACACAGGTGTTGTCACCAAGGGTTAATGCACGACCGCTAGGCAACTTGTCCGGATGTCTATTTTTTACATGGTAAACATGATACAAAAGTATAATCTGAGCAGTTGAAAATACAGAGTGATGCTGTTCTCATAAAACACCTCCGACATACTTGGCAACTGTCTCATGTGCTCGTATCTCAAACATGGCTCGTATTTTAGTGCTAAAACTTGCTTAAAAGCTGGCTCGTACCTCAAGTTTCTCGTACGTTAGGGCACTCGTAAGTTGAAGTATTACTGCATATAAGTTTTACATATTTTCAATAAAGTATGCAGTCTCAGATGCACAAACTATGGAAAAATTGAGCAGTTTTTAGTGCTAAGTCAATAGGAGTTAATAGATCAGCTGATTCGCTTTGCACATCACCATGACGTTGCGTCATGCTAATTATAGGCCTCACTTGTTTTGATTATTCGCATATCTAGGGTTTACTATATCTATGATAAAGAGATACTATGCTTTCTGTAAAAAGAAACTATGCCCTCTATAAAGGAAAACTGCGCCCAATATAAAGTGAAACTATGCCCTTTATAAAGTGAAACTATGCCCCCTATAAAGGAAAACTGCGCCCAATATAAAGGGAAACTATGCTCTCTATTAAGGGAAACTATGCCCTCTATAAAGTGAAACTATGCCCCCTATAAAGGAAAACTGCGCCCAATATAAAGGGAAACTATGCTCTCTATTAAGGGAAACTATGCCCTCTATGAAGTGAAACTATGTTGTCTATAAAGGGAA
This sequence comes from Watersipora subatra, assembly GCF_963576615.1. Lineage (NCBI taxonomy): Eukaryota > Metazoa > Bryozoa > Gymnolaemata > Cheilostomatida > Watersiporidae > Watersipora > Watersipora subatra. Next base: position 11,132,363 of record NC_088714.1, read on the forward strand.
ACTATGCCCTTTATAAAGTGAAACTGTGTTGTCTATAAAAAGAAGCTATGCCCTTTATAAAGTGAAACTATGCCCTCTATAAAGGGAACCTTAAGTTCCAAGCCATTTTCTCCGACGCTGAAGTTACTTGTACTCCAAGGTTTAAATGCTCAATTATAGCAATATATAAAACTTTTTTGTATAGAGTAAATAAAATCTACCAAAAATATAATGATTTAAAATAATAATAAAAGTATTGAAAGCTGCACAAACTTGAACACAGAATTTGATAAATAAAATAGTACAAATACAAAGTGAAGCGTGTAAGCCAATAGCAACACACAAGAGTTGATTGTGTCGATTAGATGTCACAATTGAAGGATCTGCAGTGATCATTCAATAGATTTAGGGCAAACTGATGGTTCGGGGCTCAACTAAATCCTCTTTATCTCTCTTGAGCATATCTGGTAGCATTCTGGGGACCTGAGAAAATAATGTGAAACACGATATTGAACCAATCTTAAGGAAACAAAAAAAATAAATAGAAAATTTAAAAGTTAAGTTTGTCTCTGATAATAAAAAGTACGAAAAACGGAGGACTGAAATATAGTGTGAGTGTAGATACAGCAGGTAAGTAAATCTTTAGATATTTTAAATGTTTCCACAATATTGGTTGTGCATTGACCATTGTCAGTAATGTTCAGGGCAGACATTTGTGACAAACAAAATAATTACTATCGGATAGGATTTCCAGCTTACAAGCCATGAAAACACCTACGTCCTGTTTAAATTAATGCACATTTGAGTTTTATGAATCATAAAACTCAAATGTGATGAGTCCATGTATCTAAACGCTAGTAGATGAATATATGTAGAAGGAAATGGAACATATGAACCAGTCAAACCAATACAAAATTACCGAATAGAGAGCCTCGCAACTTATAGCACTTAAGCAAAGCACTGAAGTCTAGAACTGTACTTACCACAGAAGGCTACACGAAGAAGAGCAGAGGCACATGATTAGATTGAGGACAACTATAGACTGTATGTACAAACCATTACAAAAGTATATAGTGAGAGCCGATATGAGTTACAGTTCAAGGTTATGGTAATAGTATTTTATATGTTAGGGGAGTCAGTGAGAGTAACAAAAATATGATTGAATAAAGTGAAAAATAGCTAATACAAATTTTGCATAGATAAATCGATTCGCGCATTCCTGCCCGTGCAATGAACAAGCAAAAGCATTCATCATCTTAGAACAGAACTCAAATGTGATACTCATAATGCTAGTCATCAATAGCATATAAAGATATACTGCAACAGTAACTTTACTAAATCAGTGATATTTATGAGAAAATTCAGGTTGACCACCTGCGGTTGTAGGACTGGTATGATGGCCAGGGATGGTAGGATGGTTAAGACAACACTTGATGCATATATTATATACATATATTATATACATATAATATACATTATATATGCATATAAGATATGCATGTATGATATACATGTACATATATGATGTGCATATCACATATGTACATGTATATATATACATGTACATATATGATATGTACATACAGATAAATATGATGTACATAAATATGATATACATATTTATATGTATATGTCATACATACATGCATCTATCATGTATGCATAAATCATATATACATATCATGTATGCATATATGATATAAATATAATATATGCATATACAATATGCAATAAACTCGTTACACGTGATACTACAGTCAAATCTCTGCATATAAAGCTAATTTGTTCCAGTAATCACTTTGTGTGTTGAAACGGTTGTATGTAAGGACAAATATTCTTATAACATTATATGATATTTTGTGCAATTCGTTACACAGGCCAAGATATGATACTTTTGGTAATTACATATAGCATGAAAATGCGTAGTAAAAACTTTCTATAATTACACATAAAAACATTAATTATGCATAAAAACTGTATAAATAAAATAATCCGTCGGATAGGGTTACCTTACAAACACGTGTATGTAAGTCTAGGCTCCGTCATGTATGTTCAGTAGCAGACATGATGAAAAGTCATGGGGTGACTTACTTTAGATTATACTTACTCTAGATATAGTTTAAACTAATCAGAGTGAAAATTTACATATTTTCTATCATTATTACATTTTCATTTTCAATTTATACAAACTATTTTTCATTTACTTACAAAACTGAAATGTTTTAATGAACTTTGAAAATCATATGATGAAGATTAATTCATATGTTGAGACAAATATCAACTTAAATTTTACAGTAAATGTTAAAGTAAAAGTACGTTAAGCTAATTATAAGTCGAGGTAGTACTACTGTACATAAGTAATCCACATCTATTAAACCAGTAAATTCACAAGTAATAAAATATAAAATTGTGCTACTTTAATTTATAAAACTTCAATGCTAGCCTTCCTCCAAGACACCACCTCTACCCACCTGATAGTCAAAGGTCTGCTTTCCACGGAGCTTTTGTTTCTTAGGAGTTGGCTTCTCCATCTCCTTTATGTATTCAAGAGCGCTGAGATTGTTCTGAATAACATAGAGGGCATAAACTATTTAGTTGAGTGTGTGTGATGGCTGAGACATTCCATAACCAAAATTTTATGAAGAGGCCAAATTAAGTAGTTTTCAATCGGCTTGTTAAATACCATCTTGAACTATTGATTAAAAAGCTTGATGATGATATGCTTATATTATGAGGATATGCTTAACCAGAGTAGTTCATTGGTATGAAGAGCAACAGGACTATCAACTCATACTGCATAACGTACTCAATGTACAACTAACAGCTGTGATTTCAATATAAACAGTATAAACAACAACAAATCCAACCATACCATCTGGTCTGGAACCTTGTTAATATTAATAAGGTTATGCGTCACAAAAACTTGCATGGTGAATGTCTCAGAAAGCAAGAAAATGTCTGACTACCAGACAAAAGCTATAAGAGGTGTTAGGATAGATATAATACGTAACAAACCACATCAACGACTGTTGGGTCTCCCCCTGCCTGGTTTACTAACTGCCCGTATATCTGCCTGCGTATACTTGAAGCAGCTGCATAGTGGACTGGGGTCCTCTGCAGGTTGTCCTTCTCCTTGACCAGATCTGGACACTGGTCGAGGAGGAATTTGACAAGAGGAACTCGGTCGTAGAGGATAGCAAGATGGAGCAGAGTCCTGCCGTACCGGTCCTTGCCTGCGAATATGAGCAAACCATCGATATGAATCAGATGTAGAGGTTGTTCAGCAACAGTCACAGAATGACTTTGTCGGTGACAATTAACCTACTGGACACCTTACACTCATACAGAGACAATTACAGCACATCCGAACAGCATCTGCAATATAGAGTTTAACGGTAGAGAATTTATAAAAAGCACCTTTTATATTGATATTGTAAACTGCAGATGATTAAAAATCATGCTAAACCTCATTTTTGAGTTGGTTTTGTTGAAGACCGGGCGCTGCAGACAACAACAGCTGCTAAATAACACTATTTGAAAACTGCTGTGAAGTCAACATTGTTAGAAGGTGCAAAGGGTGTTGACCACAGTGTTAACACCGATGAAACAGTGCCAAAGCAACACGGACTGGTGTCAAGGCTGTATAATCAATGCTAGATTGCTGAGTACCTGGACAGCAAAGGCGGGTGGGTTACATAGCGAGTACGTCATGTGACTGTCCTAGAGATGTGAAGAGAAAGTACAGTTATACTCACACTGTAGCAGCCGCACCTCTCCACTATTCTTGGCCAAGAACTTTATATCATTTTCTTTCACAGCATTCTGTAGGCTTTTAACTTTCTCCTAAAACATTAAATCATATCTTGTAATACCTACAACATATCCTGGTATATGACTAGGTATCTACAACATAGCCTGATATATAGCTAAGCACCTAAAACATATCCAGTTATATAGCTCAGTACCTACAACATATCCTGATAGGTGACTAAGAACTCACAACATATCCTGATATATGGCTAGGTACCTAAAACTTACCCAGGTATATAGCTAAGTACCTACAACATATCCTGATATGTAGATGATTACAGTAGCTACAACATATCCTGATAAATGGCTAAGTATCTACAACATATCCTGATATATGGCTAAGTAGCAACAACATATCCTGATATGTGACTAAGAACTTACAACATATCCTGATATATGGCTAAGAACTTACAACATATTCTGATATATGGCTAGGTACCTAAAGCATATCCATATATATAGTTAAGTACCTAGAATAATTATACCCTGATATATAGCTAAATACCTAAAGCTACAGTACATATCTTCAACATATTGCAATGTCTTCATCATATGCTAATATCTGACGGGTGACTTATAAGATACCCTAATATCTTTCTGGCTGCCTACAACATGCAAAAATATATCTGACAAGTTCAAACTTGAAATATTAATTCCGAAACCATCTAAAGAGTTTGACCCTATACATTTACTGATTGATGCAGCTTGACAAGAATGCATAAATTCATAACATGAGTGAGAACTCAACTAACCGTAGTGCTTTGGTAGGCGTCTAACATCTCCACCATCTCCTGAAGGTTAGAGAGATATGCTAATTCTCTCGCTGGCAACATTCTGGCCTCCTTTTTCCGTTGATGACCTTTGATGTCTATTACATGATCGTATGACTCTAGAATCAGCGTTTCAACACTGTGGTATTCTTCGTTTGTTATCTGCATAACAGTGAGTACACAGTATTATAGTGGTGAGGCAAGAGTTGAGCCCTGTTTGTCAAAAAATCTTAAATAGTACCAATAGTACCATAATATTTTTCCTCAACTTACATGTAAGAAACCTTGTAATAAAAAAATCAAAACTGAATTTTTTATTGATAACATTTAATAATAGCTGTATATAATATGCTTATATTAATAATATACTATAGATACAATATACATAATACATAACACATTATTTATATTATTACATCCATATAAATCTCAGCGTTTGTCTGTCCAGTTAGAGCAATAAAGTTTTAGTAATGAAACATCCACTTCACAAAAGATTTGATCCCAGAATCAATAGTTGTGGTGGCATCGAGCTTATACCTTATCCCTTAGAACATGGCATTTCACTAAGCATAATGATCAATAATGATGAAGATCCTCACCATCAGGTAAAATACGCATACTAACGTTGCGTTACATGTAACCATTACCAACTGGCTTCACGAGGTGAATCCCGGCGTTGCACCAACAGTAAAAACAGCTTATAAACAGTTGAAGGTAATGTAGTAGGTAAGGTAATGTAACCTTTATAAGCTGTTTTTCATTACTCGTGCAACGTAGGACATTCATCTAGTATACAGTATGTATAGTACATCATATATATAATAATATATATAGTATACCATATATATTTAATATATATATGCACAAGTAAAAATTAATAATCTAATAAATTTGAGTAACTAGCCTGGTAGGCTAGTAACTTAGGTTACTCTAAATCTTTACTATAATAATAGCCACTAAACCAGCTTGACGTTATGAGTAATGTCAAGCTTGGCAAGTATTGCATAAGTATGCGTCCTACTAATCTGTTGTTTGGCAAGGACAGTGTAGTGTATTGGGTTAACAATACCTCCCTACCTGAAGGCTCCGAGTTCAAATCCAGCGTAAAGCGGATTTTTTGTTCTTTATTGCTACATCTGGATAGATGAGTGACAGACTCGTGACAGACAGGCTGAGACAGACTAAGATTTTCATAGATATATTATATACATACATATATATATATATATATATCATATAGCCCTCTTCCTTAACACTGCTTCATTGACTCACTAAATAGATTTACAAACGCTGTACATCTATATATATACATCTCAGTGTCTGTCGTTCGTCTGTCTAGTTATAGCGATAATGTTTTAAGAACGAAAATCCGCTTCGAACCGCATTTGAACTCATAACTTCAGATATGCAGATCCACTACGCTGTCCTTATCAATCCTAATTATCTTATCTATCCACATCTAAAATCTTTTGGTTCGGCATTACTTTTTCGCATTCCATCAGTTCGGCATATCGGAGTTGCATTACCACTTTTACTTCGACCTTGATTGCAGTTTACAAGCTAAACATGTACGTTTTATTATTGTTTAATATAACCTTTTGTGCTTGTTTTTCTTAAATTTTTTAAAAGCCTTATATTCATCGCCTTATTTTTTTGTTTGTCATTTTCAACTAAGCCGTTTCAATTTCATGCTTGAAATTTCCGGTTCTACTAGCAACTATTCCTATGATCAATCGCTAAAAACTGTAAAAATTAAAAATCTTTCAGATGGACGTTATGTTGATTTATCCCAGATGAGCATTGCCTCTACATCGCCTCTACATTCTCTCTTCACTCGGACAGACAGACAAGGTGCCTACATCGCTTCAGTGACATATTCAGATGCTTCCGATATCTCATTTTTTTAATGCTTGTACCAGTACAGCTGTGTTCAAAGTTTTGATGGATAGCTTCTGCTGCATCAGTAACTTTTTTATACACACCTTGATATACTCAATTTATTATTAATTCAGCATATGCTTGAATTTTATTTCTTTTTTTCAGCTAGTATTAATTGTATAAATACCAAATCAATTTTCATTGCAATCATTGTAGCAGAACAGACTTTATCTAGCCATTAATTACTAATTATTTCACATTTAAACAAATTTACAGTTGTTTTATTTTTTCTCTAAATCTATTTAAGCTGCACAAAACACTTTTCTCATGATATGAAGTTTGAAATTTAGAATGGCAAATGTTGCATATACATATATTTATATGTGTGCTAAATAAAATTATATTTTCTGTGCAAAAACTTGTTAATTCCCCGGGGGCAACGATTGGCGTTCACCTAGTAAAGATATAAGTGAATTGTCTATAGAAATACTTATAATGTAAATATGCAAAGAAAGCATCAGCAAATCTCAGCTACAGTGATACAGAGAGACCATACTGAGATCCTCACAAAACATGTAGAATGTTTTTTAACTCAATAGATCGATGGTCCTGAGGTTAAAGGGTGAGACAACTCTCTTGACAACTGCTGCCTACCTTGTGAACGAGGTGCTCATCAATGAGCTGTATGAGTGTTTTTGAGAAGTCAGTGTTCATGGCCTCTAAGTAGTCTCTGGCAGTGAAACCATCCACATCTCTAGAGCCAATGTATATCTTCCGGTCTAGCAAGGTGCTGATCATTTCCTCCTTCAGCTGAAAACAGACCGCAAGCATCTACCTCACACATTATATAAGAAAATGACAGGACTAACGGGTAACTTTAGTAATGCTGCAAAACAGGAGCAGATCAACTTTTGTGTAGGTTGATCCACATGCAGCTTTTCCTTTGTGCTTCTAGATTTTAAAACTTTTCGAAATAGGTTACAATTGTATTTCATATGACAACCACAAAACATCCTGCATTTCTGTGTTTGGTAATTTTGTGCTTTCAGTTTAACAGTAAAAACATTTTCACAAATCTTCGGCCAATGTTTTCAAATTGCTTCACCTAATAATCATACACATTATAACATATTAATTATATTGACAAACATATTCGACAAATATCCATAAACACAAATATTTCATGTATAAAAATTATAAAAAAATTATTGGTTATCCCAAGATATTGCAACTGATGTCTGATCTGTGCAGATTGTGCAAAAATAAATTTTCACGCACTTATGTTTTTTCTGACCTTTTCTCTTTGTCATGGCCACAAAGAGCCTTTAAAAATAAATTTAAGAAAACTCAAGAAAGCCCTACACCAACTGGCCTTAAAGTATCGCTGGAATGTAGTACAACTACCAATGGCTGCAACTGGTCAACATAATTTATTCTTACCAGAATGGTATGTGCTATGAGCAAGTGTTTATTGGGATATCTGTGGAGTGACGGTAAAAATAATCCAAGTTAGACTTCTATTCTAGGCTCTACGAGTTCAACTGTATAGTACAAGCAAAAAGAGTAAAATATAGCTTATAGCAACAGAGTAAACTACACCTTATAGCAAACAGAGAAGACTGTACCTTATCAGGTTTCCTCAGCACGATCTTGTGCAGCATGGTCTGACCGAGCTCATCCCTAAGACTCACATCTGCGTATCTGCTCACCACCAAAGAGACCTCTGAGTCTATCTCATCTTTGAATGCCCAAAAGGCTGTCGGGCCGCACGGAGCACATTCTAGGAATGTACAAAACGAGCAATAAATTGGTTAGACAAGCGGATATAAAATATTACTGATCGACCTGAATATAAGCGCTTTGCTGATCTTCTGAAGGGATGATTTTGGCATTATTGCAAAAGAACTCTAATAATATTACGAGATGAATACTTAGAGGAAAATTACACCGATGAGGCATTTTAATTTGCATAAAGGAAACAACATGGTTGCTACAGCTTGCGTGTGACATCCAACATGTATTCAGTAAAAAAACAATACCTCAGGGTGTAATCAATTGAACTAATAATTATTAATATCAGGAAGGTCAAGAAGTGCGAGAACAGTAGATATAGATATACAGTCAAACATGGATAACTCGAACTTCAAGGGACCGAGCAAAAGTGTTCGAATTATCAGAGCTTTCAAGTTATCAGAGCACTGTCACAAGTTCATATATTTACTTATTTATTAGTAGATACATGTACATATACAAACTATAATATAAATCAAAAGCACAAATGGCTTGTTTCAAATTAAATGCTTCTAATGTAAAGTTTAAAACGTTTTCATGAAAAAGTATAGAGATTTTTCTATCACTTGAGATTGGTTTGTTGTTTGAGGTGATGCTATTGCCAGGACGTTTTTCAGATTGACATTGGCAAAACTTGATCGTTGTTGAAATGCTCAAAAGAAAAGACATTTTTTTCTTTTGGGGTTTTACCCACGATCAATTTTGCCGTTTTTTCTTGAAGTTTATGCAGATTACCTTACTTTACCTGGGTTTCGTTAAGAGCAACACTCCGAGGCAGTTCAATTAGAAGTTTTACGAGGTTTTACGATACATTCTATATCACTCACACTTTTTTAATAGATACTTATTGAATGTACACACGTATTCTGTGTTTAGGTCAAACGATGAATAGTTTTTTGTAGCTCAGACAACGTATACGTTTAATTACAACATTTTTTAAGACATTTTAAACATTCAACATTCCGACGTTGATTCAACACGGAATCAACGTCGCAAAACTATTCATCACGGGCTAGCCGAGCCACGCACTCAAGGATTTTCGCCACGCACATACAAAACAACATGCGATTTTTGTTTTGTATGTGCGTGGTGAAAATTCTTGCGCGCGTGACCCGGCTAGCCCGTGCTATTCATCGTATCGCAGTATAAATCAAATTTCACCAAACTTTTAGAAAAGTCGTTGACAAAAATATTTTGCCGATGGTGGTAATAACGACGCTTATGAATTACGAAAAGATGAAGTTTACCTCTATGGCTTTGAATAAAGTGATTTTCTAAAGCGAAAACAACCGTTTCGGTAGCTGTTGGGCAAAAAAAACAGTTCGAATTAACAGTGTTAAGTTCGAGTTATCTATAGCAATTTATTATTACGTGGGAACGGATCAAAGGAAATGTTCGAATTAACCATGTGTGGGAGCTATCCGTGGACGAGTTATCCATGTTGGACTGTATACTCTAATGAATAATCAATTTTGATTTCACTTGAATGTAAAAATGAGAGTGTGTATCTCTTTCAGCTACATCCCGGCAATGCTACTACTGTAAAACTAAGTCGCATGGGAGACATTCACGAAGTAAAAGCCATTTCAGAGTTATCTCCTTGTATATAATTATAAGGTAATCATAAATGGTTGGACAAAGTGGAGTGAGAGACCTTTTGGAGTTGCCTTTACTTACGGTATATTGTAAAAAGAAGACCTGACAACTCCCACCTCACATGAATTGAGAAAATATTAAATGCCTTTTAAGCCTGGTTTCCATATGACAGCGCAATGATCGTGCGCGGCCCAGTGATCATGCGCAATGCATTTCTTGGGCCACGATGCAGTGTTTCCATATTACGCGTAGGCGCCATGCTTGCATTGGACAGGGTGGATAATTTCGTTACTTTTTCGTAGGAGAGACATATTTCTTCGGAAAAATAGCCCTCCGTTGCGAGATTGCGCTGTCATATGAAAACCAGGCTTACTCTTTCGTACGGGAGCCGATTTCTTCGGAACGCATCCCTCCGTTTGAATTGTGGGATAGGTTGAAAAGGTCTAGCGGTGTATTGTACGATACATCATCGCGCGCACCCATCGCAAGGATCCATTCTGTTGGATCCTTGTGATCAGCGTACGCATGTCGCGCGATCGTCGTGCGTTGACGTTTCCATATCACAGCTGGCCTACGCACGACCTCATGCCCCTTGTTGCGCGCCTCGCGCTGTCATATGGAAACCAGGCATTAATATCAGAAAAACAAATATAGAGGGTGTGTCTGATTTTATCTTCTAAACTGAATACCTGCATAGTGACCGCTCAAGTCTGCACCAAATCTTATGAGGAAGTCGACGACATCTGCGGTGCAGCATTCAATAGCTGGAATGATTAGGGGACGAGGCACATACTCTCCGCTAAGATCGGGCTTGAAACCCGCTAAATAGTGTGGATCTATAGGATTGACGTTACACAGTCCTACAATAAATAGTGAGGCAATAAAACACCAACAGAAAATAATTCTAACACCAGTGATTCACGTAGGCATTTTTATCACAAGGTGAAGGAAATTACAACTACTAACAGGTGCAGATAAGTGAGCTATCCCCAAAGATGGAGTATGATGTCTGCATAATTTACTGCAAGCAGATGTTTTTGAAAGCAATGTTAAACAAACATTGGTTCTGTAATCTTAGCTGAACATGTCTGAGTCCAGTGGCGAAGGAACCTTGACCACCGGAGACATGCCCAGTGGCGGAGAGCAAGTTAAGGCTGGAGGTCATTCCTGTCACTATCAGTGGCCTTTTTCTGAGAGTTGAACTCTGACCTGTTGTTTGCATGTCAGGCCCTCTAGACCACTAGACCCTGGCTATAGTAAACACTACGGATTAACCATCCATATGTATAAAAAAATGATTATATTTCAAACTGCGGCCAAGTACTCGCTGCTCCGCTAAAGCGCACAGTTATCATACAGACAGTAGCACCTTAAAGTGTCCCATTCGGATGCTTGCCTACATGTACATAGAAAACGGTGAGAATGAAATATATTGAACATTCTTGACCACGGGCTACACTTACTCTTTCCAAGGGCGACCAACATTTTCATTTTATAAAGGTCGCAGGCAAAAGTCGCGATCACAAAGTCATTTGTGTGTTCGTGTTCCTCCAGCTTCTTGTGTACCTACAAGTTAGCAAACATGAGAAAAGAACATAGGGACTGAGTATCCGTAGGGTGTGTGAGGCACAGCTGGTTGACTAGGATAGTAGACAGAATGGACATAGGACGGAAAGAGAGAGCAGGTGCTTGTCCTCCTCAGGAGCATGTCTGCATGGTTATAATTATGATCGATTGTTCAGTGATGTAAAATAGAAAGCCATTTGTAAATATAAATAAGTAAACCATTTGCTACATCTGAGAGGTAATCATATGGCTTTAAAATAATGGCAAAAACCTCTAATTGAATGCCATGGCGCTCTATTCTTCAACTCTTCTTCTATAGTGGCGGTCAATTGGAGGTGGCATTCAAATAGTGGCTGGCGGTGTATTTTTCAAATGGCCCGTCTGAATTTTGGAAAAATAAATTTAGACCTTTTTCGAGCGAAGCGAATGTGGCCTTTAACGGATGCATAACGGAAAACCTTTTGGATGTAATAAATCAGCTAATTTACGTCCAACTTGTCAAAGATATCTAAATATAATACACATTGGGAAGCCAAGAGATATATCTACCAGTTGCTATCTATTGCTTGCAATTAATCTGCGATTATATTATAGCCTGCGCCTTGCTTTGCAATTTGTTAAAGCTTTCAATTTTTTATTTCATTCTAAATGTGAAAGCATAGTTTTCATTTGTATAGATATTTAACAATGTTGAATAAAAGTTCATAGCACTCATTGATATGTCTGCTACAGTTGGCAGCCAAAACTAGCTTGTTGTGTTTAATAGAAGAGGAGTTATGAGCATCGATCCATTGCAAGCCGTGTTAAGATAACCGCAATAAAGCTCTATTTTTCAACCCTTCTTTTAGGATGGGTGTCAATTGAAGGTGGCGTTCAAATAGAGGTAGCATTCAATTAGCATTTTTGTGGTATGACGTTGTAGTGGCTACAACAGATTTAAGCCTGCCTCTTGCTCACGAATAAAAGCAAACTTTCATCTCAGACTGGTTGACAATGTTGACGCATGACTAACATAATGCTGGATACTTGTTAATTTGAGAGTATTTGAGAATTGTTGTTTTTGATGTGGAAACCTTTAGGAGTTGTCCACTCCATATGAGTATTTACATAACCAAATTACCTGCAATTGGTAAATTTAATTTATGTACTTGGTTTTACAACAAGTTCAAATTTACTTTAGTTTGATTTATTAAAAAAGATTATATCCACCATTAGACTCTGATGATATAAGGAGATTTTTCATACTAGTGATGGAGTTTCAGTGATTCTGACCCATGCAGTTTAAAACTCAATCAATGGTGAGTTGATGTCTAAACTACAAGTCTTTCATACAAAATTTCCTAGCTAAAAGTCTTTTTAATTCCAATAAACTGCTTGCTACCTAAATTGAATGAGATTAGTCACAACTGTTAAGTCTATGGATTTAATTCCAGTAAACTAATTACAAGAGTAAATCAAAACTAATTGTGGGAGCTCATAATAAACAAATGTGTATAGATTACATACTGATTAGTTGTCATGTTTGATTGTATCATTAAAACTAGTCAGCTCTGGTGATTGGGATTAATATTGGTAGTTTTCTATGCAGTTTATTGATTACACGAGGGCCTCTTTCCAGTATTTTAGAAGTCTTATCACGAGTTATCAAGCATTGTACCTTAGTGTAAATCTTCCCCAATCTTGCTTTTACAGAGATACACAGCTTACATGGAAGTGATATGAAAAAAACCATTCTAAGTACATGTTTGACAACCAATCATAAATTAGTTAAAACTTGTAAATTCCTCGAAACAAGCGTACACATCGCTAAGTGGCTCAAAGTGGGAAGACATAATTTGCTTAGCTACAACGTTGAAACAAATTTAATAAACTGCCCGATAATTACTGTATAACCCAGATGTTATGTGGACTCGTATAAACACAGTAATTCTGCGAACCTACGCACTCCGCTACGATTTCTCTTATTTGAAAGCAAATATAAAATTTAAATAGAAGTTACCTCCATGTATCCTTTAGATTTGGCCAGCTCCTTCAGATATCGTCCATTTTTTCGACATTTGACCCTCGTCCACGATTGGACAGCTTTGGTTGCTTTGGCAACATCATTATCCTCCACTGAACAACAACAGCAATAATTAGGTTCACAACCTTATGCGCACTTAAAAAGGGTATGACCTTGACATCATTTAGTTTAAGTGACAGGAAATGTGCAGTGTGACTCTATGGTTATCAATGGCAGTATTAAATATCAAAACAAAAACAGATAAAATAACAACATGATTATAAAAATATTTAATGAAAGGAAACACGATTTAGGGTAAAGTTACAGAACCAGCAAAAACCAGATCAGATGTACGTTAGCAAGGTAATTGGCAATGTGTATTTTGGGAATGTGTATTTTGGGAGAGAAAAAAGAGTGAGCTCAACAAATAACTAAACATGAAAAGTGTTGATAGAATCATGAAATAGTTGAGCAAAAAGGTGTATTGTGTGGTTAGAGTTCAGTGGATGAATTAGGAATACTTCGGCCCAGAAGGTGAAGGTACAAGAAAGAATGATCATGCAAGCCCATATCAATTGGAAGGCATACATAGTGGAATGAATTTTGATTGTGGACAGGTACATTGGAGCAGTCAATGGTGCTTTACAACTGGTAGTGTGATAGCATGTAGAGAAACAGCAGACAATAACCATAAGCTCAGCGAATGCGTCTGTCCCTGCACCAGCCCCTCCTTACTCATAACTTACCATAAGGCTATACTAAAGGGTAGACAAGAGACATACAAGTGGGTAAGTAAAACCAACTTTATCATACAGGTGGTTTAAATATTCAAAGATAAACAAATTTACAGAAAACAACCAAAGGTGAGAGAAGTGTGCAGGTACAGGAAAATCCTATGAACTTGATTAAACCTAAAGAGAGAGGTAGCAGAATGTATTGCACCACCAAGGAAATAACAACTTTCAAGCTAATTTACAAAATAGTACGACTTATCAACATTCTGATAAAGATTCCCAAGATAGTGTCAACTAAGAATATACTTTGAGGCATGATTAGGGAAAATGACCCTGAGGGTTAGGTGTGGCATTTTTTGTTTTTGACATCATCTGATAAAAAATTTTCTGATAAGCAGATTGATATATAAAATGTTGAGATTTGGATAATGTTTTGGTCGTGTTATACTGCAACAATCGCATCTCTGCCAGCCACAGTCAAAGTCCTTAGTTTTTGAACAAAATGCTGCCAAAGGTTTAAGTCGAGAAAAATGCGGAGGCAATTTAGCATCCACTTAGCAACCAGCAACTGTATTAGCTCAGCGTATAAAACGAGCATCCCTCCTAGTCAATCAGACTATGTTGAATTTTAAATGCTGATCTTAAATTTTAGGACATTGTTCAGCTGTATAATAAGTGACTAGCGCATGCCTACCGGCCACCCACACTCCCGGAATGTCCTTTCTTCTGCATCTATTGGCCACAGTAAGCCTGCCCTTATGTAAGTAGTTCTCAACCACCAAACAAGTGCCATCGGGAGAAGCAAGCGCTGGATCCACTCCTAGAACCAGAAAACAGTACAAGATACTCAGTACACAGTATACATGTATATGTATCATATAATGATACATATGCATGTAACCTGTACAAGTTTCATCTACTGTACAGGATACTCAGTACAGTAGATGAAAACAAGAGCTAACAATTGCTATAATATAACAGTTGTGTTATCTTCAGTTAGTAAAGGAATGATTAAGTGTGTATGCTTCTAAGCAGCATTGTGGCTTCAAAGTGATATGATAATTTATTGCCAGAAGACAGCTAAAATAAAGCATACCGATGGTGATGAAATGTCTAGCCAATGTCTGGTCATCCAGCTTAAAGGCTCGGTGAAGGCATGTCTGGCCACTCGCGTCCTTGACATTGACATTGATGCCGAGTAGCGCAAGTTTGTAGACACACCGAGTCATAATACGCTGACAGACATAGTCATCTGTCTTAAAGTACTGGTCTGCTAGGAGGTGTAGAAGGGTCCACCCTGCCAATGGAGCAAGATTGATGCTAATAAATGTAGCGATGGCTTGAAGTAACCCAGCAGTAAACCAAATGAAACCTTATGGCTTTATGATGGGCGCTATCAAAGTATTACAACTGTAAGTGTTCATACAGCTATAGTGTAGTGATAGTTGTGGACGTATTATACCAAGGCTTTCCGTCTGCATATGAAGCAGCAGGAAATCAAGACCGATGCACAAGCGCAACACCTTTGGTCGTTGAGGTAGTTTCTACAGGCACGTTGTACAAGTGTTCCGCTCATTAACAGTGACACTGAATAACAACAGAATGAGAGCGACACAGCTGTTTCCATGATGGCATATCGGTGCTATATGAGGGGAGGGGGGGGGGGTGTCACTACGCTATCGCCGTATGGAAACTTAGTGAATATTTAAAAGCAGTAAAAATCTTCTTCTCTTACCCTTTGTGTCTGGATGACAACTCCTTAGCCTCAGGTTAACTTTCTCCTGGTGCAGCAAATTGAGGGCCTGCGTCAAACTTTGCCTTGTGCACTCACGAAGCAACAGATAAAACTCACTCTTCTCAAAGCTCTCCTCAAACTTCTTAAGATCCGCTACAGCGATGCATGGTGATGATACAGACACATCAGTCACCATTGTATGACATAGAAGTGATACAGCATATTGACCTATCGGGTGAGCTTTATCAGGTTCAAACAGTAAATAAACAAAGTCGAAGATGCCCATTGGTGTCACTGAATTGAATAGGCTATATACATGTGTGGGCATGCATGGGCAAATAAAGTGGCGCCATCTAGTGTTGAAAATGTACCTTGGTAAGAGATATCATTGTCAGCACCCAACTCTCGGAGAGCCTCTACAGTGGACCTGCTGATATCACCAAGTTCCTCAACAGAAATGACTAGAGGCTTAGGTACTACGTAAGATTCATCAGATATATTAGGGTGCACAGAATCTGTAAGAATGAATTTGACAAGAATAACATTAATAGTACTCCTATAATACCTCTCTGGCATACAAAACAAGAATGTATGACAAAATCTTCAAAATGTTGGAGTAAAATAAAATACAGATAAAAATAGGCATTTTCTGTAAACACAATTAATGGAATTATTCGTAATTATGGAACCACCCAGTAATTTTTCGTGTTCATTGTCATTTATGGCATACGCTCTCTTTATTATTTCTGACCATACATACTGTACATATTTAAGAAGCAAGTTTTGTACAAACTTTTCTACCGCCACAGATTTTGTCAAAGCATATAATTTATTTAATGGAGACCCATTTTCCTATCTTGTTATTGACAATAAGAGATGGCCACTTGCGACCCTACTAATAATCCAAAGGCCATATCGTTACATGTATCGTTATATGTATCATTATATGTATATGTATCGTTATATGTATCGTTATATGTATATGTAACGTTACATGAATCGTTATATGTATAGTTACATGTATCGTTATATGTATATGTATCGTTATATGTATATGTATCGTTACAAGCATCGTTATATGTATATGTATCATTACAAGTATCGTTATATGTATATGTATCGTTACATGTATCGTCATATGTATATGTATCGTTACAAGTATCGTTATATGTATATGAATCGTTACATGTATCGTCATATGTATATGTATCGTTATATGTATATGTATCGTTATATGTATATGTACTGTTATATGTATATGTATCGTTATATGTATATGTATCATTACATGCATCGTTATATGTATATGTATCGTTATATGTATCGTTATATGTATATGTATCGTTATATGTATATGTACTGTTATATGTATATGTATCGTTACATGTATATGTACAGTTATTTGTATTGTTACATGTACATTCCAGAACGATGTCGAATTTGACTAATTTTGTCAACAAATATTGTAAAGGTTTTGTGCGACCTTCACTTTCCTCCACTAGTACAAGACTCGCCCATGAGTACAATACATATGTTTCTGCTTAGTTCATCAAGGTGTACAAAAAAGAATCAAGTAACAGGCAATGAACAGGCCCAGAACAGCTATGCTCTTCTACGCAAATGTTCGAGCTTATATAGCTAGTAAGCTCCGCCTCCGTTCTACTTGGTTGGACCTGGCATGGCTCTGGGTGGGCTTGGCTGAGCTCCGACCTCATTAACATGCCTGCCTGAACACAGCTTGGCTGGGCTTAACTCAGCCCTATGCTCAGCTCCCAGTGGACCACATTCCACAACAATATGACCTTGGTTTTTTAGATTATTAATCATAGTGTGCAGATACATCTGTTATACCAAACCAGAATAAAAAAACAAATATCTAGTAATATTTAACAATATTCATGTGTGGAGCATCCTTAACTTTCCGTTGATGTGCATATTGCTATAATTCGTCTA
This sequence comes from Watersipora subatra, assembly GCF_963576615.1. NCBI lineage: Eukaryota > Metazoa > Bryozoa > Gymnolaemata > Cheilostomatida > Watersiporidae > Watersipora > Watersipora subatra. Next base: position 11,150,177 of record NC_088714.1, read on the forward strand.
ATAAATACATGAGCTTAAAAACCTATGAACTAATAACAAACTTCTCCTAATATAAGTGGTCCCATGCATTCTATCATCAACACCGTATGTTTACTATGATTATATTACGTATAAAAAGTGAAAGTACTTTGTGAAAGTGTAAACTGTGCCACTTACGGTCTTTGGCTATCTTTTTCACTTCTTCCGTATCACAGGCTAGGGCAGCGCATACTAGCTCATTTATCTAAATAAATAAAATGTTGGGATGCCTAACGCAAGCCTTGCAAGAGAGTTGCCTGCTCATTGCTTTAGATAGGACAACTCTTGTTTTATAAGAATGTAAAGCTTTATAAAATAAGTACAGACTTGAGGAATGAGTTAAACAATAACTTTTACTGATTTTAGAAAAATCAATACTTTGGAAATATGCGACACAAAGTTGACTAAAACTAAACATTTTCCAAGCATGTCTGTTCACAACAGGCCTTTCGAGGCTGCCTATAATGTGAGTCATGACATCTCACCCAATCATACTTGAAGAGGAGAGCCTTCACACGCGTATTGCCTGTAGCATCACAAAGTTCCTTCATTGATTTATTATTCCTTCTGACAGACGGCCTGACCCACGCCCTCAGGTACTGTTCAACAGTCTGATAATCCTCCTTTTCCACTGTCAACAGGTGCATAAGGTCACTACGTTAAACTGAATACTGTTACGAAGGGTATTCAAAATGGGGATGTCTCTGACGTCCCTACCTCAAAATGTTAGCCTACGTTTATTAATTAAGCTTTTATAATATAACCCACACAGCTGTGTCTACATGAACTTCACCTACCGGCACACCAGATGCCTGTTCCAGCATCTGGCTGGTCCTTCACCTGGTAGCACAGCCTTCCCTCATAGTAGTGAATGACGGTGCAGTTATGGTTATTAGGTAGACTTGGATCCACACCTACAACGAAGAAAGACAATGTCAAATCATTACTTAGAATACCGTTTACCAACTTTAGCCGTTGATTCAAATAACTTTTAGCGGAACATTTTAATAACTTTCACTATTGTCCATTATATGCCTCTTACTATAAATGGTTCAATTTTAAATATTTTTTATGTAATTTTTGAGCAATTATCTAGAGAAAAATTCTAAGGAAAATTTCTGCTGATAATGTGGAAATCTTTCGAAAAGCTACCTAGCGTCTAACAAATTTTTGTTTTTCTGTTTAGTCCAATCCATTGAAAACGCTATAAAATTCCTCACTAAATACATTTTGTTCAATGTGACAGCTAGAGATTTTGTGCCCTTCTGCTCCATTGATACTTCAATAATCACCGAATGGTTAAAAATGTAGACTATAACAGTGTGGCAACCTACCAACTCGAATCAGATGCTCCCAGAGAATCTCACAGTATGGTTTAATACAAGCTAAGTGGAGGCAAGTGTTACCAGCCATATTCCGTGTGTTCACATCGATACCATGCATGGCTAGTCTGTAGAGTACTGGTACACAGGCTACGGTGCTGACGCCATTGGTTCCCAGGTCAGAGCAACTCTGTAAATCAAAAGTTAGAATCTGTTCCTGAACAAGATACGATACAGTAGATAAGGCTCCGTATTAGCAAGATACCATTAACAAATAGCTAGCAGAAACCTGTTGAATTTTTGTAAAGCTAATCTATGTAAAATAAGATTATTGTGACATTCTCTTGGACTGTATTACAAAAATCATGTACTCAAATTCAAAAAGATGCATTATAGAATTAGTTCTGAAATAGTTTGCTAAAGAGCTGATAATAGCTTATAAATTCTGGTACTTCAAGTTAAAAGTTGTTGATAGAGATGTAAGATGAGTTCGCCATTGAAATACCAGTCTATACCAGTCTATACCAGTTGACTAGAACTAAGAAGTCTTTGAATGCTGTAATGTAATATGTGTAACATTTATTCACAATAATGCTGGCGACGTAGGACATAACAAGTAGCTGAATCATGTGAACCACATGTGATGTGTGCATCATACAATCAGTTTGACGGGCAAATTCTGGTCCATGTTGAGGAATTAACTTTTTTTTCTCTTCTCTTATTCTTTTATAAACTAATTGTATTTCAGACATTACTTGACAACTTACATAGAAGTTGATAATAGCAGCAATAACATCTGCTGTAGTAAATTCTGAACAGCAGTGATAGGCTATGGCCTACAACTAGCAGTTTTGGAAAAAATCATGATTTTTAAAACAATCAGAAACTTTCGATTTGAATCGATTGTTTTGAATTGTTTAATTTTTTTAATGTTTATGACTTTTCCGTTCATTTTACCTCATGCAAAATGCTTGTGTATTGCATTGCACGTCAGAATGCTTGTAAATCCACTTTACGTATAAGTGACGTACATACATTAATTCGACTAACTCTTGTATTTCTTGCAATCAACAGTCATATAATGTCACAATGTGAAATCTACATGTAAGTTAGTGGAGCGGAGCTACTGGCAGTTTCACACAGAGTATGAATGAAAGCTGAAGACATAAGAAAGTAGTATTAGTCTACTAAATGGACTCACAGCCTCATAAGTCCTAACTTCAAAGGTCCTTCTGTAGCATGTGTAGGCTACTACACACGCAGTCAATTGCCACATTACATCACATCGCCAAAAGTCACATCACATCGCCAAAAGTCACATCACATCGCCAAAAGTCACATCACACTTGCCGATTCATGACAGAGGAGTGTTTAAAAATTGGTAATACACACAAAAAACAAGATTTGTTCTTTAAAAAGCACTAATTTTTGCAAATTTATGAAAATAATGAAAAAATCATGATTTTTGTTCTTGGAAAACAGTGATTTAAATCATCAATTAATGAAGCTATTTAAATCATTTAATATGTTTCATGGCCACCTTGACAACTTGCAAACCACAATTTAAATTAGTGTCATCCATTTATAAAATAAAACAATCAGATAATAGTTTGTACATGTTCGAAATTTTGCATTAAAAAGAATGAAAATAAACCAGAAAACTGTTCCACGTTTAAAATGATTGGGTTGAGTTGAAACTGACCTGCATGAGCAGGTGCAAGTAGTTGTTGCCAGTTTTCTTTGACCTCTGATTGACCTCTTGGCGAGACATGAACCCAATGACTGAGAGAGATTTTTTCATGGACTCTTCCGTTGCTTGTGTCAGCAAAGTGCACAGTTCTGACTCCTCCACCTCTGGCAGCTGCGGAGCTTGCGCTGTCTTTCTATCCTCATCAGCGGTCATCTTGGCAGCGGCTCCCAGGAGGGTGAGATGTATAAACTGCTCCCACTGCCAACAGACTAAACTTAGTAGGTGAATGTATCACTCCATCAAACAATGCTGCGTTCTTAGAAATCAGCGTGTTTACAACTAGTAATACCAAAGCTGGCTCAATTGTACATGAGCAGAGCAATGCTCTAAAACTAAATGTTTCAAAGGCAAAGACCTCTAGGAATCAAAAGGTCAATGTTAGTGACTCAGAATAATTTTGAGGCTATATGACAGCAGTGACCAGCAATGAATAGAAATATTCCAATGATTTCAAAGCAAAAGAAAAACTGCAACCTAGTAGATCTATTGTTGTCTTTAGCCCGAAGACATGTTTAAAACAATACAAATATCATAGATGCATCGACAGTTAATTTTAATAAACAATTAGCACAGCCGTGTGAAAGTAGCATAGGAATTCAACTAACACAATACAAAAAACTGAATGTTTGAAAAATCTGCAGCCTATTCATATACATGAGTCAGCATTTTACACTAGATGCTTTTTACACACAGTAAACCAATAATTGAGATGAGATTAGCTTGAAAGAACATAAAACAGGAACTATATTTGACCTCAACAATAAGTACTAAGCAAGCATCTTACAAATAAAAACTGCGAACCACCGCAATAATATTTACAATAAGGTTCCAGATAAGAAATATTTTAAGTGAAAAGCAAAACAAAACTTATCTCAATAATTTTATAAAGAGGTGGCTAAATGATCAGGTGGATGAGCCTCTCAAACTTTCCTAACACTGTTTCTAGGTCATGCTACTTGACTAGCCCTCAAAAATTATTCAGAAACATACCTACCTAGAAGCATACTTATAAGGAGACTTGCCAACAAAAGTTATAGCTGAACGAACATTGCAGCAGGAGAATTCACACATTTACATAAAACACGAAAGATTCGCAAACTGCTAAAAGAAGAGCCAGAAAGTCGAAGCGTTAACACAAATCTTCAAATGTAAACCAGTATAAAAACTGATTTCTTTAGAGCACAAAATCCTCTTTTAAGTATATTTATGATAAGAGTTTTAAAGCAAGGAAATATATTAATGAAATGTAAAACAACATATCTATACATCGAATATGTCATCCTGCAAGACCCCTTGAGAAGTGCAAACACAACATGTCTGATATGGCACACAGCAATTCAATTACAGGAAAGTCATATAAGAAATAATTTGGGTACAGTGAATTCAGATGCAGTATCCAAACAGTAGCACAGTAAAAATGGTCCATTTGTTTATGATTGTTATTTAATTTTGATGCCCTAAATGATCTAAAGAGGAAAGGCGCCGCAAAAATAACTACAACTGACTACAACAGACGTAAGTTTGCTTCATACTTGCAAACTAGTGAGAATTTATCAAAGGTTGATTGACAATGTCATCAGATGACTAACATAACTTTTGATATTCTTGTTTATTTGAAAGTTTAGTGGTTAGCAGCTAGTTCAAGTTGTTTTTCCTTTCTTTCGGCTAAAGCTCCCAAGTAGCTTCTCTTTTACCTTTGCCAAACCTTACGCACTACAAATATCTATATTGTGCTTCCTGACAGATTTTGTACAATTTTTAGTAATTAAAGGTCTTCATACATGTTTTGTATCCCACGTAATCAATATAATTGATAATAAAGTACAATCAAATAAAACGACTGTCTGCAGCCTAATAAAAAGCCTTTCTCTCTAACGGTGCAAAAATCCTAATAAGCTCAATTACTGTCAGCAAAATCATAATATTTAAATCTAACAGCTATACTGCAAAATTCATATTACCTAGCGATCGTCGCCTCGATTAAACGCACATTTAATTATTAGCAGCAATGTTGCTAGAGAACGCAAAAGTGGAGCGGAGCGAATACGCACTCCGAGCAAAACGATCCAACAAAAGTTGGATCGTTTTGCTCAGAGTGCAAAATCGGGCGATTCAGGGATTTTGCGCCCTAAAACAGTTCAAACTTTTTAGACGATATTTAGTTAGTTAGTAATCTTTTATTTTGCAAATAACAAAATAACAAAAAAACCCTATTTGCAGGCATATTATCCAATAAAACAGAAACTGTAGAAGAATCCTGAATGCAAGATAGTAGTGAACAATTCATATTTAGTTTGAGATTATTTGTGTATAAATTGAAAGAAAATTTACATGAGAGGATGACTTCAAATAGGTAATGCAGGATAACTTATACATGTACAAAGATAAATTGATTGATATGTACAACATGTATATACAAGGGTTCAGGTCTGAAGAATAGATCTATATTTTTGAACGACCAACTGCTATGTTAAATATTATGTAAAATTGATATGTTAAAAAAATTAATGTGATAAGATATTAATAATTAATAAAACAATTGTTTTTCTAAATTTAACCAATGATATACAGTCCCCTGTATATCATTGATTTAACGCATTGTTAAAAAGGTTTATTTAAGACTAACAACAAACAAAATGTCAGCCTCTGCAAAAGCCGCAAAATTAAATGACCTCGCAATCTATGGCCACCTTTGAGGAAAAAAAGATTCTACAAGAAGATGAGCTTCAAGCCATTACTGCAATATATCATGATGTTGTTGATTTGAGAGAAAATGATGTTTGGAAGGTGAGTACGTAATTGAAAACACTGTTTTCACCTACTAGTCGCAGCGATGAGTAATTTTCACTATAGCCGAGAGTGTTGTATGCGCATACCTGCCAACTCTCACGCATTGGACATGAGACTATGATGTTTATAAATCAGAAACAGATATTATTTGGTTGTATTTAAAAACAAATATGGAAGAAGCGGAATCAATTTTTCCCAAGTATCAAGAACAAATTTCTTCTTTGATAAAAAACAAACAAAGCATAAGTAGTATTTACGACCTGTTTATTAACGGTATCAACGAGCTGAGAAACAAATGTATACCTACCAAAAAATTGAAAGCACAGCAAAATGATCCAAGATGGATGACTACAAATATCAAAAAAATATGAATAAGCAAAAAATGCTTCAAAGAAAAATGAAACGTGAAAATACATACTATGCTATAAAAAAATACAAAGATATGAGAAAATCCAATAACAAGTTAGTGCAACAAGCAAAGAGATCATATTTACATACACGACTATACAAACCACTACTCACTGGCAATAGTAAACCTTTTTTCAACTACCTAAAAGAGAGTAGAAGCAATGCAAGCAACATCATTCCAGATCTTAAATAGGATGATTAGTTGGCTCAAACACCAGCTGAGAAAGCTATGTTTCTAAATTCCTTTTTTGAGTCTGTCTTTGTCAAAGATGATGGTCAATCACCTGAAATGAAATCAGTGGATATACCTAAAGATAAAACTGACTTGATAATTTCTAGAGAAGGAGTATTCGACCTGTTGCGAAATCTAGAGGAAAGTAAAACTGGGGGACCTGATTATTTGTCTAGTAAAGTTTTAAAACTGTTTTCTCGCATTATAGCTCCATGTCTTACGGAGATTTTTCAATACTCGTTAGACAGTTACACAATACCATCAATCTGGAAAGTTGCTAGGGTCATACCTATTTATAAAAAAGGAAGTAAAGAATTACCCACTAACTACAGACCAGTGTCTTTGACTTGCATTACTTGTAAACTTCTCGAGCATATTGTATCTTCTAAAATTCATGATCATCTAAACACATACAACATTTTGCACGATAGTCAGCATGGATTTAGAAGTGGAAGATCTTGTGATTCCCAGCTTGTTTCTACAATTAACGATCTTGCTTCTAATCTGGATAATAAAATTATTACATATGTAATCATATTAGATTTTTCTAAGGCATTTGATACGGTGAATCATCGTAAACTTTTACTCAAACTCATCTATTACGGTATAAATGAAAAACTTATTTTTTGGATAGAGGATTTTTTTATCAAACGGAAAGCAATTTGTTTCCGTGGAAGATGCCAACTCTCCATTTTGTCCAATTAACTCAGGAGTGCCCCAAGGGTCAGTTATGGGACCCCTTCTTTTTTTATTGTACGTTAATGACTTGCCAGACCTTATGGTGTCAGAATGCCGACTGTTTGCTGACGATACTCTTTTATTTAATTCCCGTGTCAACAAGGCGATATTGCAACAAGACCTTAGGGTACTCCAAAAGTATTCTAATGAGTGGCAATTGACTTTTAATGTTTCGAAATGTGCTGTTCTTTCAGTTGGAGAGTCGAATTCAAAAGCAAGTTATTTTTTATGTGACCATTGTTTAGACAATGTTGATTCACATCCATATCTTGGCATTGAGTTGCAAAATAACCTGAAATGGGAAATTCACTATGTGAAAATAATAAGCAAAGCTAATAGAACATTACATATGCTAAGGAGAGTTTTAAAGCATGCTGACACAAAAACTCGGCAGATTGCTTATTTTTCTTTGGTGAGGCCACTTTTAGAGTACGGTTGCACGGTATGGGACCCGTTTATGAAAAAAGATATCAAAAGATTTGAGAAAATACAGAACACCGCTTTAAGGTTCATTTTTAAACTAAAGGGGCAAGTCAGTTTTACAGAAATAAGAGCAAATACAGGGATCGAGAGTTTAGCTAAACGGAGAAAAGATATTAGGTGTGCATTTCATTTAAAAGCAGTGGAAGGGAACTTTACGGTCCCTGATTTTAAAAATACTATCAAGCAACACAAAACTCGACAGAAAGCAGGTCTGTTTGTGCCAACAATCCGGACAAATGCGTTTTTTAATTCTTTTTGGCCGAGAACAACTCGAGACCTGAGAGGTTTTTAGTAAAGAATTTTTGTAATAAAAGAGTTCCCACACCTTTCCTTCTTTCTAGAAGGGTGTAGTGGGAAAATTTTAGATTAGATTAGACTCACGCAATCACCCCAAAGAAATAATGAAAATGCGTGAGAAATGCGTGAGATTTTTGCCCCAATTTCCACAATTTTATATATACTATCATTGATACATCAATTGCCCCAAAACCAAATCTCACGCATTGCCCCACTCTTGGGTTGGCTGGTCTGTGTATGCGTATGTAGAAATAAATGCCAATAATTAATTTGAAGGACATATTTGGTTTTTTTAGTATATAATATACGTATGAAAATATACTTTCGTTTATTGGAGTCAATTTTGTTCTATAAGACTGTCTGTACAGTAAATGCAAATTCTATTACTACCTACATGTATGCTGCACATGCATGTTTTCAAGCAGAACCGAGCTAGGCATTGGCCATGACCGATAATTTTTTGAGATGGTGGATGTGTGTACTCTGCACAGTAGAGGTGGTTTATTACTGTCAGAGTTAGAAGTGTTGAAAGTTAGTGTCTGTTGCAAACAGTGTAGCAAGAGCTGCAATCATGTTAGGGCTGTCATCACGAAAAATGTAACGTTGCAATAGAAACGTGAAAAACTACTAAGCTAAGAATATGTCAGAGTTGAGAGCATTGCCATATATCATGAAAACTGATAAGCTGAGTGAAATGGCAATCTCTCGCTGCTGTAAACAGCGTAGTAAATACCATCCAGGACAATTATACCGATGAAAATTTCAAACCTAGAAGCCATCTAACCATTACAGCTGGTGAGATGAGGATATTTGGAACAATAACAAGCATGGCTGATCTATGACCATATGATAATCAATTATCATTATCGTTGATTGTCACCACAACATGTGAAAGAAATGTATTCATGACCATATGATGATTAATTATCATTATCATTGATTATCACTGCTAGATATGAAGGAGAACAATATATTACAAGAATTACCAAAGGATATTCTGCAAAACAAACAACTTTACACGTAAATATGTCAAACCATCAACCAATCATAAATAAATCGAGTATTTACAACATTTTATATACGGTATTATTGGTATAGCTTATAACATCATTTATTGTAGACAATATGACTTTGTGAAGTCATAATATAGTTATTCATGAATTTTGATAATATTTTGAGAAAAAGAAAGGATTGATGTAATGGCTATAGAATGCATAGCACAAAATATGAATATCTCTTTTGCTTTATATAAAATAGATAATTAGAAGAGTCTCAGGATGAAGATTATGGCAAAAGTTCATTTTACGAATCAGTTACTGATAGTTCTCAAATTATGGCCAATCTTATACAATTTATTGACTTATTTATCCACGCACATCAACATGGAATTCCATCAGATGTCAGAGAGGAATGCTGGCTAACATTGTCGACCCTAAAAATAGACATTACAAGAATGTTGTAAGAACTGCAGGAATGAACTCAAGCGACCAATGATACTTGGCAATGATTCGAGAATGAGGATAAAAAGAAGCTGTCAGAGAGGAAAAGCTGGCAGCGAGTCAGAGAGCGAGAAACTGGCAGCAAGCCAGACAGCAAAGACAGGTGCAGAGAGAGGGAAAGGAAAGGAGAAGCGGGAGGGAGAGAGAGAGAGGGGGAGAGATAGGGAAAGAGAGGGAGGGAGGGAGAGAGGCTAATAGAATCCAAAGATAGCCAAGGAGCCTGCAGCACACAGTGCACAGAAGATAAAGGAAAATACACAGCAAACACAATTCCCCCAAAACGGCGGCAAGCCATAAAGCCCTGAGAGAAGAGAGTTATTCAGCCCCCTGCCAACAGAAAGAGCTATCACTAAATGCTTAGTAAACTCACACTCATTGAACCTAGAAAGCCCATAAATAATAGCGCTAACCATACAAGCTTATTGTTAATTTTGGCTTGGGGTAGTGCGTTTTAACAGAATGATTGTTAATTGTAACCTCTTGAAGAAAATAGAGTTCACCGACACTTGGAAACAAACCACTGGCATGTTATTGTTGATTATAAGATAATTGCCTACAGACCGTTGCACAATAGCGATCCTAATTCTACTTGTTTTGTTCATTGATACTTGGGCTCATTATTGGCAACTGTGCTATGCTGTCGAACCAAAATTTCAAGAAAATTATAGTGAGGCCCATTTCCATTGATTGAGCTGTTGATTCAATTTTGCTTGGGAGATATTGAACTCAAGGTTCAGAGGCTAAACATTAAACATAGAACCATAGAACCATTGTAGTTTTTCACTAAAAGAAACACCAAAACAATACATTTTATATTACTATTACAAAAATTAAATAGTAATAAAGTTATATGAAATAATATGAAATTCATATATTATTTCATATTATGTATATATATAATATGAAATATATATATTTATATAATATATTATTATATATAATATTTATATATAAATAATAAAATAAAATTTATCCCTTGGCATTACCTCTCTATAGTCTGTTGTTGATTCATTGAGAGATTTACTCAAGGCGTAGTTGGAATAAGAGTAATAACTATTTGGCACTTGTTTGATTGGTGTCCTGCAGTGTATTAGAGTGTTGAGAGTGATAATTCTCTCTATTTAGGCAGTAAGTTGAGGTTCAACTGTCAAATCCTGGAAACCTTTCAATTTTGCGAATGTTATCAAGCAGCATGATTGTTTTCACTCTTTAACGACCAGCGATACTTGCAGTCTCAGGCTATGACAGTGGTACTTGTAGTCTCAGGCTATGACAGTAACACTTGTAGTCTCAGGCTATGACAGTAAAACTAGCATAAAACTAGTGCTGGGCACATTAGAATGAGGAACAGGGATAATCTATGTAGTTGCTGTTCCAAGTTTACTACTGATTTTTAGTTTATCGTCAAATTATTTGTTTCAGTATCCAAGCGGGTATCTAAACATTGACTTTATGTTTTTACATTGCTGAGATGCTAGAGTATATCTACCTGTAGCTGCTCAATCGAGTGATTACAGGCAATAAATCGTTGATCTATGTGTTATAACAAAATATACGCTGGGTTTTCGACGAACCGCTTTGTGGATGATCTTGCTTTGGCATGAACATCCAAAAACTTTAGTAGTCATAATAATAAATTACTAGCCTCATTTTCTACTGGAGTTGTATTTTCATGTAATTCTATGTATGTTGCTAATTGTGTTAAAGCGTGTCAACTCTTCTTTGCGCTTGCAGGTAGACAGACCTCCAGAGGTGCTAGTAGAGTGTAGTCCACAGAGCAGTGACAGTACGGGTGCTGCAGGAGAAAATTATGTTTCCCTCAAGCTCAAAATCACTCTTGCTCGTCTCTATCCTGATGAGTACGTGAATCAAGGTTGTTTGACTCGGGTTATAAAGCTAGTGTTTTGTTTTCCTTTCAACATGACATGTTTGGAATGGTGTAGTCAACAGCATTATGTTCATAGTGTGTCTTTTTGACAATTCCACTTACTCATGTGGAAAACTAGTTACAAAAAATACCTTTTCAATCATTTTTGGGAGTGTTGTTAGTTGTATGCTCATTGTGTCACATGTTTATGTGTAACTTATGTGTAACTTATGTGTTTTACTTTGATGAATATATAATTTCAAAGGATCAAATGATGGAAACATTTGTTATAATCTTATAGGTTACCTTTTTCTCCTGCATAAGTTCTAATCATTGGAGTTTTGCGTAAAAATTGTTAAGTGTTGCCGCTTGCCGGCTTCAGTTGAAATTTATTTGGTATGAAATTTACCAGCAAATTTTTTTTATTTTGTTCTCTGCTTTCATGATGAATTTAAGCTATTCTGTAAGATTATAAGATCGTATTCGAATTACAGTGTTTGCCCTCAGGCCCAAAAAATATGGCCATTTTTGTTTGTCACTTTTAAAGGCCATATTTCATTTTCTCTCTGTTTTTATGGTATTTTAGACTCATAGAAAATTGTTATAATCTATAGTACTGGTATTGATGCGCAGGTGCCCTTCTCTGGAAGTGCTGGAGCCAGTAGGCTTGTCAGACAAACAAATACAAGAACTGAAATGCAAACTCAAGGACCTGTCTAATCAGCTGCTTGGACAGGTGAGTCTAATATACTTCTTCCTTCTTGGCTTTTATACCTTCAAGGCCTGAGAACAGCCATTGTTAATCTTTTTGTGAATAGGCGATAAATTCATGTCGCCTATATTTTGCAAGATCTCATCAGTTGAGCAACATTAATTTTGTCAGCAGAATTTTTTCTAATAATTTTTCATATAGGTCAAAATTTTAGATCGAGTTAAACACTAGACTACTACAACTATAAACTGATACAATTATTACTGATTTCGATTGTGTTACTTTGAAAGGTTATGAAAAAAACTGATGTAATTTGGAGTTTGAAAATGGATTTTGGCGCGCTATAGCAATCGTATCTCCATATGCTAGTACCTCATACGGTGCTCCTCAGAAGGTTGTAAACCACTTTATAGAGGAATTTGAAGACAGGTAGTCAGATTTAGGAATTATTGACTTGTAATCAGAGTGCAGCTCTGATGATCAACCCTCTCAGGCACACTCATCACAAACTATGTCACCCATAACAACAATATGAATTTATATATATTGGTGTCATCTAGTCATTATTAGTATCATTTTGTAGCAAATTTTTTGTGATCAGTTTTTATTGAGGATTCATAAATGTTAGACAAACCATTTTTTAGTTGTGACCAAAATAGTGAACAAAAAACTTGAACTTATTGAAAATTATTTTTTAATTTATTTGCTTACGAAGAGGGTGACTGGTGGGGGTTGAGGAGGGGAACACTAACCAATCACTCACTAAAGGGTTAGAGTATGTAATGTTATTCTTCCGATGAAGGGATGGGCATAATAATAATAATATACATACAGTCAAACACGGATAACTCGAACTTCAAGGGACCGAGCAAAAGTGTTCGAATTATCAGAGCGTTCAAGTTATCAGGACACTGTCACAAGTCCATATATTTACTTATTTATTAGTAGATACATGTACATATACAAACTATAATATAAATCAAAAGCACAAATGGCTTGTTTCAAATTAAATGCTTCTAATGTAAAGTTTAAAACGTTTTTATGAAAAAGTATAGAGATTTTTCTATCACTTGAGATTGGTTTGTTGTTTGAGGTGATGTTATTGCCAGGACGTTTTTCAGATTGACATTGGCAAAACTTGATCGTTGTTGAAATGCTCAAAAGAAAAGACATTTTTTTCTTTTGGTGTTTTACCCACGATCAATTTTGCCGTTTTTTCTTGAAGTTTATGCAAAGATTATCTTACTTTACCTGGGATTCGTTAAGAGCAACACTCCGAGGCAGTTCAATTAGAAGTTTTACGAGGTTTTACGTACATTCTATATCACTCACGTTTTTTTAATAGATACTTATTGAATGTACACACGTATTCTGTGTTTAGGTCAAACGATGAATAGTTTTTTGTAGCTCAGACAACGTTAAAGTTTAATTACAACAATTTTTAAGACGTTTTAAACATTCAACATTCCGACGTTGATTCAACACGGAATCAACGTCGGAAAACTATTCATCACGGGCTAGCCGGGTCACGCACTCAAGGATTTTCGCCACGCACATACAAAACAAAAACAACATGCGATTTTTGTTTTGTATGTGCTAGGCGAAAATCTTTGTGCGCGTTACCCGGCTAGCCCGTGCTACTCATCGTATAGCAGTATAAATCAAATTTCACCAAACCTTTAGAAAAGTCGTTGACAAAAATATTTTGCCGATGGTGGTAATAACGACGCTTATGAATTACGAAAAGATGAAGTTTACCTCTATCGCTTTAAATAAAGTGATTTTCTAAAGCGATAACAACCGTTTCGGTAGCCGTTGGGCAAAAAAACAGTTCGAATTAACAGTGTTGAGTTCGAGTTATCTATAGCAATTTATCATTACGTGGGAACGGACCAAAGGAAATGTTCGAATTAACCATGTGTTTGAGCTATCCGTGGACGAGTTATCCATGTTTGACTGTGTTTTGTTTCAGGAGATGATGTTTGAGTTGGTTGCTTGCACTCAATCATTCCTCTATGCTAACAACAAACCTCCTCCTAAGTCTTTCTATGACCAAATGATCAGTAACAATCAGAGGGAAGTCGAAGAGAGGAATCGTCAAGCAGAAGAACATATGAAGCTTAGGCAGATTGAAGAGGAATTAGAAGTGGGTCGACTTTTTGATCGCTCGATAAATTTTAGTGTCTGATATCCATTATTTTGCTGGTGAATGATTTTTCTTGACTTGGTGGCAGAGTCTCACACTTTTTTCATCTTACTTATATACCAGAATTTTTTAACTTGTTTATAGAAGGATGAGTAAGTCAGTAAATAGAGTAAGTCAGTAAATAGAGTAAGTAAAAACGCATAAAAGTCAGTATAAATACGATGAATTATGTCATGTGTACTAGATAGAAGCCGAACTTGAGAAACAACAAAATGAGATAAAGGAAGAGAACAGGAGGAGAAGGCAGGCAAAGAAATTTTCAGAAAGTGAGGAAAGACAGGCGGGTGCTTCTAATGATACGAGATACCCCAGCAAGTCTCCAAGAAGGCACAACGACTCCTCAAGCTCAAATGAGAGTTTTGCTGTGAGGTAAGTTGCTCAGAGACAAACTGTGTCTCTTTAGGCGCAGTTGATATTTCTTGTCAAGTTTTGTACACTTTTGTTGCTATGCTATAGTTATTGCACTACTGAGTTTATTACATAATCTTGACATCTTGGTGCCACGGTGTGTTAGACTGCATTAGTGACTCATTGTAGAGTTTTAGCAGCACATATGATAAAGTCTTAGATATCTCGAGTTGTTTCTGACATATTTCACAATGTTGCAGCTGATTCAATATTTTAGATATTTAAGCTAACTCTCTCCCAGCAAGATGGCCTGTCAAACTTTCTGCCACAGTTGTACAATAGATTCAGCTCTTAAGGCTTTAGGAATCATTATTGTTTTTGCTGATCATAAAACAAATTGCTATGTTCATGCAGAGTTTATGTTGCATACTTAAGAATCTTATAAACCTCTAATTATCATAGAGTACAATGTCACATCAACAATATGATTGAAAAACATATGCCGTTTTCATTAGTGATTTGTAAAAGATATTGGAATACCAATTTGTACTTTTGATAAGAATCCACATTGTGATTAAAATTAATTTATTAACACTTTATTAACATTTTCAACACAACTGTAATTATGGTACCCATGATGACCAACTTTGATCTTCAGGAAAGAGCTGTAGTTGTATTTAAGGGCTTATGGTGAACAGTAACTCACTTTGCCGTATCATTAGTTTATAAAAATGCAACCAAATTGACTCGAAAAAGTTCCCAGCTATTTACTCTGAAATGAAGTTATAACATTTTAATTGTTTCATGGCTTGGTGAGATAAACTTTACCAAACTGTTATTCATAGAAAACAGACGTATCAAACTTATAATAACTTGTTTGATAAAAGTTTAAAGTTACTCGAAGAAGAGCATTGGTGTTGTTGAGTGTACAATACTAATAGCCCACTGCATATAGTGAAACCTTTAGAAGAAGATTCTCAGTGAATAGAAGTTAAATGCACCACCAATTGAAAGGGAAGGTGAAAGGTTAGAGTTAACAGATTGTGATTCAATGGTACACATTTTGAGTAGCAAACATTAGTGGTTTAGGTGTGTTTATCCAAATACAACATTAGCCATAGCTGCATTAATTGGAAAACTTCCAATTTAGCATCATGTGGCAGGGGAAGGGTTAGGCATCTTGCGATTGCAGAGGTTAGCACTACTCGTCATATACAACATGGCTAATCATATTAGCGATACTAGCCATAAATAGCATGATCAACAATTAAGTCATCACCTAAATTTAGCATATGCTTGCATACATTTGTTGGTTTCTAACTATAGCGATGTCCAACTGCTGCCAGCCAATTCTGTGCTTTTATTTTTTAGAAATAGTTTGGCAAAAAATGTTTCTCCATGTCCAGTAGACCATTCCAGTACCAAAGATCTCTCATTTACCAAAGGAAACTATAAAATTATCAGAGGTCAATGCTTGTGTAAGTTCACTCACGGTTTATTGTCGTGTTCATGTTACACGCATATGGTACCAATAAAATTACCCTCATATTTTCTATACATATAAATTGAGAGGATATAAAATTGCTTTTTTTACATTTAGCAATAAAATCTTAGGAGCAATACCATTAGAGACTTGAAAACATATTTCTTCAAAATATTGAGGATTGATAATAAATTTATTTAAATATTTAATACTTTACTTAAATAGTACTAATAAGTATTAAAAATATTAATACTTTAATTAAGTAATGCTTGAATTGTAACTCCAATAATCTACTCTCCAAGATATGGCCTTTTTCAATTTGCTTCTGCTTCGCAGCTTAGTGATGCTCTAGTTTTTTTCTCGCTGATAAAATCTCTCTGTCTATAACATTAAAGTTGAACTTAGAATCTGATAGTAAATTATGACCCTTCGAATTAAACCCTTCGAAAATCTTGAGAATTGTGACGTATGAAATCGACTTATTGGACATGTGCCGGAGTTGCGTACCCTTACCGCCGTTACGTTTACTAATTGCTTTAGGCTACGAGATGTGAAACGCTTCTCGCGATAGTAAAGAATTTACAGACTAGCTCTGGTTTCTCAGGAAAACCAAGCAAACATTGTGTGGTAAAGGCAGTTGCCCACAACCCATTGCCATGATTTTTCAAAACAGAAGAGCAGATTTTGACTATTGTGCTTCAAATTTTAACTCGATCTCCACGGATATGCTCCGAAGATCCTCTGTTCAACGAACGGCGGTGTATAGTCTATATTATACGATATCTGTGATTTGCAGTTTATTTATGTTTGCAGAATAAGAAATGGGAATGTGAATTTTTGTTCATTCATCATCTTTCTACTGTGTACCTACTGCAGCATTCAGTTGATTTTCATGATTATCGTCACTATTAACAGACTGTAAGTTCACTACAGCCATAATTTTAAAAAGAATAACTTAACCGTGCTGCTCTTGCTGTAAGAAAACGATAACATTTGATTCTTCTATTTATCTATTATCTTATCTATGATTATTTGTATGATTAATATAATAATCATAATGCATATTATACAAAATAATAGTATAACTGCGTATAGAATAAATGATGTAACTAATATAATTTGTAGAAAATTATAAATGATAACCGAGATTGATGATTGATTTAATTGATTCCATTTATTGTAAATGATACATGAAGCTATAGATAAAAAAATCTGAACAGCGCTAGAGATGAGTCTGAATAGGGAAGCTAAGTGGGAGAACAATGAAACTGAGCTGAACTAGCAAGATAGCGAAATGTTGCGAAATAATAAACGCGTGTAATTATTTCATGCTAAAACTAATCTACACGTCAAAGGGACTGGTTCGGAATTATCAGAGCAATGATTGTTAGGCCCAATTTGATTGTTCTATACTTCCAGGGATTAAACCAATTAAAACGCCGTGATTGTTATAGGAGAGCGCATTAGTTGGCTTAATTGACCAATGGCACACAAGTCGATTTCATATGTCATATATTGATGCTAATATGGGTATTACCAAAACACATGTATTTTGGTAGACCTGTGTTTGGCTGGCTATATTTCAGCTTCTAGTTGGTCAATCTCCTTGATTCTTTTTTTAGAACATGAGTCAACACCTCAAGATAAATAATAAAGCATGATAATATCACACTTTCTCTATTCTTCAAGTCAATATGGGGCTTTCCAGGCAACGCCGTAAATAACTTCCGCTTTTGTTGTTAGACCTATCTCACTTTCATGGATTGTTCACTACAAGAAAACAAGAAAAAATGATTCTTGTATTTTCAATGGTAATATTTTGCGGTTTTTATATATAGTTTACTTTGTAGCAGTTTTTTATTTTTAATATAAATATTTACTATTCTCACGATGGTCAACCTGCGCAACGATTGACTCCAATTGTTGGTTTTCAATTGGGTTTCTTTCTAATTTTTGTGTGTTGTGTCATACAGGACTGGGAGTGTTTTTATCAAACTTATGAAGAATTCTGTGTTTGTTTTGATGATGTTTCAATCGTAACTAAATAGCAAAATATTGTTGTACGTTGATAAACATGGATACGAAAATATTACCAGCCATAGAATTGCATTTTGTAGCAAAACCAACCAATCGAAATGCATCTCGCTACTGATAAAGTTGTGATAGAGAATGCCTAGCGTTATCGTTCTGCCTGAGCTCGCTGATCGAGTTCTAGCGCAGATTAGAGCCACATAGTGCGATATCACACTAAATATCGCTTAGTGCAAGGGTCGGCAACCTTTTCCAGTCAAAGAGCCATTTAGACCCGTTTTCAGCAGGAAAGAACGCAGTGGGAGCCCCAAACCCCCTTTGATATTTTCAATTAATAAATAAATATTACATGTAACTTTTTTGTTTAGCTTTTAATGTTTTTATACCATGTTTACATCATAAAAGGAAATGGTGTGGCATGTATAATGATTTAACTGCTGAGAAAACAAAATTGCATTTTTGCAAAAAACAAAAAATAGTTTTGGCCGTTTTATTGGCACCTAAATTTTTATAAGGTGTACTACCTGTATTAGTGTTGCTGTTTGTCAGTAGTGTTGTTGAAGATATTGCGGTCCTAAGTGGCTGGCCAGCCTTACTAGATTACTAATTGTTTAACCCCGTTTGTTGACATAATATTTGAAGGCATCTCGTAGCGATCTGGCCTTCTGCGCCAATCCGGTAATACATTTTTCTGCACTTTTATGTTAAAGTTAAAGTCACGTGACAAATCATGTGATAAGGTACTAATAATACGGTAATAGAACGTAAACAATGACGCATAACAAGCGACAATGTTTGATTTATCACCAAAATTATATTTTTAAAAATTTATATTACAAAATGTAGTGATGAAATTTTTAAAGTTTTATGAATTACTTGGCATATGGTAGAAAAGGAAAAAGATCCAAAGTCCGAGGGAGCCGCAGCGAGGGGATGTAAGAGCCGCATGCGGCTCCGGAGCCGCAGGTTGCCGACCCCTGGCTTAGTGTGTTTGTACCTTATAAATTATAATATAGACGCTCTTTGTGTATGTATAATATATAAAACCTGTGTTGGGTATACAAAGAGACCTGTGTCATATTTGAAAACTTCATGATAAAAAGTATATGACCTGTTCTACATAGTGATAATAATTTAGTTACAGCCACCATGTTTTCTTATCAACTCTTAATAAGGGCTAAAGTCGGGCAAAAGTAAGCGTTGAGTGTGCTATGTTATGTGTAGCCTGAGGTTATTTTCACTTCTGCGTCCCGGCATACCACTTACCGCAAAATAAAATGTCTTTGTCAATTCAGCTACATCTTGGTGTCTTCCTAGTTGGTTGCTTTTTGTTTGTTCTTGCATACTATGACAACTCTGTTCTTTATCGATCTGTTTGAAAAATGCCAAAATAGACCATTTGTCTTTTTCGGTATCATAGTTGTATTTGTTTTTGTCTTGTAAAATGAAACAAAGATAATTCTATAGTTGTATAATGTTGATCTCGATCAGTTCATCAACTAAAACATGGTCAATGTAAGGAATGGTGTGTTGTAACTCTAAGGTGTTGAACAGACCTATGTATTTAATGAAGGTTTCTTTTTTATTTCCTGACGCACAGGTCATGACACAGCCGGCAGCACCTTGTTCTCTGCTATGGATAAGGAGACAGGAAATCTGCTCTGTCTTAGGCACTGGGTGTTTGACTTCAGCAAGTCTCGAGTTGATAAAGCTGATAATCTTGCTAAATGTCGTAAGATGGTAAGCAGGGATATTGGTTACTAACATCCTCTGCTTTCTATTGGCCAATTTTGATTTATCTAGTTCGATAGGTGGGTTAGTTCAGTGAGTCAGTCTAATTTATGTGTACCATATGTCCCCACATATGCCGTAAATTCTTTATTTGAATGCCATGGCGCTCTATTTTTAACCCTTCCCTTGAAGTGGTATTTTATTAAAGGTGACGTTCAAATAAAGGGTGGTGGCGTATTGTTCAAACACCTTGTCAGAATGTTGGGAACGTAAATTTAACCCTCTCACGGGCAAATCGAATGTCGCCCATATTCTGCACTATGCTTCGGGCTGTGCGACATAAACCCTTTTGGAGGCAAAAAATTTGCTAACTCACCTTCAACTTGTTGCATTCCAACTCACTAAATAAATATGCACGAGGAAGCTCATACATGAATATGTTTCTACCAGTTGATATCTATTGCCTGCCATTAACCTACTATGATCTTATTGCATTTGTTGCAATTTGTTGGAGCTTTAAAGTTTTTATTTGCTTTTAAATTTGAAGGCATATTTTCATTTTATAACAATATTTAAGAAATGTTTTATAAAAGCTCATTGCACTCTCCGATATGTTTGCTACAGCTTGCAGCCAAAACTGGCTTTTTATGTGCAATAGAAGAGAAGTTGCGAGCATCGATCCATTGTAAGCTGAGTTCAGATTACTGAAATCATGCTATCCAATATGATATAATTCTGCAAATTCGTAAGTTTTATAATAATAATAATAATCTATCAACTGCTACAAATATATTCAAGGACAAGTGACATAAACCATAATTATAATAAATATGAAAAGAAAAATTAAAATTTTTGACATAAAAATATTTGTATCGTTTGCTGTGCAGGTTGCGTTCTGATGGTTGCTTTTATATGGAACCATTTCATTATCTTTTAGTTGTTCAATATTTTCCAGTGTCTGATGACCTGAACCCTTTTTCTGCACTGCTGAACTAGTCGATATAAGTGTTCAAACAATTTTTTGATAGAGAAAACCTTACACGATGGTATGATGAGCGCCTATCACAAGTCATCTAAAGCGTCGTAATTGCTAAAAACATTTTTCAGATACGTCGAAGTATCAAAACTGCGTTAAAAATAAGGAACTTCTATTAGTCTGATACAGTTACTACTTTCCATGGTATTGAAACTGTAAGTTTTTAACGGAAAAACCTATAGACTTCTAAAAAAGCTTTGTTCAGGGAGAAAGTTTTAACATTTTTATAAGTATTTCTCAGTTTGTCATAATTAGTAATCGTAGCCCAGAATCTATAGATATAAAACACAGGATGACTAACATTGCACGTACAATGCATATATACTGAATGGTAGAAATATTCCATAATTTTGTTATCCTAAATTGAAACACTGTTAGCAGTCTTGTAGCCATTTGGACAGAATTCCTCGATTTTGGTTTTAATGCTTTTCTTCACACATTGCTGGTAAGGTTTATTTCTTCTCATGTATGAAAAATTTACTTAAGAGTTACACACAATAGAGAGAAACTGAGACTATAAAAGTTGATGCTTGTGTGAACCACATTCCATCTTGCAGCTGATTGGAACAGAGCAGGACCTGGCCAAGTTGATCAAGCTGCAAGACGACAGTTTAATTAATTATTTGTCTATGCACATGGCAACAGAAAGTGCCAGGATATTCGTTACTGTAAGTCAATTGATTGTGTCCTTGTTTGATCTTTAGGAGTTTTCTGTTTTTTTGGTATTGGCATAAATAACAAAATTACCTGTACTTGCATGGTTTAAATTATGTCATTCGTTCAGCAGACAATTCAGATATACTTGCTTTTGATAAAATTTGTTGAAGAAAATGGTATCTAAATGTTAAAATCTTATTACAACTAGGTAGGTATGCTTTTGGACAGCTTTGCATTCATTTGTTGAAAAGTTCTAAATAGACCTTTTCTTTGAAGGTGCTTACGGAGCCAAGGAAAGGAATTACACTATCCGAGTTTATCAGTCTTCCCTGTAAAATTGATCTACAAAGTATAACAATGATATCTTTGCAAGTCGTACAGTCCATTGTATACCTACACTCTAAACAAATTGTTCATAAAGACATAAAGGTATGTATATCATTCACTACTGTTCTCGCTTGCTTTGGTGTAATGAATGAGCAATTGGATTACTAAATAGTTAAATTTCAACAACCTCCTTGCCTAAAGTATCGGTGTCTGTAGAGTCCTTGGGTAGTTCAAATATTTCCTGCATTCACTCTCTGCTGGCTGTTGGAATTTAAACACAGTGTATTCATTTTCATAGAGTCGTCACACTGTGTGCCTGCAGTGTGCCAAGTGGAAAGGTCAAGGAGTTTAATGGATAATTGTTCTCCAATGGTCTTTCATTACGATATAGGGAATATTCTGCAATAAATTATAAGATGACGTATAGAAATAAACGATGAGATGAGGTACAGAAATAAGCAATAAGATGAGGTATAGAAACAAATGATGAGATGAAGTATAGAAATAAATGATGAGATGAGGTATAGTAATAAACGATAAGATGAGGTACAGAAATAAACGATAAGATGAGGTACAGAAATAAACGATAAGATGAGGTACAGAAATAAACGATAAGATGAGGTACAGAAATAAACGATAAGATGAGGTACAGAAATAAACGACAAGATGAAGTATAGAAATAAACGATAAGATGAGGTATAGAAACAAACGATGAGATGAGGTATAGAAATAAAGGACAAGATGAGGTATAGAAATAAAAACAAGATGAAGTTTAGAAATAAACAATAAGATGAGGTACAGAAATAAACGATAAGATGAGTTACAGAAATAAACGATAAGATGAGGTACAGAAATAAACGATAAGATGAGGTACAGAAATAAACGACAAGATGAAGTATAGAAATAAACGATAAGATGAGGTATAGAAATAAACGATGAGATGAGGTATAGAAATAAACGACAAGATGAGGTATAGAAATAAACAACAAGATGAAGTTTAGAAATAAACAATAAGATGAGGTACAGAAATAAACGATAAGATGAGGTACAGAAATAAACGATAAGATGAGGTACAGAAATAAACGATAAGATGAGGTACAGAAATAAACGATAAGATGAGGTACAGAAATAAACGATAAGATGAGGTACAGAAATAAATGATAAGATGAGGTACAGAAATAAACGACAAGATGAAGTATAGAAATAAACGATAAGATGAGGTATAGAAACAAACGATGAGATGAGGTATAGAAATAAACGATGAGATGAGGTATAGAAATAAACGACAAGATGAGGTATAGAAATAAACAACAAGATGAAGTTTAGAAATAAACGATAAGATGAGGTACAGAAATAAACGATAAGATGAGGTACAGAAATAAACGATAAGATGAGGTACAGAAATAAACGATAAGATGAGGTACAGAAATAAACGACAAGATGAAGTATAGAAATAAATGATGAGATGAGGTACAGAAATAAACGACAAGATGAAGTATAGAAATAAATGATGAGATGAGGTATAGAAATATACGATAAGATGAGGTATGGAAACAAACGATGAGATGAGGTATAGTAATAAATGATAAGAAAATGTATAATCTATTATGCATGTTTTTATCTCCTCTGCTCTCTATTAGTTTCATGTAATGTTTGAAGTTTGGTGCCATTTTCTATTGCATCCATTCACAGTTATATTCTCCTTCATGTTCTCTAGCCAACGGTAGTCTACATAGATAAAAGCTCAGTGCGTCTCGCTGACTTCAGTCTGTACAGAAGACTGAATGAGATTCATCATGCTACTGTGACAGGAAACCTAGATTCTGCAGCTTCTTTGGTAAAAAGAGGACAGAAGGAGGATGTTTTTAGACTGGTAGGTTTCTAAAAATAAAATTTGTTCCATTCATTTATCCAAAGTTAATAATAAAAAAGTATCTCGTAAATAAATGTGGCTGTAGCAGCTTTTTATGAATTTCTTTGTTGCGCAGTCCTTCCTCTTACACTGTTTTAAGTAAAATACTTTGTTTTCAGTAACTTCTATTGGTATTAGTTCATAACTTTGGGAATTTACGCATTCTGCTAATTTTATTTAGGTGTTGTGGTGTCATATAGAAAATTTGTAAAGGAGAAAACTCCATTTTCAAAAACTACACAGAGCATCTACTTGGAAATAAAGCTATTTAAAATATTTCTTGTTAAATTTTCACATTGGTCCAACGGTACGATGCCCCTTCTGTTAGTCTTGAACCATGTGATATACATGTATGTAATGATTGTTTTTAGGGGATGACAATCCTTTTCATGGTTAGCCGTCAGTTCGATGAGGATGAGCGCCTACCCACAATTCCCCCAGATACAGATAAAGACCTTAAAAACTTTCTGTCTCAGTGCTTCATAGCGGATGAGAAGACACGCTGGTCTGCGACGCAGTTAGCAGAGCATCAGTTCCTCAAGGTCAAGGAGAGTGCAACTCGTTTAGACAGCAAGTCAGCTCAAGGTATTTACAACTTATTAGTACGACAGCCTGCATCAGGTGCTCTATAATTTTGGATCATAATGTCAGTCTAAAATAGGTGTTTTACGGTTGAAGCGTACTGTGAAGAGGTCAAGCACATCTGCTTGCATGCAACTGGTTCTAGCAGTGGATGCTAGTATGTTTACTAGCAGTAAGCATGACGATGTTTGGGATTTTTTTCTATTTCATATTCAATCAAATAGCTCGCAGGCTGATGTTTAAAACTTTTGATCTGAACTAGATGGAATGGCCTGGTGAGCTGGTGTAGCTTAGCATGTTATAACTACGGTATATATTTATATATAATGTATATATATGTTTTACTATATATTAAATAACTGAACTCAAACAAAGTAAGTATAATTCATTTATCAAAATAGTTTGTCTGAATCAATAACAAGTGATAACATAGCTATAGGTATAATGAGGTATCTTTCATAGGAATATTTGCCCCCAATCTTTACTACACTATTTTAGCTCAAATTATGGATACTATTCAAGTGTAGGAACTATGACAGGCTGTCATGACTGCACATTGGCTAATCAGAACCACAACTGGTTCCTTCAACCAAACGCCATTTTATGCTGAAAATATCCTTATTAAATGATCGTAGAAAGACATTTAATAACTTATGTGTGTATGATAGCAAACAATTAAAAGGGTCAGTTAGAGCATAACATGCTCTCCAGGTAACTTTTTACTGTTTTAACAATATGGATCATCATTAGCTATTGTGAATTATCTTAACATTTCACCAGTCGTTATCCATTATAGGATTTGTCATTAGTTTAAGTGAATACCTGGCTATTTTTCAATAAAGTTCTGTTGAAACCAAGAGCGCATTCACCACAGCTAGTCATTCTGAATATCACATTCTTACTCTTTATATTTATTGTGATTCAGATATAAAATTAGATTTAATTACTCTGTTGATTGTCAAAGTGGAGGATTTAATGTCAGATTTCCCATTCCTTAACCTGTAGTGAGATGGCATAGACTGAATATTGTAACTCTGTTGAGGCTTGACACATGGCTGATGCGTGTGTTTTCCACAATACCTACTGGAGAAGTTGACATAGGTCCTTCCAATTAGTTCTTCTTCAGGGATAAAATCTACTGAGCAGAAACTAAAATGGTTTAGGTCTTATTTATGGAGGATGCCATCCTATGCCGAATGAAATGATTCTGAAAACTAACGGTGTGTACCAGTAACATGACTTATTCGTTGTATCCTATCAGATGAGGAGAAGGGGGTGTCTGATGATGAGACAGACCAAGATTCTCACCTGGAAGCTATTATCCCAAGAGACTCTTCGGGAGCCTCTCGTCTTGCTCAAGAATTTCTATTACTAGGCATCATCGGAGAAGGTGGTTTTGGGCAGGTACTCAAGGTGAGGTCATCTCTCATAATCTGAACTTAAATTTTCTAGCAACTTTATATAGACTACATAACTATCATTGATTGGTTGTTCAATGTGGCATCAGATTTCACAAGCAGACATGCCCAGGGTAAAAAATACAACTTGAATTTTAAGTTTTTGTTCTTTCATTCTATTATTTTATTCTTGTTCAGTGAATAAATGTATCACTAGAAATTTCCCTGTCATCCAGCCCACGACCAAAGGTGATAATGGAAAAAGAAAGGGTACTGCTAGTTGAGAAATGCAATATTAGCAGTCAAATGGCACTGCAGTGCAATAGGAGAACTGCAATGGTAGCTGCAATGGTAGCTGTAATGTACTGGGTGTTATTATGTACAAAAAATGGCAATAATTAAAGGAAAATATTATATGTTCATATTTCTGCCCTGCAATAGGAGAATGCAATATTAGAAGTAAAATGGCAAGCTGCTGTGTAATATACACAGGCTGGGGGGCTGTATATCATTGGTCATAGCAACCAATATCAAGAAGTTGTGATATTTATCTAGATTTCTGTATTTATATCTAAAAAATTATGCTCAATTTAAAAATCTAAACAGATTTTAGCTGGTTGTCATAGAAATAGGTGTATATCTATAAGAACATGTAGGCCTATTACTTAATTGTGCAGATATTAAAAACGGCTTGGCAGTACCGCAATAGTGGGCACAGCCGCAGTATCATCAACAAAATCTTTAGAAAAATAATAACAGTAACATTGCACACCATCGGTCGATATATACTTCGACCTTGTAAACTCGAATGATTATTCTTATAACTAAATCTTATAATAATCGTATAAAATCGAATAATTATTCTTACAATTAAATATTGTAATAATCTTATAAGAATCGTTAGAAAAATACCATCGTCATTTCCTTTACTTTCACTGCTTTGGACATCAGTTGGAATACCAAAGTAATCATTATAAGTGTCAAAAACGTCAGAGTCTGGTAGAATCGGCAAAAAAGAAACGATTACTTTTCAGTACTTCTACGGTAATTACAGAAACCTTCGTCAATTGGACAATACCATAGACTGGTGAAATGTGCACGTTTTTTTGGGAAATGCTCACTACTTGGTGGTTCTACTCTCTGTCACATGGCCTTATCGGCGTTTCGTTGGCCAGTCTTAATTTTTATTAAAAAGGGTTTGCCAAGTTTTTATGGCAATTTTTAGGCAAAATTAATCTGTCTATTTATGTATAATCCGATCAGATGGGTTAGTTTTAGGATATTGCGTCAACTTTTCAAAGACTTGATAACATATTTAAATATGTTTATATGTGTTTTGTATCATTATTATACTTAAACGACTACACAAAAATGGTTTAATTTTTTGATTGGATTTTGGTACAAGGGTTTGGTAACAGCCATTGACGGATAATTTTTCGAGAGTTGTGTGCGAATATGCATTTACCATAAAGCTCCCAAACAATCGCTTCGCTCATGTTTGTTCATGGGATTATATTTTCTTGCTATTTCCAACAGCCCCTGTTATTACAAAATGGTATTTAGCGTCATTTTTATTTACAAAGCAGTCTTTTTTTGTCTTAACACCCCTAACGAGACAGGGAGCTGTAAATTCTTTTAATCCTAAAATCTGCAGCAGTATCAAAAGAAACCGGATGCGAAATGTTCAGATAGTATTTATATATAAATTTATATATAGATGAATGGCCAAGCTTTCATTTATGCATTCCTTGCCGGTAACTCTTCATGTTCATATCTTGCTGCCATCATTTTTACTTGTGAACAGTTTTAAAATTTGCACTTCAGTTTAAAACTTGCTAGTTCATAATAAATAGATTGAACATAGGCATTTACTTGTTCAGACCGGTTATACTAGCGTTGTTCAGATAAGTTTTTTGTTAGACCCACTTGTGTTCAACCTTCTACTGATGCCTTCTTATGCTGCAGGTACGCAACAAGCTGGATAGGTGTCTCTACGCCATAAAAAGAATCACTCTAAACCCTAGAAGCAAATTGCTCAACAAACGAATCACTCGAGAGGTGAAGCTCCTGTCCCGACTGAACCATGAGAATGTGGTGAGGTGAGGGACTGAGCTTAGTTTACACAGTCAGATTTTGGTAGGACGATTCATTGTTTGCTTTAGTCAGCTTCTATCTATGTGTACTGTGAGTTGTTAGTCAGCTTCTATCTATGTGTACTGTGAGTTGTTAGTCAGCTTCTATCTGTACTGTAATATGAGTTGTTAGTCAGCTTCTATCTGTGAGTACTATAAGTTGTTAGTCAGCTTCTATCCATGTGTACTATGAGTTGTTAGTCAGCTTCTATCTATGTGTACTGTGAGTTGTTAGTCAGCTTCTATCTGTGTGTCCTGTGAGTTGTTAGTCGGTTTCTGTCTATGTGGACTGTGAGTTGTTAGTCAGCTTCTATTTGTGTGTACTGTGAGTTGTTAGTCAGCATCTATCTGTGTGTACTGTGAGTTGTTAGTCAGTATCTATCTATGTGTACTATGAGTTGTTAGTCAGCTTCTATCTGTGTGTACTGTGAGTTGTTAGTCAGTTTCTATCTGTGTGTACTGTGAGTTGTTAGTCAGCTTCTAACTGTGTGTACTGTGAGTTGGCATTAGGAAAATTACATTTTTTCCAAATTGCATGTAAACAGGTTATGGCAAACTGTACAAGTACATTCTGCAACCTGCTTTTGCATTTGCAACTGTTAGCATTTTGTAAAATGTTAGCAGTTGTTTTCAATTGTGAGTTTCTAATCTAATGTTGGAGGTTATTGTTCCCATTAAGTCTCAGAGATTGTTCATCTCATACTGCCAGTCAAAACTAAGATATTCCACAAGCCCGCGAGATATACATCGATAATTTTTTTTAGGCGGGCGAATGTTTCATGGCATTAATAAAGTGGACATATACTGACCAGTTGGTATATTTTGCTGTTAATGTTTTCTCGGGATGTATTTTCACTAACATCTGCACTGATTGTATTTTGGTCAATAAATTGGCAATCATTTTTGATTACATTTTTTATATTCATTAGCTTACCGAAATATTTATTACCCAAGAAACCGTCATTTGCAGTGATCATCCAAAACACAGCAAGTGTGCTCACATTTAGCAAATGATATGGGAATAATGTAAACCCATTCCTAGTTGTTAACCTAAACCCAACAGTGTAGACTTTGTTTAGCCTTAGCTTTTGTACAGATGTGGGTTCGGTCATCAAGGTCATCAAGGAGATATTCTCTCAGCTGCATCTTCAACTGGTTAAGATTTTAAATTACAAGTAGGAACCCGTTTTGCCGACTCAGACGTAGCAACAGTAACCAGGACAGAAATAGTTTAACTGCGCTGAGCATGCACACGGTGGTAAACTCGTTGAGAATGTGTAGGAATGCAATTAAGTTAGTTGCCTATATGCAATTATAAATGTAAATGAATTAAATTGAGATTGACTATAATAACACAACTCTAGTGTTGTAGGAGTTATTCCGGGCAGGATAGTTGGAATATGAAAAAATTACGAAGCATTCAATTATTTATACTCTGATAGGAATAGGCTAATGGGAAGGCGTACCAGGGAATTATGCTTTTGCAAATGTAAGTTTATATTGGCTCTATTAGATTTGATAGGGGTAGCCAACTCCTACCACTGGCTCTATGCTACATTAGTTTCTGGTTGCTGTCCTAGTTAGACAGGTAATGTTGACTTGTTTCAGCCTAAAATGATGAGGTGGGTCTCTAGAATATATAATCTACAATTGCAACACTCAATGAGTACAAGTGAAAAACTTCATTAATTATGTTTGAATTTTTATGATTTACCTTGGTTCTGCTCGGAAATGTATAATAGTACTTATCTTGTGCTGAAACTTCCTGTGACATTTTTAACGATTGCTTCTAAATATTGGACTTTGTCTTGATTGCATGAAAACCGATTTTAGCTGAAGTGTACATACAGTACATACCGTACATCTATATTGTGACATAATATGCTTATTAGAAAGGGAAAAGATCCTATACATACACTCATACAGAGAACTGTCGTCCTCCTGTCTGAAGATGTACTTTCTTTATTCATACCTTCTTGATAGTCGTCAAAAATATTACTGCTAAATACTCAATATACTAGAAATTCCACTGTCATACAGCCCACGACCAAAGTGATATTGGAAAAAAAGAAAGGGTACTGATGGTTGAGAAATCAATATTAGCAGTCAAATGGCACTGCAGTGCAATAGGATAACTGCAATGGTAGCTGTAATGTATTGGGTGTGGGTGTTATTATCTACAACAAATAGCAATAATGAAAGGAAAAGATTATATGTTTTTATCTCCCCCCTGCAATAGGAGAAATGCAATATTGGCCAGTATTACAAGTAAAATGCACTGACATTATTAGAATAACCAATATTATTAATATAGTAATAATATATAACTAATGCACAATTTTGTTTACATTTTAAAACGTCATAGCTAACAATATCACGAAGTTGTGATATTTATATAGATTTTTATAAAATCTGTACTATGTAGTCATTGTTCTGTAGTCATCCAAACTTATAATTAATTATTGTAATAATCTCATAAGAACCGTTAGAAAAAATATCATCGTCATTTCTTTTACTTACACTGCGTTGGACATCAGTTAGAATCCTAAAGTACTCAAAAGTTTCCAAAATGTCAGTTACTTTAAAATCGGCAAAAATGAAACGATTTCATTACTCCTACGTTAATAGACTGGTGAAATGTGCACGTTATTTCTTTCGTGAAATGCGCACGACTTAATCGTTCTATTCTCTGTCGCTCGGCGTTTTAATTTCCGGTCTTAACTTTGATAAAAGTGAGGATTAGCAAGTTTTAATAACGGTTTTCGGCCAAATAAATCTGTCTATTTATGTATAATCCGATCAGATGGGTTAGTTTTAGGAATTTGTGGTAACCTTTAAAAGGCTTGGTAACATTTTTAAATAGGTTTATATGCGTTTTGTATCATTATTATACTTAAACGACTTTACAGAAAAATAGTTAAATTTGTTGATAAGATTTTGTTACAAGGGTTTGGTGGCGGCCGTTAACGGATAATTTTTCGGGAGTTGTGTGCACATGTGCATTTATCATAAATCTCCCAATCAATCGCTTCGCTCTTGTTTGGTCGTGGGATAAATCTCCCAATCAATCGCTTCGCTCTTGTTTGGTCGTGGGATTATGTTAGTAGTGTCATCATAATAATCTATTCTAATCAACCCAATTTTTTGTTTCCATTTTTAAGAACGTGATGCTTTGTGCTTGTAAAATGGTATTGGTGATATCTACTCCCAATTTAGTTACACGTCGTATATGCGCACCTTTGAAATAATCACAAAACAGTCATCTGCTTTTGTCACATACATTCAAACAGAAAATACATAGCCTATTATCCACAATTTTTTTAGAAGTTTGCTATGACATGATTGTCAGCATTTATAGCTATTACGTGTTACTTACTGTGCCAACCTAACAAGACTGACGTATGAGAATGTCTGTGTGTCATGTCACGAATAGGCACACAAAAGAATTATAATTGCTTTATTTTAATCGACAAATTATATTGCCAGCATTGACAGCAACAGCAACTATTCATATTTGGTCATCCATCTAAATTTAGTATCGTAATATCTGATTCATATCATTGCCTTCCTAAAATAAAATACAATAATTGTCTGTCTACTAGGTACTACAATTCATGGCTAGAAACTGGGGACGAACTAGTGGGTTCAACAGAAACAGGGACCTCTGATGAGACTGCCACAACTCATTCCACTAAACCGCAGAACTCTGTGTTCTTCTCTGACAACATCGAAGTCAATGCGCCAGCCAAAGTTAGTGTTTCTAGTAAATCTGACACTGGAACCTTGCATGCTGGGGCTGTCATTGCTGGTTTCCCTCTCGAAGTATCTTGTCAGAGCTTGTCACCTGTTATAGCTTGTCATCATGTCAATACTTGCCACATTCTACTAGTTATTCAGCTGTTACTAGCAAGTCAACATGTTTCTGCACAGTCAGTTTCTTTGTATCTCTGCACTACAGGTATTTACTCTTGTGTTTTGTGCAGGTAGAAGAGTCAGTTGTCTGGAGTACTGCATCCAGTGAACACAGTGTTGAGTCATCTGATTTTTCGAGTGAGGATGACTCATCAGATGTTGGTAATTTCTTTGGCCAATCATTTGGGTGAGTACTTGCACTAGTCTCAGTGTTTAGTGGTCGTGTATATACATACCACTGTAATCGTTTAGTGGTCATGTATATACATACCACTGAAAGCGTTTAGTGGTCGTGTATATACGTACTACTGTAAGTGTTCATTGGTCATGTATATACGTACCACTGTAAGTGTCGAGTGGTCATGTATATACATACCACTGTAAGTGTTTAGTGGTCGTGTATATACGTACTACTGTAAGTGTTCAGTGGTCATGTATATACGTACCACTGTAAGTGTCGAGTGGTCATGTATATACATACCACTGTAAGTGTTTAGTGGTCATGTATATACATACTAAGTGTAAGTGTTTAGTGGTCGTGTATATACCTACTCCTGTTAGTATTTGAGCCCATATTTCCTTTAGTTCACCTCTGACGACCATCTCTCTATTGCCAGGCTCAATCTAAGCTCTGAATCAGATGATGTGGTGTTTGACTACGGCATCTCTTGTCAATCAGAGCGACGGGACGACGACTCTCACGACACTAAAGTGCAGAAAGTAGTCTCCAGGTCTTCCTCACCGCTCCTTCGTAATCAGTTCATGTACATTCAGGTCAGTGTTTCCCCGCTGCAGGAAGATGTTAGCATAGTCAAAATATGTGGTGGAGCATGAAGTTACTAGTAACTGAAAGGCAGGAAAGGCAGTTGTAGAGGTTACTTGGTAAAGCTATAGGTGAACTTTTAGCTCCGCTAGTCCATTCCTAAACCAGTTGAGGGTTAGACGACTCTGTTCACCAAGTGAGACCACTGTCTACCAAGTGAGACCATTTTGCGCACTGAAATTCATCTTGTAGAGTAAGATGAACGTAATCAACTAACTGTATTCTGCTCTCTACCTGGATTGTAAGATTGAAGTGTTGGTAATGTGTACTAGGGTGTTACTGTTTGTTGTTCAGAGGGAACAGTATCAGGGGTTGGTTATTTATACTCTATGATAGCCCCTGTTCTCTATGTGTGTCTCTCAAGTGGAGTTTTTGCATTGTTTTACAGCCTGATGCGATGACCAAATGTTGGAAACTGTTTTTATAGTTTTAAAAGTTAGTTATTTATACATTGAAGATAAACTTGTACACGGTTTTTAGTAAAGTTTATCAGAAATCATCGATATTTTTTTTAATAATTTGCGATTTTTTTTATGCGTGAGGTGATGTGATTGCCAGGATGTGATTTCAACATTTAAATCGATAAAACTTGATCCGAGTTCAAATACTCAGATCAAGCGAAATTGCAATTATGACACCTATTAATAGTTGCAAAGAAACCAACAGAATAAAGATGCGTAACGCTGAAACTTGAACACAATAGCCGATATCAACTATCACAACGATATCAACTAGTGATGTCATTTGCACGAAATTTTTTTCTGAGCATTTGAAGCGTCATCAAGTTTTGTCAGTTTGAATAATGAAACATCCTGGCAGTCAGATCACCTCAAGCATCAAAAGCAATTGCAAATGATAAAAAATACCAATAATTTATGATAAAATCCACGAAAATTTTGTGTAGGCTCATCTTTAGGGTATAGAGTGCGTAGGTCAAGGACACCTGCTATAACTAGTTTCTAATCAGTTTTGGCGGATAATATGTAAAGCTACTGGGCAGACAATGATTATGCTATTTTTCTTTAATTCTTACTCTGTGTAAAAGTCAAGGTTTATGTCTCCATCTCAATCACCAGGCATATATTGCTGTCCGCTGTTCTCTCTGCAGATGGAGTACTGTGAGAAGAACACCCTGAGACAGGCTATCGATGCTGGACTCCATAAAAACTGTGAGAGGGTCTGGCGACTATTTCGAGAGATTATTGAAGGCCTTGTCCACATACATGATCAGGTGTGTGTATAGGCGCCCTCACATATATTCTCAGTTTCATCTAGGCTATATTCTGCTTCCTGTATCCATTTTCTTTCTGTGATATTCTCTCTGCATCCATATTGATTCATTTGCATTATACTTCGGTTTTCTAGAATAGCTGACTATGCATTCATCACGATTTAGTAAAAGTGCCTCTTAGAGCCATTAAAAAGTGCAGTAAAAGTAAGACCTGTGGTATTTATGCACAAATTTTGTGTTGTCCAGGGAATGATACACAGAGACCTGAAACCAGTTAATATATTTTTGGATGTTCATGATCATGTTAAGATTGGAGACTTTGGATTGGCCACTACAGCTCTCATCGCTAAGGTAACTTTTCATAAGTTTATAAGTTATATAAGGTATGCTTTTCTCTTGTTGCTATGCTGTAGTTTCATTTGCTTGCTAAAGTATGCTGTCTCCTTGTTGCTATGCGGTAGTTTCATTTGGTTGCTAAGGTATGCTGTCTCCTTGTTGCTATGCGGTAGTTTCATTTGGTTGCTAAGGTATGCTGTCTCCTTGTTGCTATGCGGTAGTTTCATTTGGTTGCTAAGGTATGCTTTTCTCTTGTTGCTATGCTGTAGTTTCATTTGCTTGCTAAGGTATGCTGTCTCCTTGTTGCTATGCGGTAGTTTCATTTGCTTGCTAAAGTATGCTGTCTCCTTGTTGCTATGCGGTAGTTTCATTTGCTTGCTAAGGTATGCTGTCTCCTTGTTGCTATGCGGTAGTTTCATTTGGTTGCTAAGGTATGCTGTCTCCTTGTTGCTATGCCGTAGTTTCATTTGCTTGCTAAGGTATGCTGTCTCCTTGTTGCTATGCGGTAGTTTCATTTGCTTGCTAAGGTATGCTGTCTCCTTGTTGCTATGCTGTAGTTTTATTTGGTTGCTAAGGTATGCTGTCTCCTTGTTGCTATGCCGTAGTTTCATTTGCTTGCTAAGGTATGCTGTCTCCTTGTTGCTATGCGGTAGTTTCATTTGCTTGCTAAGGTATGCTGTCTCCTTGTTGCTATGCGGTAGTTTCATTTGGTTGCTAAGGTATGCTGTCTCCTTGTTGCTATGCTGTAGTTTCATTTGCTTGCTAAGGTATGCTGTCTCCTTGTTGCTATGCTGTAGTTTCATTTGCTTGCTAAGGTATGCTTTTCTCTTGTTGCTATGCGGTAGTTTCATTTGCTTGCTAAGGTATGCTGTCTCCTTGTTGCTATGCGGTAGTTTCTTTTGGTTGCCAAGGTATGCTGTCTCCTTGTTGCTAAGCGGTAGTTTCATTTGCTTGCTAAGGTATGCTTTTCTCTTGTTGCTATGCGGTAGTTTCATTTGCTTGCTAAGGTATGCTGTCTCCTTGTTGCTATGCGGTAGTTTCTTTTGGTTGCCAAGGTATGCTGTCTCCTTGTTGCTAAGCGGTAGTTTCATTTGCTTGCTAAGGTATGCTTTTCTCTTGTTGCTATGCGGTAGTTTCATTTGCTTGCTAAGGTATGCTGTCTCCTTGTTGCTATGCGGTAGTTTCATTTGCTTGCTAAGGTATGCTGTCTCCTTGTTGCTATGCGGTAGTTTCATTTGGTTGCCAAGGTATGCTGTCTCCTTGTTGCTATGCGGTAGTTTCATTTGGTTGCTAAGGTATGCTTTTCTCTTGTTGCTATGCTGTAGTTTCATTTGCTTGCTAAGGTATGCTGTCTCCTTGTTGCTATGCGGTAGTTTCATTTGCTTGCTAAAGTATGCTGTCTCCTTGTTGCTATGCGGTAGTTTCATTTGCTTGCTAAGGTATGCTGTCTCCTTGTTGCTATGCGGTAGTTTCATTTGGTTGCTAAGGTATGCTGTCTCCTTGTTGCTATGCCGTAGTTTCATTTGCTTGCTAAGGTATGCTGTCTCCTTGTTGCTATGCGGTAGTTTCATTTGCTTGCTAAGGTATGCTGTCTCCTTGTTGCTATGCTGTAGTTTTATTTGGTTGCTAAGGTATGCTGTCTCCTTGTTGCTATGCCGTAGTTTCATTTGCTTGCTAAGGTATGCTGTCTCCTTGTTGCTATGCGGTAGTTTCATTTGCTTGCTAAGGTATGCTGTCTCCTTGTTGCTATGCGGTAGTTTCATTTGGTTGCTAAGGTATGCTGTCTCCTTGTTGCTATGCTGTAGTTTCATTTGCTTGCTAAGGTATGCTGTCTCCTTGTTGCTATGCTGTAGTTTCATTTGCTTGCTAAGGTATGCTTTTCTCTTGTTGCTATGCGGTAGTTTCATTTGCTTGCTAAGGTATGCTGTCTCCTTGTTGCTATGCGGTAGTTTCTTTTGGTTGCCAAGGTATGCTGTCTCCTTGTTGCTAAGCGGTAGTTTCATTTGCTTGCTAAGGTATGCTTTTCTCTTGTTGCTATGCGGTAGTTTCATTTGCTTGCTAAGGTATGCTGTCTCCTTGTTGCTATGCGGTAGTTTCTTTTGGTTGCCAAGGTATGCTGTCTCCTTGTTGCTAAGCGGTAGTTTCATTTGCTTGCTAAGGTATGCTTTTCTCTTGTTGCTATGCGGTAGTTTCATTTGCTTGCTAAGGTATGCTGTCTCCTTGTTGCTATGCGGTAGTTTCATTTGCTTGCTAAGGTATGCTGTCTCCTTGTTGCTATGCGGTAGTTTCATTTGGTTGCCAAGGTATGCTGTCTCCTTGTTGCTAAGTCGCAGTTTGCTTGTCCTTCCAAGTTATGGTTTCCTCTTGTTGCTTATGTAGACTTATTTGCTGAAGTAACCTGGCTCCTATTGTAAAGGTGGGAGTTTATGCCGGTAGAAAAGTCCTTGTTCTTCTAGACTAGGATTCAATGAACTATTAACAATGGATTGAAAGTTAGGTAACAGAAGTATTGAAACAGTAGTAATTACAGCAAATACCTGAAGAAGATTTTGGGGTAACGCCAGAGCCTCCCGCAAGCAGTTTAAGTGTCTCGCAGTCAGTAAGTGTTGGAGATGGTAGACACACAGGAAGAGTTGGTACCCTGCTTTATTTGAGTCCGGAAATCAAGTCTGGCCATGGGAAGACTCCCTATTCTCAGAAAGTAGACATATACAGGTAAACCTGTTGTACAGCGTGCTCTTTACTTGCATTGGTTCTAGGGCTAATACCTAGGATGTCGGGGTTATTTTCTCACTTCTACTTTCGTACCCTTTTAAGATGAAATCGATCATGTGGTATTGTAGTCAGCGATGTCTTTAATATGTAAATGCATTTCTTGGATGCTTACTTTTTTTTTTATTGGTTTATCAAATGTTACCTTCAACAGTGATGATGTAAGTAGCTTTTCATGCACTAATCAACTGTGAATTAGCCTTGAAGGTATGCCGGGACTGTGTCAATCTTCAGCAATGCCATGGATATACAGTACATGTTGGTGGTATTTGTGGATTGCTTTCATTAAAGTTTTACTTTGTTTTACTGTATTTTATTGTTTGTGACATAAATAAAAATTAGAACTGGTAATACCTTGCATTATTGTTTTGTTGATGTTGAGGTGTTACAAGTGGGTGCTTGGAAGTATGCAGTCGAAATGTTGTTACTTACAAATGAGCAATCACAATATTGTTACTAGCGAGTGAGCAGTCACAATATTGTTACTAGTGAGTGAACGGTCACAATATTGTTACTAGCGAGTGAGCAGTTACAATATTGTTACTAGCGAGTGAGCAGTTACAATATTGTTACTAGCGAGTGAGCAGTCACAATATTGTTACTAGCAAGTGAGCAGTCACAATATTGTTACTAGCGAGTGAACAATCACAATATTGTTACTAGCGAGTAAGCAGTTACAATATTGTTAATAGCGAGTGAGCAGTCACAATATTGTTACTAGCGAGTGAGCAGTCACAATATTGTTACTAGCGAGTGAACAGTCACAATATTGTTACTAGCGAGTGAGCAGTTACAATATTGTTACTAGCGAGTGAGCAGTTACAATATTGTTACTAGCGAGTGAGCAGTTACAATATTGTTACTAGCGAGTGAGCAGTTACGACATTGTTACTAGCGAGCGAGCAGTCACAATAGTGTTGCTAGCAAGTGAGCAGTCATAATATTGTTACTAGCGAGTGAGCAGTCACAATATTGTTACTAGCGAGTGAACAATCACAATATTGTTACTAGCGAGTAAGCAGTTACAATATTGTTAATAGCGAGTGAGCAGTCACAATATTGTTACTAGCGAGTGAGCAGTCACAATATTGTTACTAGCGAGTGAGCAGTTACAATATTGTTACTAGCGAGTGAGCAGTTACGACATTGTTACTAGCGAGCGAGCAGTCACAATAGTGTTGCTAGCAAGTGAGCAGTCATAATATTGTTACTAGCGAGTGAGCAGTTACAATATTGTTAATAGCGAATGAGCAGTCACAATATTGTTACTAGCAAGTGAGCAGTCACAATAGTATTACTAGCGAGTGAGCAGTTAGTTAGTAGAGGCAACAGCAGTACACGCTTGAACATGATGAGGTTTCACTAAAGAATACTTAATGCTCGTAGATAGAGTACAACCAGCTTCAAAGCGTTAATTAATATTATTTTTCACTCAGTTCATTGAGCGTATAATCTCTCCTCGACTGTTATATTTCTAATTGCACCATAAATTGTATGTTGTAGTCTGGGTATCATATTCTTTGAGATGTGCTATCGTCCTCTCATGACTATGATGGAGAGAGATAGAATTATAGGCAGCCTGAGAAGGCCTGAAATTATCACGCCTTCTGACTTTACATCAGAGGACAACTCTCAACAGGTAAGGATCTGATGATCAGTCATTCTTTTATTTGTGTAGTGATTGTTTGTTTTCCACTATATCTACTTTAATGTGCTCAGTATTAAAGTACATTTAGTAGTTTGGGTTTCTATCACATTTGG
Source organism: Watersipora subatra (assembly GCF_963576615.1). Lineage (NCBI taxonomy): Eukaryota > Metazoa > Bryozoa > Gymnolaemata > Cheilostomatida > Watersiporidae > Watersipora > Watersipora subatra. The sequence goes on from NC_088714.1 coordinate 11,188,970, forward strand.
TGTCACTTGTTGTGGTCATTTTTCTGGGAAGTGGATTTCAATGAGTTAGATACAAAAATGCACCACACTGGCTGATACCAAATCCGACAGTTGTATCTTAAATGTGTCATAGATGTATTATAAGTTTATCATTGATGTATCATTAATGTATTATATGTACCATAGTGTACACTGTGACAGTTTCTATATAGCTGTTATTACTTGGAAATAAAACTCTTTCCATTTCAGATGGCAGTGTTGCGCTGGGTGCTCAATCATGACCCTTCTAAGCGACCTTCTTCATCGGAGCTGCTACAGTCTGAGTATTTGCCTCGGATGGAAGAAGAAAAAGTTCATCAGTTGTTCAAGTCGATGTTAGGGAACCCGCAGACCAAAGATTATAAGAAAATAATGTCTGCTATATTCAGTCAGCCTATCTCTCGAAAATTTGACTTCACTTATGACAATGATATTCACAAGGTAGTTCTCCAACTATGACACAGATTGATGTTAGATGTCTTTAAATATTATGCTTAATGCGTTTACTATCTGCCAGTAACAGAGGGTGTGGGGCAGTTTTCGAGTTTTCTTCATGTAGGTGGTGTATGATTAGGGCCGCCTGAAGCAGTTGTGATCCAACCACATACTTCTACAGGTTTAGAAAAAAAATTGTTTTGCCTTGCATAGGGTAGACGAGGCTGAGTGTTAATTAATACGGATCCGTTGAAAGTAGGTGTGGCATTCAAAGCCGTTGACCACAGATCTTTATAACTATATTGAAGTTTTTAAGATCTGATAACCATATACATGCCTTTTTGAGGTTTACTTGTTACGGGACATTCTATATTGAGCCTTTTATTGGCCTTTCATTTCATGTAACAATCCCACATGTTAAAACAATGACTATGTCAAGTTGAATACATCATCAAAGTAAGGGATTCCAACCTATGGCCATTTTTTTAACTGTTCGCTTCTGAGCTTTTAAGAGCTTGTAATCACATTTTCACATATTTTGAACCTACAACACAGCAGAGTAATACATGGTGTACCTTTTGATACCAAATAACTGTAATGCAAATTTTGTTGCAAGTCAACTTTTAACGAAGGTGTTCAGTTTATGATAAGAATATTGTATTGTATTCACTCATGTGTGAACAATAGAGTAATTCTCTTGTTGGTCACGTGTAGCTAAAAGCGAAGAGTAAAGGATAACTCCTCAGTTATAGATGTGCGTTAGACTGCACGACTGCTTATCGTGTACCACATTTCACAATATAAATTTTTTTATTGTTTTGTCACATGTACCCCTTTTGCATATGTGTATCTGAGAGCGCTCTGAGTTATACACGAGAGAGTTTCTTAGCTGTTACTGTTATACTGTATGAAGAGAGTGTATGGCTTAGGACAACTAGGAACTAAATAAAAAACTTACCAAAGTAATATTTTTAGGGTATTTGTAAATTGATTTCCTGTGAGCTATCATTATTGCTTATTATTTGGTGTTCATGCCGAGCAACTATGTGAATGATTTTACAAGCTCAAATAATGTACTGCTAAAATCTCATTATACCATTGAACTGTGAGTCAGTCACTGACTCACAGTGAATGTGACTCACAGTGAATGTGACTCACAGTGAATGTGACTCACAGTGAATGTGACTCACAGTGAATGTGACTCACAGTGAATGTGAGTCACAGTCACTGCGAGTCACAGTCACTGTAAGTCACAGTCACTGCGACTACGCCAAGAATCTATCCACACCAGTTTGAAGTGATTTACTAATTACACCTTGTCGTTTATTATGATTAAGTATGATCATGCAGCAAATAACAGTTGGCCAGTTTTGTTCATGAGTCTTTCAAATCATTTCTGACTAGTTTTATTTAGAAGCAGATAAATGGTTGGTTAGTTTTATATTTCCATAATCAGTTTAATCGTGAAGTAAAGGGACCAATGCCAACAGTAAACAGCTGAATTGTTGCACACCTCCCATTGGCAAATAGGACCTCAAATGCCAGTACTCGCTGCAATTGTTCTTAAAATATTAGTTACGGCATTCAAACTTATAAATATTTCAGTTCACACCTAATTTTAATGTTCAAACGTGTGCTCTTATTTATTCCTTGTTGCTTTTTAGACAATTTGTACTTTGATAAAGACTTTTGATAAACATTCTTCATTCATGTCATCTTTAATACCCTGTACTTTAATCAGCCTCTATGTCAGTGACATCGGTTTCTATTTCAGTGACATTATCCGCTATTTCAGTGACATCATCCTCTATTTCAGTGACATCATCCTCTATTTCAGTGACATCATCCTCTATTTCAGTGACATCAGTCTTTATTTCAGTGACATCCGCCTCTATTTCAGTGACATCAGCCTCTATTTTAGTGACATCATCCTCTATTTCAGTGACATCAGCCTCTATTTCAGTGACATCGGTCTCTATTTCAGCGACATCAGCCTCTGTTTCAGCGACATCAGCCTCCATTTCAGTGACATCAGCCTCTATTTCAGTGTCACTACTCTCCATCTGAATCAGCTATATTTTGCAGTGACAGTGGCTTATCTAAATGCTGTTTATATTTCAGTCATTAGTGCGCTGGAGCTTAGCTGGTGCGTATGCCTGATCTGCTAGCTTTCACAAGCCTTGGCTGCCCTTACTATATGCGTAACTATTAACAAGTATACAGGTAACTTACATCAGCGCTGTTGTGAAGACAAGTTGTTTTACAATGCATCTCATACAGGGTATCAACATGTCAACTCTGATGTGCAGGCAGAGAGTGAGGCAGAGACTCGAATCTGTATTCACTAAACACGGAGCTGTTCAGTTGGATCTGCCCCTTATGCTTCCCAAATTATTTATGTATGAGTCGACTGACCACAATGTTACCTTCATGGACCATGCGGGTAATCTGGTCTCTTTGCCGTATGATTTGAGGGTATGTAGGACTTTGCAAGTGGCCACACACCCCTGATACCTTAATCTCTTTGATCGATAGAAGCAGCTGAAGTAACTAAGAACCAGAAATCGATCCTCCTCAGTCAGGCAAAATCAAAGCTCGCCCTTAGTTGGTCGATTCATTATTATCTAATTGAATTTTTATTTTATTTCTTTACAAATAATTGATGAAATTATAATTTTTAATGCAAAACAAACCAATTGTCTGACAGGAATGAGCCTTTTTCACAGTAATTTCCTTAGTTTGGTTTTGGCCCGTTTGGCTGCTGCTAGTACACTTTGGTTGCTTCTATTGAGGCATATAGACTTGGAAAGCTTTGGTTCAGTGGTTGTGTGTCCACCTCTTAAGGCTCTCTGCTGAGAGCTCTGGCGATTGTTGCATAATTTATAACAATTTATAGTCTCAACTCCTTGAATAGGTTGCTTGTAGTTTAGTGAATCAGAACTTTATCATTGGTTTATACCTTTGGCTTACAACAATATTCCATTGTGATAATGCTGCTTGGTTAATGGGCTAAGGAATAGTTTCTTTTTACATTTTTCATGTATCTATAGGTTTCTTAGCTAATCTCTGTCATTTAATGAGCTTGCAAACTTTGTCCAACCAGCCCCCTTTATTTGGCCTCTCCTGTCAGGTTCCATTTGCTCGCTTCGCATCAAGAAATAATATTGTGAGGCTGAAGAGATATTCAATCAGCAGGGTGTTCAGGGAGAGGAAACCGCATGGTATACAGCCTCATGAGCACTACCAGTGTGCCTTTGATATCATCAGCCCTTCGCAGGAGTCACTCGTGCCCGGTATGTGCTTCAAATTGTATTTATTCTTTCTCTCGACCTGCCTTAGGACTGTATAGTATGTGTGACATGTACATGTATATGTAAAAGCAGTTTTGTAGAGTTGCCTTAGCATGAATATGCCTTTGGGTGGACAACTTCCACTTAGACCAAAAAGTGTAATCTTTTAACTAAACAATGATAATGAATTTGATAAGTTAACAACAAGTCATGTGCCTTGGAGGCCATTTTCATTTAGTTTTCAAATTTGCCGTAATTTTTACGTGTATTAGTTTCACCAAGATGAAAATGTCATAATAGGCAGTGTAATAATATAATAGTGTTATAATATAACAATAGAACTTTTTTATTTTGTAAAATATAGATGCAAATTGATAAAAGGACAAGTGAACATTAAAACATTAGAACTTACATAAAATTTTAATAGATTTTATCGGAAAGTAAAGGTATTTTTCTATCATTTGCGACTGTTGTTGAAGTTTAAGGTTTTGGGATTGCCAGGATGTTTCAAGATTAAAATCAACAAAACTTCGTCGCGATTAAAATGCTCAGCTCAAGCAAAAGTGCATTTATGGCGTCTATAGTTTTAAAAAGACTGACAGAACATAGCCACATAACACTGCAACTTGAACGCAATAGCTGATATTAACTATAGCAAGATATAACCACGATCAAGTTTAGTTAATTTTAATTTTGAAGCATCCTGGCAGTCAGATCACCTCAAACATCAAAAACGGTTGCAAATGATAGAAAAATACCGATTTTTCTGATAAAGTGTACTTAAGTTTTGTGTTAGTTAATCTTGAAGGGCAAGTCTAATGTGTATTAGTAATTTTAATTCCATACAAAGTTTGAGATAAACTAACCTCTTGAGAATGTATAAGCGTCTGTAAATGGCAGCTAACATGCACTACAGATGCTGAGGTGCTGTCAGTGATACAAGAAATAGTGAACAAATTTCCCAAACTCCAGGCAAGAAAATACTCAATACATATGAATCACAATCAGCTAATGACGGCCATCTTGCTTTACTGCGGCCTCGCAATCGAACAGCATGATGATGTACTCACTACTCTTGCTGAGCCCAGGGTAAAAGTTATTTTCTTTCTCACACTTGTCTCAACCTGTGATGAATTACGTGTATGCTACTGCTAATGCGAGAACAAAATTCAAAGACATGAAGATGCCACTTGGATTTTGTTTTTTAATTATCAAAAGCTCAGTTGCAATGATATGTCTTATTTTACTGTCGTAAGACCAAACTAACTTGAGTTTCATATTTTTAAGCTCATTAAACTTAATAATGTTTTTGTTAAAAGTTGAAAACTAATAAACAAATAGATGCATTCAATGTAAAGTAACTCTATCATAGACATCTTGTTATTGTGGAATAACTCTATCATAGGCACCTTGTCTTAGCGGAATAAATCTATCATAGACACCGTGTCATTGGGAAATAACTCTATCATAAACACCTTTTCATTGTGGAATAACTCTATCAAAGACACCTAGGCATTGTGGAATAGCTTTATCATAGACACCTTGTCATTGTGAAACAACTCTATCATAGACACCTTGTCATTGTTTAATAACTCTATCATAGACACCTTGTCATTGTGGAATAAATCTATCATAGACACCTTGTCATTGTGGAATAAATCTATCATCGACACCTTGCCATTGTGGAATAAATCTATCATAGACACCTTGTCATTGTGGAATAACTCTATCATAGACACCTTGTCATTGTGGAATAAATCTATCATAGACACCTTGTCATTGAGAAATAACTCTATCATCGACACCTTGTCATTGTGGAATAACTCTATCATAGACACTTTTGCATAATGAAAACAACTTGAAAGCATCAATGAAGAAGCTCTAGTATTTGTTTTATCTGGAAGTAAGTTGCAGTTTTCAGCCATGATCAGACATGATTAACCAGCTCATGGTGTTCTGATCATGATCGAACACCATGAGCTTTTTTAATTTTTTTGCTGTGGGTCTTTGAAATATGATTTTTAAGATTCAGTATCAAAAAGAAAGTCCTAACTAATGGTAGTGGGTTACCATGGTTATAACACCTTGATGTTTCTAAATTGAATTGATTTAAATTAGTCCCTTTTATAATAAAGTGCATGTGTATACATTAACTAGCTGGTTTACAGTTTACCGTAACACCATCCGTCTAATCATGTATGATATACATGTATGTCAGTGTCGCCTCACCTCTTTGTACAGCAAGCAGATAATCACAAGCCATCCGCGTACAGTTTGCTGCAGAGCTTGTCCGTCAATGATCAGACAGCCTCTCAGATTTGTACCTTCATGGATATGAGTGGCTCCTTCAGCGCTATCTCCAATTACCTCAGACGCATCACCAAATCTGGCCAGGAGGTAGCTACTATTCTTCAGGGTTTTTAGATGTCATAAGATGTTTTATAATTGGAAGTTTTATCATTTCAGTGTTTTTTAGTCTACTTATGTATTCTTTGTCGCACTTTTATGTCTCTTTATTTGTAATAAAGCGTTGGTATATAAAATTATTGATGCATATGTGAAAAAGGTTTTCAATATATATCGTGAATCAGAAGAAATACAAACATATTATAATGCATAAATAAAAAATATCATTTGAGGTTTTATTTATTGTTTTAGGTGATCTAACAGCCAGGGTGTTTCAAGGCTAAAATTGGCAAATTTGAATGGTAAAAATGCTCAGAGGAAAACGGCATGCCCCGACTTACTTCTCCAAAAATAACATTACTAGTCGTACATATTGTTTATAAGTGATAAATCTATTGTCTCATCAGCATCGGGTGTTTACACGCTTGCACAGCATCTAGAAAAAAAACAATGGGACAATTTCCAGACAACCTTTAAATCATTTGAAACATCTATAGCAATGTATCTGAGGCCATATTTAAGGTTCCATTCAAACAATCATGAGCAAAATTAAAATATATGTCAATAGAGAGTTGCGACGACACAACTTGAACCCAATAGCCATGTCATAGCGATAAGCAGAAACAGTGACGACTACTGACCCTATTTTTAAACAAGTTTTTTTCCTCTCAGCGTTTGGACCACGATCAAGTCTAGCCAGCCTTGATAGTGGCTTTGATCTTGGCAGTCAGATCACCTAAAACGAAATCTTCAATGATAGACAAATTCTATACTTACTGATAAAACCTTTTGAAATTTCATGTGAGTGAACCGTTAATATGTTTATCGTATTAACGGCTATTATTGGCTTTTTATTGCTGAAAGTAGCCATTCAGACTCTAACTAATCCTTATCATAACATCACTTTGGAGCTGAGCTATAACTTAACTATAACAAATGAGATTTATAAATAAGTAATGCATGGATTTAGTGACGAATAACACTCAATATTGCATAACAATAGTGTTGTAAACCTTTTAGTCCTCTTTTATTCATATGTTATTTTTTTAAACTTTAATATAATAAATGTTTATAACTTATATTCTTGTTTAAGAACCTTAAATTACAAAGTTGCAAAATCTAACATCGATCTCCAATCCTCTAGAGGGAATTAATGAGCTAACAAACAGATTTATTTAAATTCGTTTGCACTAAATTTATTGCACTAGATTTAAGCAGTTGGTGTCTTTAGATTTTGTTTTTCACTTTAGTTTCAAGTTTAACTCGGCCTACATAAATCAGTCTACCTTCAACAAGACTTTCTCTGTTCATTGTTGGCGTTATCTGTAGGCAGGGAGTCTGGCTAAGATGGCTCTACATGAGATGGAGAGTTTAATAACATATATAACAGCTCTTGGAGTGACCATGCCAGTTCTTGTTAGCCTTGGTTTTATATACAATATACAGAACAGCAGTGGTGAGTACCATGTCATGATCTGGTGTGACAAGCAGGTCATAGCACACTGAGAATGTCTCTTATCTTCTTATCTGTACCCATCACAGATACAGATGTCTCTATATCTATATTGTTTATATGTAAAAGACAGTGCATTTAGTTACTGTAATGGGAGGTGAGTGACATATTTTGTGACATATTGTGTCAGCTGAAATGTTTTCTCCCTGAATTAACACATTGAGATATAAACTGAGAAGTTTGAATAAGTGAGTCGCATGTGTGGATATGAACTGACAAGTTTGGGCCGGCGAGTGGCATGTGTGGATATGAAAGGACAAGTTTCGACAGGTGAGTGGCATGTGTGGATATGAACTGACAAGTTTGGGCTGGCGAGGGGCGTGTGTAGATATGAACTGACAAGTTTGGACAGGTGAATGGCATTGACAGAAATTAACTGACAAGTGTGGGCAGGTGAGTGCCATTTGCAGATCTGGAATGACATGTGTCAGTTTAGTGGCATTTTTGAGTATGAGCGTCATTGTCTGTAAGGTCAGTGACAGTATGTCTACTCAGTGATTGCGTGTGATTTGGTGTAAACATGCAAGGTGTAATTGTATGTATTGTTGTTAACCCACAGGTCTCAGTTTGCAGAGAGTGGCATGTAGCACTAAACTGCTGTGGATATTCATCTTGGAGGACGTGTGTGGATAACGGTTAAAAAGAGTGAGAGATGGTTTTAGGATATAGTAGATGATGTCTGCTAGTTGGGTGTAACACGTTCATCTCAACCACGCTCTCCTTTTAGCATTAATTATCCTTAGTTATTAGTTAGTTATTAATTAGTTCTTGTTCTCTACTGGCTGTTAAATGAACGCGTCGGTGTATCCTCTTGGTGAATGGGAATTTGGAAGGAGGGTGTCATGGCTGTTTGGAACACCTGCTCATGATTTTCCCCCATTTTAGGAGTGGTTTATCAGATAGCAACAGAACCTCCAAGCATGAAACCTAAGGCTGGTCTAGATGTAATTGCTGGAGGGTACAGATATGATAAACTAGTAAGTGTTATTGCTAAAATCACAGACTATCTCCTTGCTTTGTTGTAAATCAAGTGTGTGCTCGCTGATACTGCAAACCCATGACCATCTCCATGTTATCTGTCTCACTACTGTTCACTGTAGATATTTAGATGTGCTCAGTTTTAGATATATATTTGAGTATTCTTTTTACGGTATGTAACAAATTATGTATTGCTTTTGTATAACGTTGAGTCTATAGCGTAATCAGCAGGTTCGTTGCGTCTAAATGAATCCATAGACTATACATACAGCATTAAACTGTGTAAAATATATATTGTAGATAAATCGGTATGCAAGAGTTACTTTGCTATTTCCTCAAGTTTAATTATGGAATTGTCACCCTTTTTTGTACAAACAGCTCTACTCGTATGATGCAAGCCAATGATTTAGTTGAATAAATAAGTAGAGATGCCCCGATTCTAATTTCACCAGCCGATTCAGATACCGATCCGATATACCGATTCTTATTGAAAAATAATCCGATTCAGATACCGATTCAGATCTTTTGCGTTGCATAGATAATTGTTAATTGTATTATGCAAATATAAAATATAAATATAATGCAAAGAAAATATAATATTGATGTATTATTAGTTTGTATTTATGGGAAAAATATATGCGTGTATATACATTCACATACTGCCATACCGTGCATCTAGTAACAGAAGAGTCCATCTTTCTTGAAATCTGTTTTTAATAATAGTAATTACTTTTAGTGGTACAGCCTTACCTGTGATAATTAAGCCTCTCTTCTACTGCTGAACGAACTGCTGCACCTGTACATGTTTAGAGCAAATAAATGTTTCGTTTAATTACCGTTGTTACCGTTATTAGTGATTCAATTATCTCAGTGAGACGTCTCTATCTATCACTATCGATGTAGCCAGTCGTACTGAAGAAGTACTCACTTGCCACAGATGATGGAGGATGGGCTAAATGCCGATAAGCCAAGGAGGTTATTTTATGCGATACAAACGATACATCATATCCTCAGGATCAAGAGAGAGATAGATAACTTTATGCATCGACTGCTCAAATTACTTTCGTAATGCTAGTAAATAGAAACATTACACCGCATTCTTATTTCTCATCATTATTCTTTTGTTCGTGATTGGCTGCAATAAATCATATCCCTGTAATTGGGAAATACCGCACTTCGTGATTACGTCCTGACTAAAGCCAAAAGATTCCTCAGTTGTGTGAATGTTTATTAGGCTATAGACATGAAATAGATTGCGTGACATGCCCGGAGTTCTTTAGGTAAAAGTAAGGATCTTGCAGCTGATGATTTTTTATTAGTGTAGCAGACTAAAGTATCTGAAGTTCCCGATTTTTTAAGAAAAGATCGGCCAATACCGATTCAGATACTTAACACTCATATCAGCACCGATACCGATTCCGATATTAGAATCGGGGCAACTCTATAAATAAGCTCTATTAAGTTCTGCTTCCCTGCGCTAAGTCATCATCAGCAGGAAGATAAACTCACTCTGTTGCCACCCCGACTCACGCTAAAACAAGTTCATTGTATTCTGATAAAAGCTGCCATCTATGATTTTTTCCTGGCTTATGTCAGCCAATTAGTTTCTACTGTTTTATGTTTTGTTTCATAGCATTTGCTCACAACGATTTCCTACTGTAGACATATATGAGACTCATGACACTATCCTTCGTTTTTTCGTGATGTCATTCTATCGTTGTCTGCCATCTGTATGGACAACTTTTATCATTAAAAACACTAAGCTTCTGCAATTAATTATTGTAAACAATGCTTACGTTTGCAAATTTTTTATTTTAGTATCAAAACAACACTGAAAAATACTATTATTCAAGAGAATGACGATCATTTTCTACAACGATGGCGGCTTTTTCGTTGACGAGCGCATGTGCAAACGGGGTGAGGGCGTAAAAAAAATGATAGATTACTTCTAGAAGCTGCTTATAAAATCTGACATCAATCAAGGTCGTTTGCCTGCAGTGACCATTCCTTCACATAGGAGAGACTCACTTTTTCTAACACAACTGGCTTATCATGAAATATTTTAGGGATTGCTTTGGGATTATATGTGCCGGTCCCAATGGTATATCTCTTCATTCTCAGCCCGTTTTATAGGCCCTAGTCTTTGTTTAGTAAATTCTACATTAACTTGTAATACCGATCGCAAAGGTGCCCTGAGTACTAAACCAAACTTTTTTAGTCGTGTGTTGTTGTATACTGCACGCCTTTGTAATTACGTGATAGATGAAATCTATATTTTGTTGTTGATGCAATACTTTAAAATGTTTAAAAAGCCAAGAAAGCCTATTGCTAGATTTCTGTTTAACAGTAACGTACTTATTCCACATGTAGTTGATTCAGAAGTATTCAAACAGTCTAGTTTGGCTTACATGAACTGTTGTGTAGGCTATCATGTGCATTCGTGATCAGGCAGTGTTTAAATACCGTACCGTCAAAAGTTAAGGGAGACAATTTCGAATTCTTATTTACCGAAAAAAAACTTAAAAAGGTTGTCGCGGGAGGTCATCTGTCACAGCTCTTTCATAAAAATTAGAGAGATTGATCATCCAAAGTTTCGATGCTTTCTGCAGGTGAGTAAGTTCAAGAGGTCAGCGAGTGCCAAGGCTGAAGACAGGCCAGCAGCGGTTGGAATGAGTATTTTGTATGATAAACTTGTGTCCTCTGTTCGACAGGAAGACAAAAAGACAAGCCTTTTCAGCGTGGTAGGTGCAGCTCCTGTAATCTCCGTTAGTTCTTGTATGGTACTAGGGAGGCGTGTCAACTAATAAGCTGCAGATAACAATGGGCAAATATTTGAGTCTTCTATGAGTCTGGCCTTCAATCTAGTGAAGATACAAATGAATCATATATCTTGAGTATTTCGTAGTCTTAGGCCCATCTGAAAAATTGACTGTCATGCTAAAATGCATAGGATAATGTCAGATGTAGGTGAGCTAATACTAGATCTTGTGGTGTTCATGTTCACAGTTGCATCTGAGAGGTGCTATAGCTGTGTAAATCTTTAAATAATTTCCTTTTATCACCATAGATTCCGATTCTCACAACAACAGTTCTCAGTCCTGTACAACTGAGCATTGATGTCTTAATTCACTCTTAAGGAATAAGCTGTAAAGTTAGCATATGCATGTAGGACTTCAAGCAAGAATCTTCTATCAGAGAAGTTTAAATGTTTTTTTTTTAAAAACTGCTCCACCTGTGTGATATTTATGGCTGTGAACTTGGGAAGACAAGTACATTGTATGTATATTAAATTCCTTAGCTCAGCAGCAACATCTGGAACAAATATCGACGCTTAGTTATTACTTAAACTCATATATATTTAAAGTTCATGCGTTCTATTATGTCTCCTCTGACAGTCTTTTGCTCTGGTTGTGGTAGATATTGGTAAGAGATATGCTTATATAACCAGACATGTTACAAATCTCATCGTCATCTGCCTGCTGTTCAGGATGTGATTTATTGTGCCCTTGGTCGTCCAAGGGTCGTCCTTTTTTTAAATTGACAAACTAATAAAATGCTAAAGAAGATAAACACATCGTTATATCCTTAGTTATTCATTTTCAGGACGATGATAGTTTTACTACTCATTTGAACAAGTAGTAAAACATTTCATGTCAACACTAAATCTCAGGCACCTGTTGTCAGTTGCCATTAGGTTATGCTCCAAGAAATTGACAGAAACATTTGATTCATATGTTCTTTATCAACATAGCAAATGCTCTGTATTCTTATTGGTAGATTTTGTTTTGCATTGGAACATCTTCAGTTGTGAAAGAATGGCTGAAGCTGGCACAAGAATTTTGGACCCACGGAATCAATACTTACATACTTTCTGGCTTGTCTATGGTGAGCATCGGCGAAGGACATGCACTCTCCTTTATCTTACTGAATATCTATGCCAAATGTTTGCATGTTTGTACAGTGAATGTATTTATTACTGTTTCATCGAAACAGTAATAAATAAATAGCTAAAGAATTGTGGATTGAATCGATTCTTACACACCATATGATGCAAAAGGATAGGGAATTAAATTGTTAGTTCTTTGATGAGAAAGGATTTGAGTCATTTTTCAAAGCCTTGTAAACATATCTGCTTATATTAGATCATTAGATCAATAGTCCTCAGTATTCTATATTATATTCCATAGTATAGGTGTTCTATTAAATTTGTATTCAATTGAACTCAAACTTCTGTGTCCATGATGTGTGAAGAAGTATATAAACAAGGTACCTAGATATTATTACTGTTTAGACTAGCATGTGCTAGTACTGTCAGTGTGCGAGCGAGTTCTCGACCAAGTTTTTTCTCCCGCCGTAACGCCAGAAACTTTAAAAAGCAAACGAAAATTAGGTGCCATGGCCTTAAGATAAGCATGTCAGAGGGAAGCATTAAACTAGCGTGAATATTGCTTTGATCCCATGTGGTTAGTTCTTTATACCCTTGCTCTGCTTTCTAGTCTTGACTCTGTTATATTGAACCGATTTTACATAGCATGGCTCTCGCTGTAGACCATATTTTCTTATGAATGGTGTCTAATTGATCAGGATATAGAGAAAGTAGAGGCGTACTGCAAGGAGTCCTCTGTAAAGTATATAGTGACCCTCTCTGACTGTGACCCAGGCCAGGCTAAGCTCAAGTGCACTGATTCAGCAGTGGAGAAGAAATTCAGTATAGCTAACATTCTTGATGAAGTGGTCAACCTTCTGAATAAAAGGTAGCATCATATGCATACTCAAGCTATTGACTTTATATAGAGCTCATAGCACTATGCAGCAAATTCAGACCAGTCTTTGACTATGCAGATGTACTTTTGCAGTCACACGGTGAGTCCTCTAAGTTTTACAGGAACGACAGTATTTTGTTAAGGTTTTTTATGTATGGTCTTCAGCTGGGGAACCTTTCCTTGCATTCTGAGTAAGTGGTTAAGGTCATAGGTGATTGAATTAAATTAATAGTGTGCTCGCCATTGAGAGGAGACAATTCTTGCACCATGTCACAAGTAATGTGCGAAAAGTCCTTAGAATAAGATTGCTATAGACATTTTATAAGATAATCAACTAGCCATCATATTAGTAGTTGTTTTCTCACAACTTTATTGAATAATGAAAGTTTTATCACTTGTATGCGGTCAGCATAAAAGAGAAACAAGTATATTTAGTCATCAATTCCATCTTGTAATACACCTTATATGACCTTCTAGGATGCCTCTGATAGACATGTAGGTAAGCTCAACATATTTGTGTTACTAAATGAAATAATACCTCGAACTAGAGACTGTTTTGCAGTTTTCAACAAGGCGACCACAGCAATGCTGTCCCTGCTGTCGTTTCTCCTCAGGATAAACCTGATAAGGGGTCGGACCTTCACACTTTTCACAATGTTCTTCCAATCAGCATCATATTGCAGCATGAAACCAAGCCATCACTGAAAGCCAGAAATAAAACAGAAACCGCGGTAGGTGTGACATCTGTTGTTTTTTTAGGCTTATGTTTCAACGATTTTTGAACTGCTTATTGTAGGTTTAACATGCTGCTCATGCTCTGGAAATACTTCACTGTGACTAGCTGTCTACTAACTACAGCGCGCACTCGCCATACGATTTTAATCTCCTCGAGGGTTGGCATTATATAGCGAAAATGTCATATAGAGGGGTATAGAAACCATAATAATTATATAATACAAACATCCCCAAGTAAAAATCATCAAAATTTTAATTAAGTGCTGTACATATTAAAAATGAGTAACAAAATAGTATGTTAACCTTAGTAACTATAGTTAACTATGGTAACTTTAGTTTATTTATTGGTTGTGATCTGCAATTAAATCTAACCCTACATGTACAGTGTACAACGCGTATGTGCAATAGCAGCAGTATGTACTGTAGGGCATTCTTACTTTTGACACAGACGTGTAACATAAACGTTGAATTTAACTTAAATGATTTTAGCTCACTAAACACACGCTTGAAGCTCACTTTCAGTATGTATTTTTAACTATTGTACTCAACTTCGACTTTTTCAATTGCTAAGATTTTATCACTTATCAGTTTCCGGCTGCATGTTCACTATAACTTTTAGCCGAACTCATCAAAACCTTCTTTAACCTAATTCGACAAAAAAGCCTGAGTGATGCTGTTCTTGAAAATTTTCTGTGTATTAAGTAATGAAATGGCTTTTTGTTTGCAGGTTAAGCAAAGTTGTTTGATCCTGACCCTCTTTTGAAAGGGATCGCTACTTCAAATTTGCTACTGATTTTATAGAGAAAATATTACCATTTTTCACACAAGGAATGCTGAACTGATACATCGGTCATCGTATTTATTCAGGCGTTGTCAGAAATTTTTCGGCGAACAGCAGATCGGCATTTTTATTATTTCACTAGAGTAAGCACACTGACTAAAATTTGAATTTCGAGCGAAACATTTTGTTGAATTCGTATGGTGAAATATGATTCGAATGGCGAGTGTGAAAACCCATCATGTTCTATTTCGCAAGGCGAATAAAATCATACAAGTACGTGGTAATCCGAGAGTGCTCTGTCGATACTAATTCTCAAAAGAACTGTAATGTTCGTTCAACTTTTGTGTAGAGCTTTTGATAATAAGTTTATATTTAAAGTAAGCCAAAATTCTAAATATAGATTGTGTAATCTTATGGTACAAACCATGCCATTATACTTCAACATCGTACAACTTTTTTGTATTTTTAAACATAACGCTATGCATTGTTCTCAAATCTTAACTCCCATGTACAACTATTATTCTATTGTCTAGATAAATCATGCACACTGATTCCAATTTTGTGCTCAAAATAAAGATTGGCCTACTAGCTTTCAATGTCATGAAGGCTTTTTTAAAGCGTTTCAATATCCGTCTTGAAAACAACATGATAGGCACAACAAGCTCCGCTCATAAATATGTGACGTACACTAGCTTTTTAGGAATGGAAGTTAGAGATGTTTAGTCCGATTTACAATGATAGAGATGGATGTCTTAAACCCATTATTATCTAAATTCAGCCTTCAAAATAATATCAGTCTTTTCTGAAAGGTAGATAAGCTATTTAGTATTGCATATTTAAAAATGAACTCAAAAAATCGCGATAACGACGCTAGCTTGTGATAAAATCGCGCTTTTTTGAACTCATTTCTTCTCGCCGTTCAGCTAATTAAACATCCTGTAGCAGCAGTTTTAAATAGTTTATCGACCTTTCATAAAATATAGAACATTTTGATGGCTGAATTTAGATAATAATTGGTTTTAAGACACCCATCTCTATCATTCTAAATTGGACTAAACATCCCTAACTTCCGTTCCTATAAAGCTAGTGTACGTCACATGTTTTTGGAGGAGCTTGTTGTGCCGATTGCGTTGTTTTCGAGGCCGATACTAAAACACTATAAAAAGCTTTCATTACTTTGAAAGTTAGTGGATCAATCTTTATTTCGAGTACAAAATCGGAATCAGTGTGTCTGATTCCTATGGCAGTTATGGTAAATAATGTTACTCCTACTGTTCTAATATGTATCGTCATCATAGACATACAATAAGACAATACAAAAATTATGTTTATACTTAAAGGTTGACTTGCAACAAAATTCACATTACAGTTATTTGGTATCAAAAGATTCACCATGTCTTACTCTGTTGTGTTGTAAGTGCCAAATATGTGGAATTGTGATTACAAGCTCTTAAAAGCTCAAAAACGAAAAGCCGCCGTAGATTGGAATCTCTTTATTTAGATGACGTAGCCATGAAATTTGGTTATCGTCTTGTCACGTATGTTCTCACGTGAATTGAAAGGCCAATAAAAAGCTCAATATAAAACTTATCGTAGTACTAGTTTATGACAAACACTTCGGGTTTCACTGAAGACCCCGTATCAAATATAAATGCTCGCTACTTTACAGTTTTGTTTCGGCATTATTCAATCGTCAAGCCGTAATCTGATCATGTGACCCAATACTTCGCAAATAATTTTTGCAGCACTTTTCGATTATCACAGGTGACCAACAGGCTGGTCATGATTATCAGACAATATGTACTCCTTCGAGTTAAGGTTAAAAAGTTTAACAATTTTTTACGGTAAATTATAAGATATCAGTGCTAAAAGTGACAGCATTACAATGACGATAAAACAGACGCGTAAGAACAATAGACATAGTTTTATTGAATGCGTGAAGTATAGGGGAGGGTGAGGTAAGTTTAACCTATGTCCAAGTTGAACCACCACAAGATTTGCCTTCTTCTGGATAGCTTTAATCTAATTTATCGGTCACATGACTAGCGCAGCGTGATTACATCATTTTCTCTGAATAGTCAGCCAATATAGACTTGCAAGCTTAGCTAAAAATTTACATAAGTCGATTTTACTGCCTAAAAGTAAATATGATGGCGTAGTAGATTTTTAGGCTGGAAGGCAGACAATCATCTTGGCTGCTGAAAATTTTTTGCTGCTGGATGTTTATTGCACAGAAAACAATTATTGGATATTGTTATTTCAAATGAACGCAAATTTTACCTTTTATTTAATAAATCATCCTTGTTCTTCTTATGGGGCAAGTTAAACCAGGGCTGATGGGGTAAGTTGAACATATGTTCAACTTACCCCATCAGGGATATTTTCAACTTACCCCAGATATTTATCTGTGTATAGGCATGCATTTGCCCTATTTTTGCTGCCTCAAAACTATTTAGGCCTACGACAAACAAATCCTGACAACACAAGCCAAGAAGTGATGGATCTTGCTCTACTTGAAGTTGCTGTGGGAACTTCAGTTAGGAAAGTGGCATTAGCACATGGCATAGATCGAATTACCCTAACACCTTATGAGTTGAAGAATGAGCAAACTGTGATCAGCTATTCTGGCACTAGGATAGCACAAATAGTCTTCAGCAATAAATTAGAGAAAGACTTGGTCTCTCACATGAAAGAGCCAACCAATTCTTTCTACGGATTGTATAAAAATTTAACTTTGGAACTGGCTTATGAATTCGCAATAAAGAATCAGCTAAAAGTACCACCAAGTATCACCAAGGGAAATATTACCTTGCCCGTCATATGTCAGATAAAACATTGAACAAAGAAAGAAAGATGAGAAAGTTGGCTTTAATTACTGGCACACTTGTCAAAGAGGCTATTGAGGTTAAAAAAACAAAGCAATCACAGCCTAAGTTCTCCTATGTTGAAAGTTATGAAGAGTGTTAAGCACACTGTGATCGAGAGTTCTGACACCAACCATGATGAGTCAGAACCTCACACTCTAGTGACAATGCAATCACAGATGAGAAAGTTCAAGCCAATGACGTTCAAGTAGGAACCTTCTTTCTTGTTAAATACAAAAGAAAAAAACCTGTTACAGGTTGCTCAAATTGAAGCCATATCTGGTCAAAAGTATGCTATCGATTCCCTGAAGAGAGTTGGGCACTCCGATCGGTTTATAATGCCCACCACCAAAGATTCTGACATTATTAAAAGTGGAAGAATAGTAAAAGTCCTAAAACCTATTTCAAAGGGCATTACGGTGGTGGTTTCGCCTTTCAAATTGACATTAAAAGCAACAATATACGCTAAATGTAATTTATATTGTTGTAGTTTACTGCAAGATATATTATTCTTATTTTAAACTTTGTTTCTTATAACATTATTACCATATGTTCAACTTACCCCAATAGGTGGTTCAACTTGGAACATGGTTGGGGGAAGATGAACCGACTAACAACCATTTTTAAATAATAAACCATAAACAAACTATTATGGCTAATCACTTGTAAAGTTGATGCTACATGGTAAACAGTCCTATGTTTTTATTATCGGAGTTTAGGAAAGCAAATATCAATATGTAGTGAAAAATCTGCATTTTTGTAAAAATGGTGGCAACTTACCCTGCTCTCCCCTATTTGTGAAAATATTTCGACGAATAAGGTTGCATAAAAGTGTAAACAGAAACCATCTCTCACACCTACATCACATTTGAGCCGTTTTGGAAAGAGAATCTAAACTACGGTGGTCTCGTGTGGCTGCGATTTTCTGTTCGTTTTTGAGTTTTTAAGAGCTTGTAATCACTTTTCCACATATTTTGCACCTACAACACAACAGAGTAAGACATTGTGAATCTTTTCATATCAAATAACGGTAATGTGAATTTTGTTGCAAGTCAACCTTTAAAAAGCTGCCCATTCTAAGGAGGTTAGTAAATATTTAATTTAGCCATTTCATTAGAAATCTTTTAATCTGTTTAGAGAATGATCACTTATCTGTTCGGCGCAGATTCACAATCACCTGAACAACAAAGTACTCGCTCTGCTCAAAAAGGCGTCAGAGGCAGAGGTCGTGGCCTTTGAACTCGGCTGCTCAGAGGTGAAAGCACTGGCTGCTGCCTTTAGTGACAGCGATAATGAGGAACAGTTTGACCACAACTGCAGCAGAGCCATACAAAGGTTTGCCTTTTATACTATGCATATCTGTGTACGCTATGCATATATGTGTACACTATGCATATATGTGTACACTATGCATCTCTGTGTACACTATGGGTATCTGTGTACGCTAGGTATATCTATGTACACTATGCATATCTGTGTACACTATGCATATCTGTGTACACTCTGCATATCTGTGTACACTATGCATATCTGTGTATACTATTCATATCTGTGTACACTATGCATATCCGTGTACACTTTGCATATTTGTGTACACCATGCATATCTGTGTACACTAGGTATATCTATGTACACTATGCATATCTATGTACACTATGCATATCTGTGTACACTATGCATATATGTGTACACTATACTTATCTGTGTACACTATGCATATCTGTGTACACTATGCATATCTGTGTACACTATGCATATCTGTGTATACTATGCATATCTGTGTACACTATTCGTATCTGTGTACACTCTGCATATCTGTGTATACTATGCATATCTGTGTATTCTATGCATATCTGTGTACACTATGTATATTCAAGTACACTTTGCATATCTGTGTACACTATGCATATATGTGTACACTATGCATAATATGCTTGTAGTCTCTGCAGACATACTCGAGCTTCGAGGATTGCTTACTTCGAGGGATAGTAATAATGTTGTTGCGTCAGTCCCTTCTTCGATTCCCCTACGTAGGCCAACTTGTTGTTAAGCTAATCATTTTATTTTGATTGTGTTTAGCCAGGAGAGTGCCAAGAACAGGAAATACATGTCCAAGATTGTTGATCGACTCAGACAAGTGAAGTTCCAGATGAGCAAGCCACCAGTTGTCATAATATTTGGATTAAAGGACAACTCCTACAGGGTCATCATAGGCTGACAACTCTTTCATGCAGTCATGATAATACTCAAAATAGTTAACAATCTATGTTATTCAAACCAGACACTTCAAGTTGTCTTCTAATTAGGTGCTAGTTTCATGTTTATAGACTGTCATTTCCTGATGTTTCATCATAATAGTTCACAGCTCTGATGCTTAACCTCTCATTGTAAAATGCTCTTTGTCTTTTTTTGTATTTTTAACATTTCTAATTAGCCAATTTATTATGCAGAAATAAACTTATTGTTTGTCTAAATTTTGTCTGATTATTCTTCATACTGCCTTTTTCATATTCTTCACTGGGTTAATCATTGGTTCAGGCTAGTTATTAGGCGTCTCATGCTTGATTTATTGGTTATCGGTTGATTGGTTAAGTTATAATAGGCTGAATTAATCCGAATGCCACACTTACGTATACATGTACATAAGTCTGGCATTTGCTTTTCATTTTAATCTATTTTGACAATGTTTCGTTTTTGCACTTTTGCTTAGCTTGTGTGAACTAATTTGATTATCACTGGTTCAGGCACTTGGGACGGTGTTAAGCTATTTTGAGCTGAAACTGATATTAAATATCAGTATCGCTTGAAGAATAAAAATATATCTTTTACTGAGAAATCTTGTCAGTAAAAGATACATTTTTATTCTTCAAGTTCAATAATTAAAATACAAACTAACAAAGTTCTAAAACAATATTAATGACAAAAGGTTAAAATAGCCAATAAAAATTACACCCTTACACAAATGGTTGTCCATGTTCATTGCTTAGTCATGTACAGCTGTGAGTTTGGAGTCAGATGAGCATCGCAACAGTCCATAGATATGCGGTTTAGCAGTTGAAATGGAAGCCACAGCAACAATGAAGAAGAGGCCTGGAAAACAAAGAGAGGGACTCTACTGTAACAGGCAGAGAAAGGAGCCACAGCAGGCAGGGGGAAAGAGGCTTTGTCATTGGAGCTGTTCTCTTTTATAAATGTTTGTTAGCTTGTGAGGTGTTTAGACAATCAGGTTATGTTCTTTATGTTTCAGAGGAATAGTTTGTCAGTGGACTTGTTCCGAGTACATCATGGGAGTGTAGCCTACTGATTGAAAATGAATAACGAACGAATAACTCGATATTTTGATTGTGTTCAGTAGATGACTAATTTCTTTTGGTAGTTTTCTAAATACATGTACGTTCATATAGTAGTTCATATAGTACGTAACAGTATCTTCATTGTCTTCTCGTTTATCCTTTCGCGTCTCTATGGAATCGAATTTTGTGATTGAGATGCACGACTTGTTTGACGCTTATTCAAGGAGGCAGTGTTAGCGAGTAAACACACGTCGCTTTCATCTCACGACGTCGCAAAATATTGAAAGAAATATAACGCTTGTCCGGCGGGTGCTCAATTAAAAGATCCAATGCCAGACTTAAGTAAAACTGCAGCAATATGTTTGGGCGCCGCTGGACTAGCCTTTTTAGGCTACTGTGTATATTTCGATAGAAAAAGAAGATGCGATCCTCAATATAAAGAAAAATTGAGAGAACGTGAGTCAATAATAACACTAATTAATAGCAATGACATTTCTACCGCGTGTAGTATATTTTAGCACTGTCAAACACGACGCTCTTTTAAAACGCTGTGATAGTGTACGGCAATTGTGTTCGCGGATATTTCATTATCTTTGCCAGCCTCAGGCATTTGTAGAGCTTTCAATGTAGTGCCCTTTGTAACTAATTAACCCTAATTTCCAGTTAGCTTTTGTCTGGCTTGTTCTCAGTGACCGTTGCCGGATTTTTTCCCGCGCACGTCAAAACTTTGCTGAACTTCTAGAGTGTATTTTTCAATGTATACGGTATTAGACTAGGGCTCTCAATGTTGATTAGATTATCACATCATTGATGGAAGTATGCTTAATTAATCAGTTGTTGCGGATTAGAGCTATTATTGAGATTCAGCTTATGTTATCGTCATTGATTTCTACCGTAAGCGACCTTTTATCATTCGAGGTCAGACGAGGATCTCAGTTGTCTGAAGGTCAACATTTAGTCACCAAGGTAAGCCATAGGTCGTCAGGTAAACATCCCTTCCTCCTTTTAAGTTCTAAGTGATTGTCATCAGAAAGTTATAGCATGGTATGTGGAATGATCATGGTTGCTGTATAATTAATCTGAATGTAGAGTCAGTAGAGTATTTGGTATGATTTCATACGTATAAACATATTCACTGTGGTCTGGTTGGACCTGTTAAGCAGGAGAGTATGAGTATGTCTACTCCCCCTGCATTCTCCATCTAGCAGTATTGGAACTCTGCTAGGTATGGGGACCAGTATGTCCACTCCTTGTCGTGTACGGCTGCTTCCTCCGGTTGATCATCTGATTCTGTCTTTAGTTTTTACCAGTTATCTTTGTTATGCACTTTCTTATTTTTTAGCTCTTGTGGAGCCTGTATGTTTACTCTATTCCTCCTTATGATGTTGCCTGGGTCAGTCTGAACCATGTTGACTTGTTGGATACTGTTGTTTACAAGACACTTTCACAGTAATAACAAGCTATATTTATTATTCAGTTTACAAACTCACAGCTTGACAAAACACGTTTACATATATGCCCACAACATGGCCGCAATTCCCGCTCCGACTACTTACATATTCATACGCCAATATAATATTACGCGCGGTAATATAACACTAGTAAATAAAAGCAAATATATATAATAGACAAAACATCCTTCTCTTTCTCGATAAAGTTTGTTATGCCACAAATGACAAAATGTGATAAAATATGGATATCTGTGAAACTGTATGTAGTGTAACTGAGTATGAGGATCTCTCGACTGTATATGAGTGTAACTTGGTATGAGTATGGCTCGCCGGTATGAGTAAATGTAACGGAGTATTAGTATCACTCGGCTGTATACGAGTATGAGTAGAAGTAAACTGTATGCAAGTGGGAGTTATTTTCCCATGACATAATCCTTCAGATAGCCTGGTGGCTTTGTGTTTCTCTCTCTTGTCCATCTCGGTTTGGTTGTAGTAGGTGTCTCTTGTGTCGGCTCAGGTTCCAAAGGCGTCTCATCTACAAGATCTGGAAGTGGCGTCTGCTCAGCTAGACTGAATATACCTGCCTCTTGGCTTTCTGCTTCTTCTCCACCTACAAAAGTGTCATTCGGCAGTACGTAGGGTTTAAAACATGTTACATTGCGCTTTAACCTATGGTCACCTGGACACTCAACAGTCACCTGATTTTGATTTTTCTCTACGACAGTGACTGGAGTATTCTGAAAAGGTGTGTCAACTTTGTTTTGGACCTCCCGCCTCATGAGCACCGTGTCACCTGGTATTGTGGATGCAAAGTCTGCAGAATTTTTCTGGTCGAAATACAATTTAGATTTAGCTTTGTACTCTTCGTCAGAGTCTCTCACAGCCTGGTCACCAGCATAGGTCTCAAATCTGGGCATTTTTGTTCTAATAGTTCTCCCATATAACAACTCTGCTGGCGGTTTGCCAGTGCTAGGATGAGGGATAGACCTATATGCTGTCATGTACTTTTGAACCTCAGGCTTATAATCTCGATTTTGGCTGTAAGCAATCTTTATGCGTTTCATGAGTGAGGAATTTTGTCTTTCAATTTCCCCATTTGCTTGTGGATATCTTGGTGTCACCCTTAAGTGCTCAATGCCATTGTGTTTTAAATAGTCTTGGATTACTTGGGAAACAAACTGGGGTCCTTTATCTGACTTCACAGTTTTAGGAAGACCATGTATAAAGAACATAGAATCTAGGGCTAGCACAGTCTTTTCTGCAGTGGTATTTTTGAGGTATGCGACTTCATAAAACCTACTGTAATAGTCCACTGCAACTAGCATAGATTCTGCTGAAGGTAGTGGGCCTAAGAAATCGATAGCCAAGTCCTCCCATGGGCCAGTGGGCAGTTTTGTGGATCTCAAAGGTTCTGGACCGAAACCCCTCCCTGTGATTTGACACTCATGACACGATTTACACAATTTCTCAGCTTCAGTATCTACACCTGGCCACCAAACTTTGCTCCTTAAATTACTTTTTGTACCCACTATACCTAGGTGACCCTCATGGGCGAGAGACAGTACTTGAGGTCTCAGACTTTTGGGAATCACAATTCTAGAGCTTCTGAGTTTTACTGAGCCTACACTACACAACTCGTGGGATAGCGCTCGGAAAAGTTTATGACCAGTAAACTGTGACCAATTTCCACTCTCAAGACATGAATTTACTTCCACTAACTCTTTATCTAGATCGGATGCTCTTTCAATCTGTCTAGCAGTTAGAGCTTTGGGTGTGGAATTAACAACTACTGCTCTTACTGACAACTCTTCAAGATCAGCCTTGGACCAATTTTTAGCATTAGGGTCGTGTGATATCAACCTCGAAAGTGGGTCTGCAATGTTGTTTTTCCCTTTTACATACACCACATTAAAGTCAAATGGCTGTAGGCGGAGAACCCACCTTTCTATGCGTGCACTAGGTCTTGATTTTCGACTATATATAGCTAGAAGCGGCTCATGATCTGTCACTAGGTCGAATTTAGTACCTATCACATATGGTGTAAACTGTTCACAAGCCCAAATTAGCGCTAAACCCTCTTTCTCCGTCTGACTATATCTGCGCTCAACCTCACTCAATGAGCGGCTAGCAAGAGCTATGACACGGGGTGCATCACAATGGATTTGAACCAAAACAGCGCCCAGGCTGACAGGTGAAGCATCTGCAACAATCTTGGTCTCTGCGTCCTTGTCAAGGTATCCCAGTGTTACGTGTTGCGCAAGGGCCTCTTTAAGTTGGTCGAAACTGGCAATCTGTTCAGTACCAAAAATGAAAGGTACATTTTTGCAGGTGAGCCTTCTCAATGGTTCACTGATGTGGGACATATTAGGGATTAAACAACCTAAATAGTTTACAAGGCCTAAAAAACTTCGTACCTCGGAGACATCGCTTGGCTGACTTGCATTTAAAATGGCTGAAACTTTGCCAGCACCAGGGTCCACACCTTCACTGGATAACTTGTGGCCCAGAAATTCAATTTCAGTGGCTCCAAACACACATTTTTCTCGGTTTAATGTCAGCCCTGCCTCTGACAACCGGTTTAGGACCTGTTCTAGTCTGTTGTCATGCTCGTTCCTTGTAGAGCCATGCACAACCAGGTCGTCACTCATATTTGAAACTCCTGGTATACCGGACACAACTTTGTGTATTTCATATTGGTATAACTCAGGTGCGGCATTTATGCCGAACATAAGACGTTTGTACCTATATAGGCCAGTGTGTGTTGAAAGTTGTTATACCTCGGCAGCTTTCATGAAGTTTTATTTGGTGAAAGTTCCATTTGAGGTCTAGTTTACTGAAAAACTTAGAGCCATTCATATCCAGCAACATTTCTTCAATTGTTGGGATGGGTTATCTTTGCCTTTTGATTGCCTGATTAGCCTGTCGCATGTCTATGCACAAGCGGATGTCACCATTAGGTTTGGGGGTTATGACCACTGGGCTTACCCAATCAGTAGGCTCATGAACCTTTTCAATCACGTCAGCCTCAACTAACTCTTGGAGTTTTTCCTCAACTTTACTTCTCAGCCCAAAGGGTATTCGACGGTAGGGCCGGATCCCTGGTTTTGCCGACCGATCGATGTACAATTTGATTTCACGATCTTTCAAGAGACCTACACCACTAAAAACTCTTTCATACTTATTGCACAAACTTGCATACCCATCGCCTGCACATCTATTTACGTTCGCACCAATCCTGAGCACACCCAGTGACTTAGCCGTTTCTTTACCTAATAGAGCCTCAACATCATGATCTACCACTACAAATTCGGTGTGTATTTCAGTTTGACTATGCCTAGCAAGAGTATCGAAAACACCTATTACCTTTAAAGGCTTGTCAGCACCATATGCGTAGATTTCTCGATTTTCACCTTTACTTTTGCATAAGATGTTTTCACTTTTTGCTCTTTCCCACAAGCTGCGGCTAAGGATATTACAGTCACTGTCGAAATCAACAATAAAAGTCATGTTAACACCACCGACATTCACAACGACTTTGTCGGACTCTATAACACTTGACTTTACTGCAAAAGCATATTGGCTCGCCTGTTGGTCATCACCATCGGCATTTCTCTTGTCAGTGACCTGGTGAACTTGAGTTTTACGTTTCTGTGAATTTCCAACTGATTTTGGGTGGCTACTAGCTTGTGGCTTGGTTTTTGTTCGGCATTTAACTGCAAAATGGTCTTTGCCACCACACTTTTTACAAGTTTTTCCTTTAGCAGGACACTTGGGATCTGAACCTATATGTCCCTGCTTGCCACACCTATAGCATTCAAGGTTGTAAACTGGTTTAGAAGCCGCCTGTTGATGACTGGGTTTCTGATATTTTACTTTATTGACTTGAACTGGGGCATGATTTATTTTCATCTCTCTAGTCTGTTTTTCAACTGCTTCAAGATTAGCAGAAATTTATTATAGTTTAGCAAGATCTAAATCTGCCCTTTTACTGAGTAATTTTGACCTTAGAGTATCTGACAAACAACTACTCACTACCTAATCTTTGATTTCTACATTAACATTGTCATATTCACATCCCTCAGCAATAGACCTAAGACGTGCTACATATTGTGCAACAGTCTCTCCAGAAATTTGAGTGGTTTTCCTAAACAAATGTCGTTGGAATGTCGGATTCGGTGCAACAATGTAGTGTCTGTTGAGTGCATTGATGGCCTCCGTATATTGGTCTGCATTACCAGAATTTTCCAGACTCTTAAAAGTTTCTCTGACTTTTGGACCAGCTAAATATAACAACAGAGCACGGCGTTTAGTTATATTTTCAGTTCTAATTGCATCATTTGCTCCATCATTTGCTTGGTTAGCGACACCCTTACAGTCTGCAAAACATTCGAATTCCTCTAACCAACTTTTCCATCTCAACGATACAGTACTACCATCACCATCAGGGTCAAATTTACCTGGCCCCCTCAAATCACCCAAGTCTGTCATGATTTCAAATTTGTGATTTACACCAAAATTGAATTTACTCAAACGACGGTATGACTGTAGACCAGTGCTGACAACTACTACTACAAAGTGTCACTCCAGGATCACAATGCTAAAAAATTTTGTACAGCTACTTACTACTACTATTAGTATACCTCTTGACTTGTTCGGTTGACTTGAATGATTGATGGAGTTAATTAAATCAACAACCAATACAATAGTAACTGCTTAATACGTAACTCTTCGCTTTGTTGTTAGTGAATCTCCGTAGGAGTATCTTCATGCTGTTCTTTACGATGATGTTTAATTATCTATTAAACACCATCCCATCCTCGTCGCCAATTGTTGTTTACAAGACACTTTCACAGTAATAACAAGCTATATTTATTATTCAGTTTACAAACTCACAGCCTGAAAAAACACGTTTACATATATGCCCGCAACATGGTCGCAATTCAGGCTCCGACTTCTTACATACATATTCGTACGCCAATATAATATTACGCGTGGTAATATAACACTAGTAAATAAAAGCAAATATATATAATAGACATAACAGATACCTGCTTCAAGATCTGTGTTGTTCTCCACTTTGTAACCCTGTCATTGTACAGATGTAATAGAATTGGCTGTCCATGTTTGAGCTGTTGCATCTCTCTTGTTTCTTTGTCATATGAAATAGCAATTCTTCTCTGCATGCTGCTGCAATGTCCTCTGTCTGAACTTTGAGTGCTTCACATGGCTGCAGTATTGTCAGGGTTAGAAAGTTTGAAAGTTCGCAGAAAGCAGCAATCACGCTAAAATTGGCATCGCGGACATTGTAATGCTAAAACAAAAGCGTGATATACTGCCAAGTTAGGAATACATCAGTATTGAAAGCTATGACAGATCAGCGTGACAGACTGCGGAGATAGGATTGCATCAGTGATAGAAGTGATGACAGGGCAACATGAAAAATCTGCCAAGCTAGGACAGCATCCGTGTTGGAAGCCTTGCTACAACAGCGCGTTGCTTGTCAAAACAATTTATAAGTAAATTGTTTGACAGGTAACGCCGGCATAGGAAACTTGGAAAAAGTAAGTCTAACGGCAATCTCTCCCCACTGCTACAAGTAGCGTAATAATTGATGTATTACCCTTATGCTCTCATTATCAAGCATAGTAGCCGTCTAACCATTACAGTTGATAAACAGATATTAACAAGCCTGACTATATATGATGTCACCACTACACATGAAGAAGATGTATAGCCATACGCTAATCAATTACAGGGACAAGCACAAGCAAGGACATACATACATCAAACCGTCGACCATTCATGAACGAATTGAATATTTACAACACGTTTTATATATATATAGCTTTTAACATCATTTATTGTAGATAGTATGACTTTGTAAAATCATTATACAACTATGCATGAATTTTAATGTTGTGAAAAATAGAATTGATGTAATGAATATAGAAAAGCATGAAATGTGACTATCTCTTTTGCTCTATGTAAGATAGATTATTATAACTGTCTCAGAATGAATATTATAGCAAAATCCATTTTATATGAATCAGCTATTGGCGGTTTTCAGGTTATAGCCAATCTTGTAAAAATTATTGACTTAGTTTAATTCACGAGTGTATCGCATCGTCATGGAATCCCATAAGGTGTCAACTGTCAAGGCATCAGATATCAAATGTCAGAAAACTGTCAAGGCATCAGATATCAATTGTCAGAAAAAGAATGCTGGCTGACATGGAGACAAATCTTGTACAAATTAATAGTTTAATTCACGGGCTTATCGCATCGTCATGGAATCCCATAATATGTCAACTGTTAAGACGTCAGATATCAAATGACAGAAAGGACCGCTGACTGACATCGGATACACTAGAAGTAGACATTACGAAAATGTTGTAAGAATCCAGTGACATCTGACACTAATCCTAGAATAAGTATATAAGGAGGAGCTGGCAGCAAGCCAGAGAAAGGCAGAGCGCACCTGGCAGCGAGCCAGAGACAGAAACTTGGCTGCAAGCCAAGTAGCAAAAAAGAGCATATAGAGAGCGCATCTGGCAGCGAGCCAGAGACAGCAACTTGGCAGAGAGCCAAGCAGCGAAAGAGGGCGTAGAAAGAGGCTAGTATAAGCCATGGGAGAATGCAGCAGACAGCCTGCAGAAGATCAACCCGTTGAGGAGAAAACATACAGCAGATACAATATACCCAAAGAGGCGGAAAGCCAGGAAACTACAAAGCCCTGAGAACATAGAATTCGTTCAGCCCCCTGCCAGCAGAAGGAGCCGTCATTACACGCCTCATCACTACACGCCTCGTCACTACACGCCTTGCAGACACACGTAACTATTAAACTTAGAACGGCCATAACTAAGAGGGCTAATTACACAAGCGTATTGTTATTTTTGCTTCGGCTAGTTAGTATTGACAGATTTACTGTTATTTTGGTTCTTCTAAAGGAAATAGAGTTACAGACACTTGAAAACAAACCACTGGTGCATTCTTGTTGTCTATTACAATAATTGCCTACAAGTAGCAGTAGGCCTTGCAATATCAATACAGCTTGTTGTGAACTTTGATACTTGGGCTCATCATTGCAGTAGCGCGTTATTGTCAAAAAATGTTGCAAGGAGAACTATAGGAGTGCCCATCTCCATTGATTGAGTTAATTCAATTTGGCCTTATAGCAGCAGTCTGATTTTTGTAGGGCAGAAGTGCCATTTTGTCTGCAGTCAAAATTTGTCTTGGGAGAAATTGAACTCAAGGTTCATAGGCTAACCATTACACAGAACCACAGAACCACAGAACCATAATATTATTACACTCAGAAGAAACACTCAAAAACAATACATTTTTCATTATTATTTATTTAATAAATATTAAATATTCAAATTTTCTCCCTGAACAGTATCATTGTTTTAAGTCTTCTTGAGTATAGTCGCTTCGCTGAGCTTTTGAAGTTTCTGTTGGGTGTAGCACACTACTCTAAACAATGCTAACTATGGATCTTCTGTAGTCTTGAATATATTTCATCTATTTTTACTATTGATTCCCCTTTGCCGTGGCTTTGTGAGTGGGAGGGTGATGAAGTGTCGTGTTCAAGTTTCCACTCTACATCGAATTCTCTGAACTTTACACTGATACAATAAGGAGCATTGTCACTTTGTAGTGTTTGTGGTATGCCTTGTCAAGTAAGCACTTTGTTGCATCCCTCTGCAATCGTGCTTTACAGATTTGTCATGCAATTTCGTAACTTC
The DNA here is from genome assembly GCF_963576615.1 of Watersipora subatra. Classification (NCBI taxonomy): domain Eukaryota; kingdom Metazoa; phylum Bryozoa; class Gymnolaemata; order Cheilostomatida; family Watersiporidae; genus Watersipora; species Watersipora subatra. Next base: position 11,219,245 of record NC_088714.1, read on the forward strand.
TATGAACTCCGACATGTAGTCCACAAGTATGAGATAAGGTGTGTCTCTGTAGCACATGACATCTGTTCGTACTTTTATAAACTGTTGGGAAAGTGCTTTGTAGAGTTTTAAACAAACTCTAAAACTCTGGTGATTGTTGGGATTGAGAGTAGAGAAACTTTACTGATGTGTACTATGCCAGTTATTGCTTTATTGCATAATAACACCGCGAAGCCTGTTAAAGTATGGAAATCGTAATAAATTCAGTCCATATCAGGTACAGAAAACATGACAATAATCATGGTAATGCTTGAACACAATTGCTGCCAACAGTATTAATTAATTCAAATTGAAACTAATGAATATAAACTGAAACATGAGTGAATAAAGTTGCGTAACTGACCTGTTCTATCTCTATGGTTGCAATCCCAGTGGTTTAATAAGTTCAATATGTTATCTATAGTTCGCGGCAATGCCTTAGTGGATGCTCTGTTGTATTGCATTCACTGAGTCAAGCTATACTTGTTAATAAAAGCGGGTCAGTAGAAGGGCAAAAAACTACCAGTAGAGGTCACCCGTTTTCTGTTCATTGGCCAGATCTATGAGCCCATATGCCCCCACAACCAACCAGAAAGCAACTGAGTCAGCTTGAAGTGTAACGAACGCTTAGGCTGCTGACCCGGCAAACAATGGTCTATCAAATATATGAAAACGTAACAACCTCCTGCTGAGAGTCAGATGCTTTCCCTACATGCTTCATGTGTCATCATAGCTCTGGCTCCTTGTTGGCAGGTTTGTTCATCTGGCATGCTATTCACTGTGCAGCTATTTTCTGGAATTCCTCAAGCATCTTGGGCCAGTAAATAATATCTCGAGTTCTTATCAACATACCATCGGTACTTTGGTGTGTTTCCTGGATCATGTTTTCCGGTATGACGAGCCTTAGTAGACCAAACCTCTTTTTATTAGCTCATCCCTGATGGCCCAGAAGTATCTGATTAACTTCTAGCATTGTTTCTCCTACTTGGCTGAATTCCTCTCACCACCTATTTTAGCATGCAGTATCCCTCATCCTCTGTTCCATATGTTTTGATTCTAAGTAATCTTTTATCCGACTCATTTGTGAACTCGGTTGGCTCACTATCATCGATGTTTGTCATGAATAACTCAAACATTGTGTTGATCAGCTGTTCAAATACTCTCCTTTGCAGGTGCCCTGGATGGTATATCATGGCTATCTGCTCTTTCCCAGATTTGTATTCTAATTCAAATCCATATCTCTAATGATGGTAACATATTTGGTAATATCAGTGGGGATTTTTCCATTTCTTTTCCAACTATAGATGCCAATAGTCTGTGGTCCGTGAATATTTGTAGATCCTTATTACTATATATAATGTATGTTGATCAAACTTGCCGTATGCAAAAATGACAGCGAGGCACTCCAGCTCCAACGGATGATACTTATTTTCTGTTTGTATCCTGGACGCGGAGCTGATAGGTTTTCCTTTTTGGGTTAGTACCGCTCGATGTCCCTCGGTACTTGTGTCACACTTTATGACTGATGCCTTATTTGGATCATAGTATCACAGTAGTGTGTCTTTACTTATGGCTTCCTTCAGATCGTTGAATGCCTTCCGCTCTTCCTCTTGTAAAGGGAAATTTTTATCATCAGGTTCTTTTGCTGCCTCTTAGTTTCTCAGCTAATGTAGATAGGTGTGCCACAAATCTAGCAAGATAGTGAGCTGTGCCAAAAAATCTCTTGACTTCTGTTGGTTTTGGAATGTGCTGCAGTCCTTGTACTTTCTTTGAAACCGAAGAATCCATCTTTGGCAACTAACGAAGAGGAGCATTTAACATTCGTCAACCTATGTGAAACTTAATCTAATGTAGGGATGGGGAGGTGGTTGCGTGTAATTGCTTTGTTCATGTCCTTTGAGTCAATACAAATGGTTTTGGTTGCCTTCCTCATGGCTACCTGTGATGAGATCCATTCTGTGGGTTTATTTATGCACGATATAACACATGCTGTTTCCAGTTCTCTTCGATTCGTAACATCCTCCCTCATCATGACAGGAGTTTTCCTTGGTCTGTATTGGACTGGAAGTATTGATTTATCAACCTTAATACCGTATTCATCAGTCCTAGTCCTTTATATAAGTCATCATAGTTTTCAATCTGCCATTTTCTGGTAACTTCAACTTATACTGTGCAGCATTAACAGGTTCAATTTGTATCCTGCCAGTGTTAAGACATGCGTATATTCCATTAAGCGGATATTGATGATTGTTGGTCCTGGCTTTTAAAATTTAAGGGTTTGGGTAGTTCCTCAATTTGAATAGATGTTCCTTGGCTTTGCATTGGCTCTTCATTGTAGGTCACTATCACTACCTGGCTGGGCTTTATTTGTTGCTTTCTTAGCTTCTCACAGTTTTTCTCTTATACTGTTTCTGGCTGCAGCTTGGTCGAGCTGGTAATCAATCTTTTTGTTTCCTGTGTGTGAGAGGGACAAGCAATCTTTTTCCAACTTAGCTTATTGTCAGTTGATCCATTGCTAGTAGTCCCTCGTATGCTACTGAGCTGTTTGGCCAGGTGACCATTATTTTGACTTCTTTATTTTTATTTGCTCTCCTTTTCTTACATGCTCTTTCAAAATGGTTTTTTTTCTGAAAGTAGCAGCAGGTAGCTCCATAGGTGGGGCAGTTGGGTGGGCCTCTCCTGTGTTCAGTTCCACAGAAATCACATTCACCCTGTGTTGGAATTTGCATTTAAGCCTTGCTTGTTGTATTTTCTTTTTTAGTGGTTCTCTCCTATCATACACTCCCATTTTGTACACCATCTCTGTTGTTCTTCTACTCTCTAATTCCTTCATGTGTGTAAGGCAACAGCACTTTTCCTAGCCATTTTTATGCTCACATCTAGTGTGAGAGGTCCCTCACAAGCCTTGACATGCAGTTTATCCTAATTTAAGATCATCAAGTCTCTGTACTAAAGCATGGCATGTTAAGTCATCGGTTAATGTAGTGAACTTGCATAATCTGGCCTGTGTTTTCAGTTTGGTTTCAAATTTTTCGAGGCCCAGTCCATCCTGTTTCATATTCAACCGCATATCTCTTGCTATAAAAGTATCCTGCGGTTTGCAAAAATCATTGAATGCCTTTGCCACTTTATCATAATCTACCCTATCTGCCTCTTCAACATCAATGTTCTCATATAATTTCTTCTTGGGCCAACAGTTCTCATGAGTATTGCTGTTTTAATTTCTTTTTTTGATTTGGATTTACCAATTGGGTCAAGAAACTCCTTGAATTCTCTTTTTAACCTCTTCCATCCCTCTACCAAATTCCCTTCCTTCAGTGGCTCTGGTGCTAGTAACTTCTCAATTTTCATGTTCGATATGTTCTTTGAGTTCACTAGTATCTATATTCTTACACCATATTGATTGGTGTATGATTAATCAATCAGTTGTTACGGATTAGAGCAATTATTGAGATTAAGTTATCGTCCTTGATTTTTACCACAAGCGTCTTTTTATCTCTCAGATCAAAATAAAATCTCAGCTGCTTGACGGTCAACATTAGTCCACTAAGGCTAACTACAGGTCGTCAGGTCAACACACATTAGAAGATTTTTAGTTATATCAACTAGAAATCCCCTATCATACAGCCCACGACCAAAGTGATAATGGAAAAAGAAAGGGTGTTGCCGGTTGAGAAATGCAATATTAGCAGTCAAATGGCACTGCAGTGCTATAGGAGAACTGCAATGGTAGCTGCAATGGTAGCTGTCATGTACTGGGTGTTATTATGTACAACAAACAGCAATAATGAAAGAAAAAGATTTTGTTTATATTTCTCCCCTGCAATAGGAGAATGCAATATTAGAAGTAAAATGGCAAGCTGCTGTGTAATATACACAGGCTGGGGGCTGTATATCATTGGTCATAGCAACCAATATCAAGAAGTTGTGATATTTATCTAGATTTCTGTATTTATATCTAAAAATTATGCTCAATTTAAAAATCTAAACTGACTTTAGCTGGTTGTCATAGAAATAGACGTATATCTATAAGAAAATGTAGACCTTTTACTTAATTTTGCAGATATTAAAACCGGTTTGGCAGTACCGCGGTATTGGGCACAGCCGCAGTATCATCAACAAAATCTTTAGAAAAATAGTAACAGTAACATATTTCACACCATCGGTCACTATATACTTCGATCTTGTAAATTCGAATGATTATTCTTATAACTAAATCTCATAATAATCTTATAAAATCGAATAGTTATTCTTACAATTAAATATTGTAATAATCTTGTAATATCTTATAAGAATCGTTAGAAAAGTATCATCGTCATTATCTTTACTTTCACTGCTTTGGACATCATTTTGAATACCAAAGTACTCATTAAAAGTGTCCAAAATGTCAGAGTCCGGTAGAATCGGCAAAAAAAACGATTACTTTTCAGTACTTCTACGTTAATTGCAGAAATCTTCGGCAATTGGACAATGGCGTAGACTGGTAAAATGTGCACGTTTTTCTCATGAAGTGCGCTCGACTTAATGGTTCTACTCTCTGTCGCACGGCCTTATCGGCGTTTCGTTGGCCGGTCATAATTTTGATTAAAAATGGCTTGTCAAGTTTTTATTGCGGTTATAGGCCAAATTAATTTGTCTATTCATGTATAATCCGATCAGATGGGTTAGTTTTAGGATATTGTGTCAACTTTTCAAAGACTTGGTAACATATTTAAATATGTTTATATGTGTTTTGTATCCTTATTATACATAAACTACTCTACACAAAAATGGTTAAATTTTTTGATGGGATTTTGGTATAAGGGTTTGGTAACGGCCGTTGACGCATAATTTTTCGGGAGTTGTGTGCGCATATGCATTTATCACAAAGCTCCCAAACAATCGGTTCGCTCGTGTTTGGTCGTGGGAAAATTTCTATTGCTTCATGTTATTGTAGTTATTTCTTTTACAGATGTGTTGAACTTTTTTAGACCGATATCTTTAGCTGCAAGCCTGGATTATTTTAATCAGTTTTTCTAATGTTAGAAAAAACTTTATTTGTTGTTCTAAGAAACATTAGCTAGCATAAACCTTGTGCATCTATCAGTAAATTTTTCACATTAATTGCTTTTAAATGTTTTGTGTTATGTCGTTAGGAAGGAAAAAGCAGCGGACTGCACAGCCGAGGTCTACTACTGGTGGCTCTTCTAGGCCAGTGCCTGATCTTACCGACACACAAGCTGTGCAAGCCTTTTTCTTACAAGAAATACAAACTGGAGAAGCTAAACTGGCACTAGGTAGTTTTTGATTCTCACACATCACCTATTTAATACTATCAACTAGCTAATCAGCTAAATTACAATGTTCTATTAAATATAGTTCACCTATTTGTGAAGAAGGTTTTATGCTGTTGCATTGTGAGCTTCTTCTGTATATGTTGGAAGCATGAGACACATGCAAATCTTCTCCTATTGATTGTATAATACTTATCAACTGGGTATTCCTTTACCTAAAACCCGCTGTTAACCATTCTAACACCCTATATTCTATGTTGCAGGTATGGAAGATGAAGGGGTGGAGCATTTGGTTAGTGCTGTTTCTGTCTGTGGACAGCCTCATCAACTTCTACAGGTTTTGCAGCAAACATTACCACCAAACATTTTCCAGAAGCTAGTAAAAGCTCTTCCAACAGCTGTAAGTTTTCCTTATCATACGGACATTCCTGTTACCTTCATCCGCTCTTTCCCTTAGTTACGCTCACCCTAGGATGTCAGTCTTGCATCTCTTTTGCTTTAATTTACAGAAGAGACTTTTTTAGGAGCAAGAAGGTATTATGGCACCTGGTTTGCCTAATCTTTTTTACATTTCACGCGCATTTGTTTTCGCTTTTGTAACTCCTCAGGCCTTGCGGTGCGTGTTTCAATTTTCAGAGCTTATCACCCTGTGCAAGTTACAGGCGGATATGCACCTTCTGTCTGTGATGAAATCGCACATTGTCTGTAAATCGTGTGAAATCTGTGTAGCATTCTATCTGATACATGGTTTCTAATGCATCAGGTCAATAATATACTGATAACTTTGACTCAGCATTTAATTTTTAAATCAGTGTTGCGTGATATCTTATTATAGATATGCTTTATGAAAGACAAGGTCTAATCTTGGAACGAGGCTCAATTACATGAACCAGCAATGACATTCTGATTACTTTGACGTTAGAATTGCACATTTTCATTACCGTGACCTGCACCATTCAATTTGATAATGCACTAAGCAGCATGTCTATAATCATTAAGTGTGTTACAACGAATCCAACTCGACAATTTTAAACAAGTCCATAGTCCAAACGAGTCCATGGTCCAAATAAGATACAATGGAACCTCTATGGCAAAACATCTACATACTACATTTCCAAATTACAAAATTTATTAAATTTCTTACCTCCACTCAAGAAATTTTTTCCAGCAACAAAAGACTGCGACGCCTTTCATATCTTGGGCAATTTGTATTTTTTGTTTGGAAAATAAAACAAACAGGAAAACAACAGAAAAATAAAAAAAATTCAACATTATTGTGTGTTTGTTCAAGTTTCTGTGTATGCTTTGAATTTAGTGTGCATGCGCTTTCATTTTCAAACATCACGTTTTCTCTCAGCTGTCAACAATTGGCTGCCTTCTCACGCTATTTTAGGATTTGGAGTTATCATATATCACATGCAGAATAGGACAACTTTAGTTTCTAGCAATTCAATTTTTGTGCTTTGAACATATTACTAAATGCAAAGATTACCATAATCATGACCATGAAAGGACCTTTTTGAAGCATTTTTATTAGCATCAATTTCTAAAGCATATGTAGGCTTTCAGTAATAATGTAATTAAAATCAGATAAAAAACACATTGTTGAGGTGCCAATTTTATAATCTTTTATCTATGCCTACCTTGGTGTCACTTTTTTAATATGCTATATACTAGAGCACTGAACTGAAAAAAAATGTCGTGTTTGCCAATTTTTTTATCAGTGACATACTGTACCTGCTAGTATATAGTATGAGTCGGACATTTCGTAAGACAGCTTGCAGGAAGTTCTTATGCGCTGGAGCAGTTAACACCAATTACGTGTGCTTTATGCTACATATATTTTTATATTCAGTGTAGCCATACCTTGTATGCAAAATGTGTGATTGTGCATTGATGTATAAAAATTGTGTGCAATTGTTGGGCTCGCAGATTTTTAATTGAATGCATACAAAAAATTCTCACATGTTTCTCTCTGTTATAAGGAACAGTGCCAAAATAAGGGCAGTTTTACAGTCTGCTGCTATAAGTCTTTACTTTCGTTGACTATTGCGTTACTTCTGATGTGACAGTCGTTTCTGCATTTCCTCACCTATTATTATGCTGATAAAAACCCAGTCTTTTGTTCTTGTAAGGTCATTTATGATTATTATTTCCTTTGCAAGCCATTGGTACATCATCTGTTGTTATGGTGACTACACAAACTGCCTTGTCTGGAGTTATTGCGAGCTTCTTAGTTCAGTGCACACTTCTTAGATTAGATGCCAGTAGTTTATGTAAATTGTATATGGTATGTTATTATATACTTTTAGCAAGGGCCACTGCAACCACCAAAGCCATCTGTACCTAAATTAGAGGAGGTAGAGGATGACTTGGAGTAGCCAAGAGATCAAAAGGACACCTGTGACATCCTGTCATTAGATGTTAAGACTGTCAATCATATGTTTACACGCTTTCGCTATCAAGGCTTGATTATGTTATACGTGCTCATAATATTCAACTCTTCCTGTCTTCCAATACAACACTGTATTGTACAACTTACTCTCTCTCTTTGTTATGTTGCATCATTATTCGCAACTTGTTGAATATGATGGAAGAGTTCTCCTCTTTGTTCCAGGTTACTTATGATTGAGACACATCTCAGTTATGGGAAGTGATTTGAGACAGAGGGTCTGCCATAATTACTCATGCAAATGATAACAGTTCAGGAAGCAAGAATATGGTCCAAGGTTCTCCAGCTGTTAGCATTCGCATGGGAAATATGGTCAGTGTGCAATTCAGCTGACGAAATAGTTTAGTTGTTATTCAAATTGAAGGTCCAGATGTTGAGTCTTACAATTTTTTTATCACCGTTGTGCCATTTGCACATATTGTGATGAGGTCATGGGTTTCAGTGGTCACATGGGCAGCATGGCTGTTAGCAGTCAGTCTTCGACAAGCTCTCAGTACGGTAAGACACTCGTATCTCATTGAATTATGTGATATATACTATAATACTAAGGGAAGCATTTGGTAGCTTAGTAATATCACAAGTTGGAAAACATCCTTCATTCCATTTTAAAAATCAAACAAGCAGAGATTTGGCAGCAGTATGAAGTTGTGGGCCACATGAAGATTACAGCATTTGTCAATTCCATGCTGATAGCTATTTGTTTGTCCAACCATGAGTGGTCAGGTAGTTTATGGTTTGTCAGTAGTACTGTCTAACAGTTTGATGAGTTTCTTGAACAGCTGAAACCACGAGCAAAAGGGTTACTACTAGCAGCAACACATCTGGTACTGATGGCAGTGCTAGTAGCAGTAGTGGGGAGGACAGCCAAGGAAGTTCAGAAGTATCCGGTAGAACGAAATCTAAACAGGGTATGTACCTTCCTACTCCTAGTAGAAGGTTTTCATTCGTTGCGTAACAATTTAATAATCTAACAATTATTTTGAAAATGACATTGTTCGCTGCTTCAACAATCTTCTACCTAATAGCCATTCGCTTAGCAAAGAAAGGTATTTTAAACACTGTCGGCCATACTGTCAAACCATTTACTTGTTTTTTTTTTTAAATTAAGTTATGGCCAACAATAAAGTAATATATATGTATATCTATATATACACTAGATTAATGCCTGGCGTTGCCTTAGTAATAAAAGTCTGCACAGAAAATTTATTTTTATTTAACATATAGCAACAGTTACCATTGTAGCTTTCAAATTTTATATCATGAAAAAAGTGTTTTGTGCAATTTAAATAAATTCGGAGAAAAAATAAAACAACTGCGCAACTAACTTTCAAACTTCACATCATGACGAAAATGTTTTGTGCAAGTCTAATAAATTAAGAAACAAAATAAAACATTTATAAAAGTGTTCAATTGTAAATGTGAAATATAAGCAAGTAATAGATAAATTAAGTCTTTTTTGCTATGATTACAATAAAAGATGATTTATTAATTATACAGTTAATACGAACTGGGAAAACAAAATAAAAATCCTGCATGTGTTGAATTAATAATAACAATTCGTACATAGAAGTGTGTGTGTATAAAAATGTTACTGTTCTAGAAGAAGCTATTGAAAAAAGAAAATTTTTTGAATACAACGATACTGGGACCTCTTGATACTGGTACAAATGCAAAAATGAGATATCATACTGTGTTTGTCTGACCGAACAGAGAAAGAATGTAGAGGCTATTCCTACCCGAGATAATACAATTGTCTGCGTAAAAGCCTTGACCTTCACCGCAATTTAGCAATTGAACCTTATGAAAAACCGGAAATAGAAGTTCACGAAAACACGAAAAAGCATAGTTTCAATTAATACGTCATTTAGCATGCGTCATCGATAAAAGGGTGTATACAGTATGTATATAGTAAAAGCTATGAGTTGTAAGAATCTGTGTAGACTCGTGGTTAAACAATTCGATTACTAACCTATGGTTGCGTTCTTCGCGAGTTCAAATCCAGCAAAATGTGAACTTTTAATTCCTAAGTTTTAATAGCTATAGCCAGACATACCGAAAGACACACATACATACACACATACAACAAAATTTCAGATTTATATTATAAAAGCATCCCACCATTTGTATCCAGCCCATGTGTTATGTACATATACTTGCATGTTTGCTTACTTACTGCTGTCAGCATACCATTTATATTAGCTTGTCGCTGTCTGCTGCAGATAACAACATTAATAAGGTGAAATATGAATATCACATGAAGAAGGCTAGAGTTGGCAAAAAATGCAATGAGATCGTCTTTCCTGACCAATCATCATCGAGCTGTAAAGAGGATACCGCATACGCAGACATTCTTTCTTCGACTGTCGTTCGCAGGAAGAATGAAGAGAGTAAGTTGGCTGCCTATATCCTGACAGCGTAGTTGCATCAGAACCATACGTGTCTATTGACATATATACACATCTATTGAGATATATACACATCTATTGAGATATATACGAGTCTATTTACTTATATACATATCTATTGTGCATCATTCAAATGCATTTTATGAGGTTAATGTGATAGTATCTTTTACATTAAAAAAAGGCTGCTATTAATTTATAACCTAGTTGTGACCATGCAATTGTGATTGATCACTGATATTTTTACACCGAAAGATCTACAGGCAAATGAAAATATTTTTAACTACATTTTCCGGTCTACTAACATCTGCAGAGATTTTCTTTCAAAAAGTAGCTCAGAAGATCACAGCTGCAATTTCATTTTTTTGGGACTAAGTGAAATATTTTTAGTTATGGTTGTTTCGCCTTATCAAAGTCCTTCTAGAATTGCTATAGCTGTTTCCTCTGGTATTCAGGGCTGCACGGGAATCTGGCTGCTCCTGTGAAGCAACGTCTACTGTACCCAGGCTTAGCTAAGGCTATCAGGGAAAGACATGAAAGGAAGCATGTGGACACGGTGCGTAGACAAGCATGATTTTCTAGTGACAATTACTAAACTTATATAAGGCAGTCCTAGAGATAACCTTGCCCTCCAATAGAATTCTGCTCTAATAAACTCACTATGAATTTCATATGCATATATATATATTTATTAGCAATAATTTCATTTCAAATAGAATGTTTTTCAATTTATGCCATACAAAAGTAGTAAAACAAAAAAATAGCAACAGTTAGCCACTAAAATAGAATAAATAATTTTACAAATAGTTTTTAAAATGCTTTTCTCCACTAAGAGAACGAGTATTAGGTGGAGGATTGTTAAAGCAGCTGGCAATGATATATTCGAAATAGTTGGTATGGGTTATAGCTAAACCTTGTGTCCTGACTTATGGCATATATTACCAATTCTTATATTGTTTTGAAGCATTTCTCTCCTTGTCTCTACACCTAGTCACTAGATGACCTCACTACTTCCTCCTTTGTGTCCTAATTCACACTTCTTTCCTTAGCCATACTACAACAGCCTAGAAGTAGGCCACTGTTCAAGCATTGTGTTTATGCTCTCATAATGTTTGTTTGTTTGTTTATTCCATCAATAGGAAAATAGAACAAAAATTGAAGTAATAAACACATCACATGGTTGTCAACATAAAAGTGTATAATTAATTTCGAATAATGAACAATAATTATAACAACACAAAGGAGGTGATGATGAGACCTATATGTGAACTGGACCATGTAGTAAACCATACTATTTAGCGTGTTACATGTTACTTTAATGACTCCCAGGTTTGCATGCACCGCTTTTATTTATCAAAACTAGAGTTGCTTTTAGATATCCTTGTTTGTACTGATGCGCACATAAGCTTTTGGTTTGTTTGTTGCTAGGTGTTGAGTCATTGTTTAAACCAATGATATGCGAGGGCCATGTTTGACTTCATGTCTGAAATGCTCTTCTGTTCAGAAAATAATCTAATCAACAGTTTTTTTCTTAATGTTTCATTTCTATTGCTGTCTTTGTAAACTTTCAATGGCAAAGACATTGAAAGTTTCACACATTTGCAGAGAGCTCAAAGGATGAAGTTATTTGCCGCTGCCTTAGAGAAGGCAATTGACTTTTCAACGCTGGAGTTCAAAGACTTTGCAACAGAGCACATAGAGTTGACTCCCATCAAAGGTCGGAAATACCGTCAAAGTGACGCTGGCTTCTATGAGTGAGTACATGGCAGGAAATATCAGTGCTTTAGCATCACACTGATATGATATTTGGTACGCATCGCAGGTGTTTGACGACGAACACTGTCAAATTTTTGTTGTAAGTTATTTGTCGTGCTAACTTTTTGAGCTTCAAACTTTGTGGTTATAAACTATAGTATATCATTGCAAGCAAAATCAGGTTAGATTTGGAACAGTACTGGTTGGTTAGCAATCCAAAGTATTCTTATTTTGTCAGCCTTGTTTCAGGATGTGGCTGAATGTAGCGTATGCAAGTATAAATTAGCTCTCTTTCTCTCTGTCTCGTTTTTCTTATACCCAGTTTGGGTGCTTATGAGAATTAACACAGCGCTTAACTATGGTTATTTTTAACATGTCAACAACCTGCTGAACATGTCAACAACCTGCTGAACATTTCAACAACCTGCTGGACATGTCAACAGCTTGCTGAACATGTCAACAACCTGCTGAACATGTCAACAACCTGCTGAACATGTCAACAACCTGCTGAACATGTCAACAACCTGCTGAACATGTAAAACTGTAAAATTGGCTTTTTTATTTTCATTGGTTTTAAAAATTTCAAAAGATTTCTTTGATTTCAAAAGATTTTATTCAGAGATTCTACATTTTCAGATATTGCTCTACTTTTATCACCCGGCTTGTTCGTTTTTCATAATCCCATCTGACTACTGTAGATAACAGTTTCTACTTGTTATCTTTCTCTATTCCAGCTTACCTACTCACACATTGGCTTACTCTTCAGCCAAGAATATTGCTTACCACGAAGATGGGGACCCTGGACTAGAGTGGGGACTCCCAATACAGATAGATGCATCTAATAATGTTAGTTATCTTCTCATGATGGTGCTGTTCTCATCTATTTGCCCATAGTGGTGGATTCATGTGCTTACAAGGAATCCCGGACTAGAGTGATGATTTACAATCTTGTTATATCTCTGCTAAAGTTAGAGAAGGTCATGTCTATTCATTGTGTTTTCCATAATAAACCTTGTTCCATGTCTAAATACTTAATCATTTAACCTTTTAGAATAATACACGCTACTCGTGTAACATTTATACTAATACGAGATTTCAGTCGAGAAAAAATAGGCTGGGGTATGTAACATTCACCTCTATGCCTTAGGTATATATGCTCGGACAGAAAGCCTCCTACATCCTCAGTTAATGCTCTATGGATGCACAGTGTGACTCTCTTATCTCTGTTAACAGGAGCAGACTAGGTTTTTCTATACCGGTGATAGCTGAACTGAACGTGTGTCATATAAAGGTTAACTCAGTGCTTATGAGTTTAGGAACTACTCTGTTCAACTGTTTACTTAGTGAATTGATCTTTTTCAAAACCTGAGCATTGGTATTTCCTAGAGAGGAAATAGTCAATTTGTGCCACCAACTTTTCATCTCAATTTAAACTTGTTGTTGGCACAACATCTCAACATCAACATTTCATTATTTAAAAAATATAGAATTCTACCCATTCATACACTTTATAAATTTCTAAATTCTTTCTTAGCCTTTAATACCTTTAAAAACACTTAGTAATGGTTACATATAACACACGTCGCTCCTTAAGGGCTCCACTACTTCCACCTTCTTCCTCTACACCGGGTCATATGCAAGTCATTTTTCAAGTATCGAGAGCATGAAGCTCTTTGTCAACTATCCTCCGACAAATAAGCAGTTTTAATCACTTCAAATCAAGTCTCAAGCAACTCTTTGATTTACTCGAAGAGTTGTTGTGTATTTTTCCTCTAAATGAATTAACTAACTACAAGCTAGAGTCCAGTGCCATGACTAGCTATACTGCTGTGCATGTTGGTCCTCATTGCATCTTCTCTGTTTTACGTTTCATTGCTCTGTACTTTTTTCAGCAAACTAAAACAAACATGTCGCATTTGCTCATCATCGGCTTATCATCATCATGTATTTTAGGTGAGGCTACTGCTCGGAGACTTTGCCAAGCAGCAAGCTGTTGTCAACTCAGGTTAGTGAATAGGAGTCAAAGGAATGAACATCCGAGCACCTTATAAGCATTCCTAATTCTACGCACATAAAGCCATTAGTTGACATGATTGCGTTAGCGGAATGCAATTATGTGCAACAACTGAGTTGGTCAATTAAGCATTAACAACACTCAATGGGTACCAACAACAGATAATACTGCGGAAGTCTAGCTTAATGTGTATTAACGCAAAATAGTCATGAGCGCAGGTGACACATTCGTGTAGCCAATGTAAGGAACCATGAGTGCAGATGACACATCCGTGTAGCCAATGTAAGGAACCATGAGTGCAGGTGACACATCCGTGTAGCCAATGTAAAAAGACAGTTGTGGAGGATTACTTTTTATGGCCAAAAGTTAAATGGTATTTTCTTGAATTTTCAAGAATTTTCTTTTCACAGTCAATGCCTACATGTAGTTTATCACCCAAAAAGCTATTGGTTGTGTGTCGAGGGGTCATCATGGCGAGTGCACTTTCCCCACCAGTTAAAGAAACATAGTGGATCAATAGCAGGCTAGTATATGATTAAGGTACTTTACCCTCACATATAGTCACATACATGTTTTCCTGTTTGTTATTTCTTAACTGATGGGTTAAAGGAATTAGGGCACTCATATTCTTCTATTCTAGAATATAACTCATTATTTTTGTATTAGCCAAATGTCGGTACTCCTGTTTACCATATGCATTGGTACAGCTGGTATAGGAAAGGTAAGGGGTGTAATTAAACGCCTTCCTATTGAACCCTGGCTTGTTATTTTTCTGAGTTTTGGTGTAGTTGAAGTTTGTTTCTGTGTCCTTTATACTGTTTGTCCTACCTCTTAGCTGCCTTGCAGATCTTGTAACAGTCAAAGATAACCAGACGGCAGCTGCTAATAAAGCAAAAATCAAGAGCCACCTCGAGGCATTTAAACTGAAGAGACCAACATTCACTCTGACGGACGAGGGTTTTGTGGATGCAGATGTGAGCGTCGGAATAGCTGGAGCCAGATTGTGAGTAGCTCCTGTCATTTCTCTACCAACTTCAGGGCCTTAATCTTCTTAAATGATATGTCTGATCAGCAACTGTTGTAATTTTGTTAGAGGCAGTGTTGATAATTATTGACTTTTTTCAATAGAGAAAGCCAAGTAAATAGATTTCTAGACAACCAGATTATATGTCTATTTTACCACAAAGATTTATCTGCATGGTAATGGAAGGTAGCTGCGAGTGAATGCTCATTTTCCTCTTTAATCAGATGTACAACCATCTGCGGTTTAATAATGATCAGATATGGCAGAGTCTCACATTGTCTGGTCTCACCGTTCATTCAGCAGAAACTATGTACAGCAGACGCTCCTTCACCGTAAATAATCCTTTCCGAAAACATCTATGTTATGGGGATTTCACTTTATACAGATAGTAGAATGTATTTAAATTTCCTGATCTGTTCCAATATCGTCCCAAACTTACCCCTACGGCCCTACAGATAAGAAAATGCGAAACTTTTTTATCTAATGACCGTTCAATAATTGTGGGATTATTGATTTGTGTTGACAGTTTTTCTTTCACTGTGTAATCGTGTAAAACAGTTAAAGTGTTTTAAATTATTAGGGAAAGTGATCATTTAAACATTAAAATATCACTTTCACTAATCATTTAAAACCTATTCTGTATGCTGATGATACAAATTAATTTTTTGAGTTTAACGATTTGAATAATGAGATAGATACAGTTAATAAGGAACCTTAATAAAATTGAACAGTGGTGTAATACAGATAAATCAAACTGTAAACATGAACAAAACAATGTAAATTGTAATGAGAAACTATTAAAACAAAAATTAAATTGGAAAAACCCCTAATATTATTAGAGTTGGAGCTTCAAGAGTCATCTTCAAATTCTTAAGAATTCATTTAAACGGGTAACTGGTATGAGATGCACACATTGGTAAGCTTAATAAGCAGATAATATCTATGTTGAGCCTGATGAGTAAATGTTCCAAATTTCCACTCAAAAGTGTTATGAAACTAATATACAACACTTTTATTAACTCTAAAATTAACTCTAAAACTGTTCGGAGTCATGGGGAGATTCTCCATTTTGTTATTTTAAGAAATATGTGAATATTACGAAAGCATCTAATATGCACAATCCTTGAAAAACCATCTTCCCAGCGTACTTCATCTCAGTCCCTGTTTGTTCAGCTGTCTGTGATGCCTGTTGATAAACTTTATCAGTATAAAATTCTCTTGATAGCTCATTCAAAATTTCATTCAAGTGATGATAAAGTATAAAAAGGTTCTCACCATAGTACTATATTTTTGGAAACCCATCTACCATTACTAATATTTTATACTGCTTCCTGTCAACGAACAATTGAAAACAGAGTTCCATCACAATGGAACAGTCTTCCAAAAGATTTAAGAAAAATTTCAGCATTTAACAGATTCAAAAGAAATTTCAGTAGCCACTTGTTAAGCCTAGGCCTACTATTCGCATTTCAATGAAATATGACAAAAAATTCACCTTATTAGCCAAAATATGCCAAATTCTGTGGCGCTAGCGCCTCGACTAGCTGTAGTCCTACTGCGCATGTAGGCCTCATCATGCTTCAATATGTAGGATT
The DNA here is from genome assembly GCF_963576615.1 of Watersipora subatra. Classification (NCBI taxonomy): domain Eukaryota; kingdom Metazoa; phylum Bryozoa; class Gymnolaemata; order Cheilostomatida; family Watersiporidae; genus Watersipora; species Watersipora subatra. Next base: position 11,235,778 of record NC_088714.1, read on the forward strand.
TGAGCTTTCATTGATTTTTTTCTCATATAATCGATATTGTAACTATATCTTAATTCTTGCTTAATGTTATATTTCTACTAGTTGATGGAAAAAACACAAAACAAACCAAATCCTGCAAAGAAATAAATAAAAATATTGTATATGCCTAAAATAAAGCAAAACTAAAATATATGTACTGTCTTAACAACGGCATCTCAATGTATCTTCTTTTGAAGCCAGAGTTAGATATTATGGTAAAATATTGCTTTCAATGCGACTCCAACTCGTGACACTCAGCTTAGTAGACTGACACTCTAACATCTGCATCGATTGACCACCTTGAAGGTATTCCTGAATACTTGTGCAGCTATTTATTCTCTGCTTTATCGACGCACTTGACGATCTCTCATGGTACACCAGGCTATCGGGTGCTAGTGTGTATAACAGAGATACACGTAGCGTAAAACCTCTAATTGAACACTATGGTGCTCTATTTTTCAACCTTTCCTCCATAGTGGCGGTCAATTGGAGACGGCGTTCAAATAAAGGCTGGTGGTGTGTTTGTCAAATGGCTCGTCAAAATTTTTGGAAGGTAAAGTTAGCCCTATTACGGGTAAAGTGAATGCCGCCTATATTTTGCTCTTTTTTGGTGGAACAAAATTAAACCTTTTTGTTTACTTCTGCTAACTTACCTTCAACTTGTCAAAGATCTCTTGATAAATGTGCATCGAGAAACATAATATAATCGAGAAATATCTCTACTAGTTGAGGGGGTCCTACCACACAAAGCTGTCGTCAGAATAGTCACTATTAAAATCACTGTCGTCACTTTTAAAATCACTGTCGTCACTTTTAAAATCACTGTCACCTTTTTCAAATTGGTAACCAAAACAACCTCTTTCTTCACATTCGTTATTTTAATACAAATATCTATACTGGTGGCACTGGGTTGCGTTAAAAATCTGAAACTCGCTAGGTTTGAACTTCTGCTAACCAAAAGCATGACTCAACCAGCGACCTTCACAAACATATTAGTGATGTTTGGGAGCGTTGCTGATTACTCCGCGAAGAGTGACAGCCGTCTTAGGTTTTTAGAGCTATATTTCTTGTACTGAAAATAGACCGAGATTGCCTTTAATAATCACTGTCAGTCACAGACTTGGAAACGGATTTGCAGTCAATGTCGTGGCATTTCATTGCTTTAATTATTTGGCAGTCTATAAATGCTAGGCCAGATGCTTCAAACCAAAACTAGTGAAGTTTCGGTTGACCGTGGTGATTTATGAACAAATAATAAGTTAGTAACGGTACGGCATCACGTAACAAAATTTCCGTTGGTTCTAACCAAAATCACGAAATGATTGAAACACACAGAATTATTCTGCGCTGCTAGAATCGTGCTAGCGAGCACGATCTCAGCAGCTTTTGCAATTAGTATAGTCCAAGAGACGTATAATGACACACAATAGTAAAAGTATAATTGCAAATCAACATAGTACACACGATGCAACTGCTTAGATTTCGTTATTGAATGTATTTATTGTTTGGACGCTATAGCTACAATTTGTTTATTTTTTAATTATATTTCCTTTTTAGCAGCAAAAGATTTGTGGTAGAGAATGTCGACATCTCTAGCGCAAACAAGTCAGTTGCATCGTATTTACTATGATAACTTTCTGTAATAATTTTCTTGTGTGTCGCATTATGTTTTCGGACTACATATATCTTAAAATTTGCTAAAGTCGTGTTCGCCAACTAATAATAGCGCGACTTAGACAGTTACATCGTGTGTTCTATGTTGAAATGCTTTCGTATTTTTATTGTGTGTCACGGTACATGTCTTGGACTATACTAATTGCTAAAGCTGCTGGAATCGTGCTCGCTAATAATTTCTCTAATCTGTTAAAAGCGTTCGTCGACGAACTCGGTGGGCATGCACAGCTCAAATAATTCTGTGAATTTCGACCGATTAATTCTGCGTTTTTCGTGATTTCGGCCAGAACTCCGAACCAACGAAAAATTCGTTACGTGCAGCCGTACCTTTAGTAATCTTATTTACGCAATCCTCGTCACCTGCATTGGTAAATGGTCGTCTCGTCTGTCACTTTTTAAATATCCCTGTCGTCGCGTCGTCAGAATCGTCACAAAACATGGGAGGACCCCCAGTTGATATCTATTGTATGCAATTGACCTGAGATGATATTATAGCCTGTGTTCTTCTTTGCAATTTGTTGGCATTTTAATTTTTATTTCATTCTAAATTTGAAGACGTATTTTTATTTTATATTCATATTGAACATTGTTTAATAAAAGCTCATTGCACTCACTGATATGTTCGCTAGTTTGCAGCCAAAACTAGCTTTTTATGTGCAATAGAAGTGGAGTTATGAGCGTCGATTCATTTTGAGCTATGTTAAGATAGCCGCAAGGATGCTATTAAATAACATTCTTTAAACCTGCATGTTTGTAAGTTATAAGATGATAATCTATAAAATGATACAAATATATATTCATGAACAAGTGACATAAACGAACCATACCTATTTTACATGCAGAAACAAAAATTAACGTTTTTAAAACAAAAATACTTGTATTTGCATCATTTGTTCAGATAGCTGCGTTCTGATTATTGCTTTCGATAAAACGAACATCTTCTAGTTGTCCAATACCTTCCACAATATCTTCTAGCCTCAACTCTTCTTCTGCACTGCTGAAGTAGTCCATACAGTGCACCCTCGTGATACGATGTTAATCCGCTCCAAGACTGGCATCGTATAGTGAAAAAATTGTATGTCGGGGTATAGAACCCATTGTAATTATACAATGGAAAAATGCAAGGTAAAAATCGTCCAAAATTTTATAAAAATGCGGTACATATTGAAAATTAGTAACAAAATAGTATGTTAATTTATGTTTTAGTATGTATTTAGAATTAGTTTACTGAATTTCAACTTATTATCATGAAATTTTATCCTTCATAAGTTTCTGTCTTCACTTTCGTTATAAAATTTAGCGTGTCTGGTTGAAACCTTTTTCAATAAGAAAGGCCGAGCGATGCAGTTATCGAAAGCGGCCTGTCACACACCTGACCATTTAATGGCTACCGAAAAGAAAAATGAAATTTTATTTACTATTATACCGGACGTACATACCTTTGGAGTAACGTGACTTTAGCTGGTACATGTAGCGAATAAAGCAGAGAGGAGGTAAAAACGTATCAACGTTAATTATGTTGCTGTACATTTGAAGGCTAATTTAATACGTAATGAAATGGAATTTTTAGCAGGCGAAAGAAAGTTGTCTAGTCCTGTCCAATTTTTCTTCTGATTTAAAAGAAAAAATGCTGGTGCAATGCAGAAAACTGCTAGCTAGCTAACGCTTGTAGAAGGATCCAGAGAAGGTGCTACAGTAGTTTTTCTTGTATGAAACGTGTACAAGAATCAATGTAACCATACATACAAAGTTTGTACGTATTTATACACTAGAGGACAAGGCTTTAACAAGTTTCAGAAAGTAATGTGAATGCATCAACTATCTTGAGTAGCTAGTTATATGAGTTACATACATACGATGAATTGTATTCACATAGGAGATAACAAGCCCATCTGCAAAGACATTGTTAAACAAGAACATAAAACAAAATCAAAAGGAAACAAGTAAAATGAATAAAATATGAAAAACGTGCCACACAAGAGATAAATAATATATATTATACATGTATTGTTTTAATGTAACATTCCACATCAGTAAATTAAACACTTGAAACATTTCTGCCAATGTGGGGGTTTTCTGTATCTTCTACCTCCTCGCCCTTACTAATTGGTTGCTCCTTTTGAATGCTGATCGCGTGCATGGCCTTCTAACTCTTTCAAATCTTCAGTCGTAAGCTTCTTGTGCTTGCTTTAATGGAGTTCTTGTTTTAATAATAATTGCAAATGCTGATTGGTTGCAATCATATTCCTTGACAATGTTAATAATACGGGAGCCTTCTATTTACGACATCCAACTTTGTTGACATAGAAATCATTTTTCTTTCGTTTTGTATCAGTCTCAGATTCCATAGCTAACGAATTAAATGTAGATACTCGTAGTTATATACGTATGCTGACTAAAAATTTATAGTAAAATATATTATAACGCTACAAATGAATATTTCCTCTGCCTTGAGTATTTTACACGAAATTTTCCACGCGGAATTCTGACATGGGAGGAGTCGATCATCGTGTCTCTTCTAAACGTTCTGAAAATGTTTTTGGCACACTATGTTTCGGTGTCTTTTTTTATTTCGACGTGCGTTTTGAGCACACCGACCGCCAAATTTTAACTCGGGCGAAACTTTTCTCACAATCGTATGGTGAAATAAAATTCGTATAGCGAGGTGAAGATCTCACAATGTTTGACTTCGTAAGGTGAAAAAATCGTATATCAGAGTAATCGTATCTCGAGGGTACACTGTATTAGCGTCCAAAAATTTTTTTGGCAGAGCGAAACTTTCACGTGTTGCATTTAGCACCAATGCAATGCCTAAATGTATGCTCGCTAAACATAACCTTCGGGCCAAAACTTGCAAACCGGTTTTTATATGCATGTCCTTTGACATATTAGGACCGCATTAAACAAGGAACTACTATTAGCCTGAGACAGTAATTATTTTTATAGCGTTGCTCTGAAAGTTCATCTACCATCGTAAACAGAAAGCAGTTTTTTTCTATATGTAAGCTACTTCGAAGTAAAAAGATTCCATTAAACAGAGAACTACTACTAGCCTGAGACCGCTATTGATTATTTCTATGGTGTTGTTTTCAAAGTTTTAATGAAAAAAATGAAAATCTTTAGAATTTGACAATGAGAGAATGAATTGTTAATTGATTGTTCTCCTGATTAGTTGATACCATGGGCTCGTAAAGATCAAATAATGTCAAAGTGGCGTTCAATTGAAGAGTGGCGGTCTATTTTTCAACCCTTTCAGGGTGGCGGTCAATTGGAGGTGACGGTCAAATAGAGGTGGCATTCAATTAGAGGTTTTACGGTATACATCGTTTTCTTCCCAACTGCGGCAAGAAAGAAAACAATACTTTCACACTGTGGCTAACTATGGGGCCCTCATTATTCAAATCGACTATAAGAACTCGCACCCACTTGACGCTTTACGTTATATGGAATTCCTTACATAATATAAAGTAAAAGCTTTACATAAATTATTTAGGTCAAGTAGAATTTTTGTAAAATGAGGTTTGCATTATAGGAGTGTCTACTGTTTTGCTTTGATATTGTTGGTAATCGAGCTTATGCTAAGGTTCCTACATTGTGCATGTCTGTTACAAAGATGAGGGTTACCATTATCACTCTTTACAAATCATTCATTCTCTTTACAGGCTGGTAGATATAACTCACACAGGACAACTCGCTACTAGCAATGTTGTATTTTTGGCAAGAGCTAATTTATGTAGAATAAGTTTTTACTTGGCTGCACTGATGTTTTACATGTACCAGTTTTCAGACCTATGACTGTGGATTTACAGCTTTTTGTTTTCTTAGAAAACTGTTGTGATCTGGATTTAATCGCTTTTTAGCTTTGAGAAAAAGGTCGAGGAGGAGCTGGATTGGCCTCCAAAGCATCAAAGGGAGGAGTGTGAGAAGAAAGAATCTTGTGCTAGAAGAAGGTCAAGCGGTCGAACAAAGACCAGAAGAGATAGCTGTCGGTCATCAGAGGCAGGGAGGAGAGGTAGTGAGTGGACTAGAGGTAGTCATAAATCTTTAGTTACATTAGTCTCCAGTTTATTGGGGTAGTGAGTGTCGGAACTTTGTATCAACCCTATCAATATAAATAGTTAACAGGCCTTGGCAGCGATGCCATCTTATGCTTGTCGGGTTTTATATTAACCACCAGAACATGTTTTTTTACTACAAAATCATCAGTAAAAATACAGTACGGCGTTTAGCATATTACTGTCGGTCATGAATTGCTTTGTTAACGCTGTACATAACACCCATATGTTAATGCTGTAGATCACACCCATACCAAAAAAATGTGTGGTTTGGAATGTCAGCAATACATTGTCTACTTGCTGTATCTAAGCGAAAGTGCTGGTAGGGAAAAACGTACCATTTTGAATTGACTGAAAGGCTGAAAAAGTTCATTTCTAGTAACCCTAAACTCGAATCAGTTTTATTTTGTTTTATAGTGTTCCTCATTAGTCTTTATATATGGCCAAAGATGCTCTTACAGAAACCGATATATGAAGACCACTGGTGTGAAGACCTTTTTTGAATAATTCTCTATGCCTTTGAATTGTTGGACCCAGATTGTTTATTTCTAGTTTAACTCATTTTATTGACCCCAAAATAATTTTCTACGGGGCTGATTTTGATCTTTGCGAATTGGCTAACACATAAATTCTTTTGTTCTAGAATATAACTCATTTCTCTATGGATTTTCTGTAAGCAAGAAACAGGAAGTTAAATATTTTATATTTTTAAAGAGTGAACACTCACCGATATTCACTTGGTGTTGTTCACTCACCGATATACAATTCTTCTGGCAGGTATTTTGCGAATTAAAAAAACTTGCTACCCGAGTAATCTCGATGTTGTCACATGATATCACATTGTTTATCTAGTAATTAAGATTTTCTCAACAAATGTGTATCTAGTCATTTGCATTTTCTTGTTTTTGTAAGACCTCTCATCAGTAGCCAATATTTTGCGGGTCAATTATTTTTCAATATATTATCTAGTTGGTTACCTAGCAACAATAAGTAGTCAACTATTATAATAACTGTGTGCAAATCGCTTCAAAACGTTTGTTGTCGGCCATTTGTTTGGTCTGCTTCATATTTTGATTAGCGATAGCCAAAGTTTGCTTTACTGTCAAAATAGCATTTATATTCGTCAGCAATTGTTGGAAGTTAGCAAAGTCAGTTTCTATACTCCACGGGATCATTCCAATATGTTAAGTTCCTAGATAATCTATCAGTATTTTCTTCATCATTGGGTGTTTATTGAGCAATTATATTGAAGGCTTCTTTTTCAGCACCTCTTTTTTTTTACATGAAACATTTGTATGTTTATCAGTTTGCTTAATAATGATTTTTAACAATAAATTGCACCTGTTTAGGTAAGGTTAACTATGCAATATACAGTAATACCATGGGATACGAGATTAATGCGTTCCGGAACTGAGCTTGGCATTAATTCACTTGTATCTCAAATTATTTTCTCTTATATAAAATACCTCACTACAAATTAATCCGTTTCAGTCAGAAAAAAACATAAATAAAAACAGAATTTTATAATGGACGAACACACTTTTAATAGATCTAATTCACCACCTATGCTCACAAGGTAACCAATATTCATCTAGTGATTTTGGCCTGCTATAAAATGTGACATTATATACAGTCCTATATGGAGTTCTTCCTTTTTCGAGACAGACGGTAGCAGCTATCTGCGATTATGAGAGAGAGGTTTGACGGCAACACATTCGGTACACTCTACTTTTGTGACAATATAGCAAATTGTAATTGTGAGATAATTTAGTTTACTGCGCGCCCACTTGAAAATAAGTGTGAATCTTACACTAAATCTTGTGAAAAAATTTATTTTTCCTCGTTTTTAAACTCGTTTGCGCTTTCCCTTTTAGTCGGCCTTTTTAAGTCTTTTCACTACGAGAAAGACCGAGCGATGCTGTTTTCAAGCAGCCTCTTGCATGCTCGACAACCTATAAGCCACATCAAGAAGCATCTAGTATACTCCTATTTCAAATTTGTCTCGTACCTCAAGGTCAAAATTTTCTCGGAGTTCTCTTAAATTCTCAAGTTCATCGCATGTCGGGACACTTAAATCTCAAGGTATTACTGTAGTACGATGATAAACCTTGAGAGATGAAAACAAAATCATTTCTTCAGCTGAGCTTCTAGACTAGAACTCATAGGTATGATCACTTGGTTGGTTGGGTTAGGACACATCACATGTAGCGATATGACTCATTATCCAGCTACATCTTGCAATTATATTACACAGGACACAAGACTCCACGTGGCAGTACTTCCTATAGTTACTATTATGAATCTGTGCCAAAACATTCTACAATGTCTCTGAAGAGAAGAGAGCGATCTAGGGGAAGCCTTCGTAGAAGGTAAATATTTCTCTTTTAAATGTAAAGGTTCTGCTCTTTTCTGCAGGAGGCCAGCTACCTTAAAGGTTGCCTTGCAACAAAATTCACATTACAGTTATTTGGTATCAAAAGATTCACTATGTCTTACTCTGCTGTGCTGAATGTGCAAAATATGTGGGAATGTGATTATAAACTCTTATAAAAGCTCAAAAACGAACAGTTAATCGCCGCCATCACTAGACCGCTGTAGATTAGAATTTCTTTCCAAAACGGCTCAAATGGGATGTAGTTGTACAAGATGGCTTCTGTTTACACTTTCATGCAACCTCATTCGTCGAAATATCTTCACAAATGTACTTCACCCATTCAATAAAACCATGTCTATTGTTCTTATGCGTCTATTTCATTATCATTGTAATGCTGTCATTTTGAGCACTGATATCTCAACACCTACCGTAAAAATTTGTTCAAGTTTTTAACCTTAGCTCGAAGGAGTGCATATCATCCTCTAATAAACATGATGAGCCTGTTGGTCACCTGTGATAGTCGGATAATGCTGCAGAAATTATTCACACTGTTTGGCAGCAAGTATGTGTCACGTGATCAGATTACAACTAGACGGTTAGACCAAGCCGAAACAAAACTGTAAAGTAGCGAGCATCTACATTTGATAAGGGCTCTTCGGTAAAACCCGAAGTGTTTGTCATAAACTAGTGCTGAGAAGTTTTATATTGAGCTTTTTATTGACCTCTCAATTCACATGATAACGCCACTTGTCGAAACAATAACCAAGTTGGCTTGAGTACGTCAGCAAAACAAATTCAAGCAAAATTCAGCAAAATAAATTACAAGCTCTTAAAAGCTCAAATACGAACAGTTAATCGTCGCCATCACGAAACTGCCGTAGATTGAATACAACCGATTAGAATGTATTTTATGTGGTATGTGATGGTTGTGACGTTTAAAACAGACATTACAGTGAATTAGTGCCAAGATTCGTCTGTAATGAAATACGAAATTGGTATATCGTAGCAGAAATGTGTTTTTTCATTTGTCATATTATACCAATTTTAATGCCACTTTCAAGGTTATTAAAAATATTGCGAAAAAAAATGTAGACCTCATCCTTTCAACATTCACATCCTTTGTTTCAGGTTCACATAACTCCATGTTCCACACGCTGCAAATCCTCTCTTCCTACACGGGTCTTAATTTGTCTTCTTCAAGTATTCAAGAATATGCTCCTTCTTCCAATGTCATAACGTTAGTATATGCTATAATTGTATCTGCACTGAACACTAATAAGTGCTCTGTAACACACAGTTGGCAGGCCAACGTATTCAGTCAAGTCTAGACATGATTATTTATTAATTAACTGTCAGTTTGAAATAAATGTCATTACAAGTATTACGTTGTTTATCTGTTGTTTGTATTACGTTGTTTATCTGTTGTTTGTATTACGTTGTTTATCTGTTGTTTGTATTATGTTGTTTATTTGTTGTTCGTATTACGTTGTTTATCTGTTGTTTGTATTACGTTGTTTATCTGTTGTTTGTATTACGTTGTTTATCTGTTGTTTGTATTACGTTGTTTATCTGTTGTTTGTATTACGTTGTTTATCTGTTGTTTGTATTACGTTGTTTATCTGTTGTTTGTATTACGTTGTTTATCTGTTGTTTATCATGTCAAATCAGTGGGAGGAGATAGGACACCAGCTTAGTAGGTTCATAGCGTTCCGTCATATCTTGGTTCTACGGAAACCAGCGAATCGTTGCAGTTGTAATCACTATTTGAGATCTTAGATAATTTATTAAGAGTCAATGGGCTCACGGGTCTGGGATTTAAAAAAGATGAGCACTACGCTGAAATGACCCTTTTTTACAAAGCTTGAAGGTCAAGGACAATATTGTGAATGCGCCATCCAAATAAATTTCTAAGTTTTTTAAAACTAAGTGTGAGCTCCAAAGTTTCACTGTATATAGAAAAGAGTCGTCTGGAACTCCATATCCCTGGAATTAGGCATAAATTATGGCAAACATAAGCCAAGTTTGACATAAAGTCATTTCCTGGCAAACATTGTGTTAACAAGTGTATTTACCAAGTGCATATCATTAGTTGTAAATGTGAAGTCATAATGCATAGCTATCACCAAATTAACTGTTATCTTTGCCCGACTATATCATCTAATTTAAACTTGGTGTCACTTTAATCGGTTGGTAAAACAATAAAACTACATCAAGATGGTGTTATAAATGAGGACTCTGTAAAACTTAAGTTCCAACTGACTAGTGATAAGAAGTGTGTGTGGTCTACAGCTCGCCTTTATACAATACACTGAAGGATGCACAAAAAATAATATATAATGTAATGTAACTATCCAGCATTATAAATGCATTTGGTAGTCTTATATTGTCAGCAATAGACCTGTACTGATTCCACTATGATTAACACACGCAAAGGTCGTGACCTCCTGTCTATAGAAACATGGTTATCCTGACTTCTAAAGCCTGGTTGTACCATCGTTTGAGCCTTAGCTGTTTAGAATGTGATGAACTCACCGAGACTAGAGGTAACCATAGTTCAGAAGAAGGCTCATGCTGTCGGCAGCATATTGATATCCAACCTGAGTTTATATGCTAATATAAAGTACAATACAATTTAAGCGTATACTTTTTATGTGGAGTTACACTGTGCACACTTCATCATCGTGTTATATCAATAAGTCGGCAAGCGTTTGTTTCCAGTGCCGCAGGCTCACCTAAGCTTGTCCTTTTGTTTAGTATCACACCGTTATATACTCTCAGCTGTCTACTGCACTATCGCTTACCTATTGTAGCCTATGCAACGTCATTCAATCAGCTAAAGGTGAAGTAGGCATGTTTGCTGGCTTGTATCCTACAACTGCTGGCACATGTTTTCTCAGCGTATGAAATGCACGGACTACAATTTAGTAAATGCTTTTCATACACGAGAGCACATGTACCAGCTGTAGTAGGATTCGACCCATAATATACAAGTACGATCCGAAGTCAAATCTGTTATATTTTTAATGTGTAACAGATTTTGGTTTTGTAACATATACACTGCTGAGAACATGTTACAGAGCTAGGTGCGCATGAAAATTGAATTTAAATGCCATTCCTGAACAATACACACAATTTCTCGCTGGTTTGCAAGAACCTCTTACAAGTTGAAACAGCCATTTATTATTTATATTTTCTTCTCTATAGTTTTTCTTGAACGTAAAGGAAGGACACGCGGAAACCTTTGAAGATAGTTTAGATGAGTGAGCACAAGTTACACTGTGTACAAAGTGTATAACACTCTGTTCTAGGTACACTCTGTACCAGGTCAGCGCTATGATGCTTTGCATATACCTGTATGCATATATTCTACAACCATGATCTGCACTGGTGCGAATGAGTTATACACCGACTACAATGGTTGTGACGCTATTGCTCCTTCGGCATGTTCTTGTAGCATAAGTTGAGACTCTGCTGCCAATATGCCTGCGCCTTCTGTTTTATTATTCTTATTCCTGTTTCCGGCATCGTTAGTCATGTTAATCTCGATGTCTTTGAGGCCTTCGAGGACGGTGATACTGAAAGTTCCGTCCTTCTGCTTGTGCACTTGCTTTTGTGCCCATTTCGCAACTCGTAGACTCACGAGTCCTGACGTAATGCATATGAGAACCTCACCACCAGCTATTGCTGCAATACGTATATGAGTTTAGTTTAGACAATAGCAATAGAGGTATCATTCACTAGAGTCATAGATGTGCATAACAAAGGAAAGAAGGTGCAATATATACAGTATCTGTAGTGGCTACAGTTGTTGCTACGATGTGTATATATGTAAATTTAATTCAGACAATAGCAATAGAGATATCATTCTAGAATCATAGATATGAATAAGCAAGACTAGGAGATACAATCTATGCAGTAGTTTTAGTGGCTACACATTTGACAAAATTCTCAGTTGATGCGTTGGTCTTATAGAACAAAAAGCAATGTTAACAGATTTAAACTTGTGAGAGAAGATTGCATCAATAGAAGATTAATATATGTTAGCTATTAAGCAAACATTTAAATCACTCAATGTACAGTATATGCTATGCAATGATGGCTTTTTGGGGCGCTTTGATTGCCAGAGACTTCTTAATGAGGTGTGAATTAATCATTTTAATGCACATTGTCATCTTAATGATAGGGAATAGGGTGAAGCATGAAATGGTGTTTCAAGATACAAAGGTATACGATTTGCTAAAAGTAAACGAGTCAGAATTAACAAACTTATAACTTCAACTACAGCTACATCACAACTCTAGCAGAGGCTTGCTAAACCCAGCAGCAGGGTAGTGTGACACTGGTCAGTTTTATTTACCCTGACAGGTCTTGACCAGGGTGAAAGGTTACCTTTCCTTAGAATTAGTACATTATAAATATTCATAGCTTTTGGTACATATTGCCCTCACTTGCAATACCCTCATTTGTAATACCTTCACTTGTAATGCCCTCATTAGCGGTGCTCTCCTTAGCAGTGCCCTCACTTGCAATGCTTTCGCTTGTAATGCCCTCACTTGTAATGCCCTCACTTGCAGTGCCCTCCCTAACAGTGCCCTCACTTGCAGTGCTTTCGCTTGTAATGCCCTCACTTGTAATGCCCTCACTTGATGTGCCCTCCCTAGCAGTGCCCTCACTTGCAGTGCTTTCGCTTGTAATGCCCTTACTTGATGTGCCCTCACTAGCAGTACCCTCACTTTCAGTGCTTTCGCTTGTAATGCCCTCACTTGATGTGCCCTCATCAGTGCCCTCACTTTTAATGCCTTCACTAGCTGTGCCCTCACTTGCAGTGCCTCCACTCGTAATGCCCTCATTTGCTGTGTCCTCACTAGCAGTGCCCTCACCTTCTGTGCCTTCACTTTTACTGGTCTCACTCTCAGTGCTATACTTTTAACACATAGTAAGTTTTATATAGATGAATTGCTGCTGCCAGCCCATTAAATACTTGCAGCAGTGAGAAATTTGGCCTCACAGCCAAACTTTAGCTGCTCAACTAAATCTGGCTCGTTTCAGACATTTTTTTAACAAAACTTACATTTTCTAGAAACTCGATTTACAATGTTTTGAAGATAGAACTAGTTGTTTCAAAATCACAAAATTATACACTTTTTGTCATGCGATTCAATGACACTCTTGAACCATACTCCTGCGGTATAACTCAGTTGGAAAAGCTTATCTGTCTGCACGCAGTGTCATGTCAAATAATATCTGAGACTCTAGTGTCAATCAATGACATGAGCAGGCAAGTGCATTAAAGCGAGAGAGTCTCATATAGCTAGGCTAGTGAACTGAATATTCAGAGGCAGCGACGCTGATGGAGCGTGGCTTAGTTTAGTCGATATGATAGGGTTACTTGTTGGCCACCACTTTGCAAATACAGCAATCCTGCTGACCTCAGCGTAACCCTACCCAACTGGTTAGGTTAGCACATAGCCTATCTGTCAGGAAGGAGTCATGAGCAGTAATTGACACATTGCACAGAAAGCGCTTCACGAATTTGATTTAGTTTATGCCATTAGCTCTGCTGCCTAAGTTTCCTTAGGGGCATCGGGCAGCCATTGATGTAATTCGATTACACTTTGCAAATATTGCATGTAATTCATCGCTGCTCACAGCAATTATCTCACGCAGAATTGAGAAAAAAGTATAAACGCTTTCATTGATTTTTAGCTAATAGACTGCCGATTAGGATTAGCCTTAAAACCTAAACTCCGCATCACCTGAGGGTAGGAAATCTACTTACCAACATTGCTTCAACCTTCAAGCGTGTAAAAATAGACCACTTCTTAAAGTACAGCGATACAAAGGACAAACCAAGTACCTGCACATCACACATTAATTGCTCCTGCATGAAGGCTTCTTAAAATGTAAATTTTCAGAAATTTCCTTGTCTTTCTTTGACCAAAATATGCAAGATTACATTTTCTAAGCCTTTTGCTGTTAGATGATTGATTGACAGCATGCTAATAGAAAAAGTTTAAAAAAAATAGCAACAAGTTTTTTGGGGACTTCAATGGCTGAGCTCGGAGGTCTCGGTCTTTCAAGATTGTTTAGATAGCAAAGTACTGATGAAGAGTTTGAGTTAGTATGGAATCATACATTGAGACAGCTTACCTAATGCTGTGATGACCAAGGGGTCACTGGACTCCTTCTTCAGCGTGTCACCGTCCGACATATGGTTGACAAGGCCGAGACGAAGCAGTTGTATGTTGACCACTGCCACAACCATAGACACCGTAGAGAAGGCAGCAAAACACATAATCTAAAATAGATGATAATTATTATGAATGTATTTAAGCCCTTGAGTGCTGGACATCGTGTGACAGTCAACTAAAGTTCGTAGTCTACAGAAATCATGCCATCAATGGCAAAAACTTAACTCGCCGAGGATAGTACAATCAAGCATAACATAAAATGTCTTAGGAAGTAATTTAAACTAGAATAAGGTTTTTAGTTTACTCACCAGATAAACTGTCTTCTTCTGGGCACACAGGACTCCCATAATGGCTGTTAGGAGAAACTGTAAAATAACATAGTCTCACAGACAGCTCCACTACCACTAGGATCTTTTCCTGCAGTTGTGCTGTTGGTTTTATAACTAGTGATTGGTATGAAAATTACAAAGTAGGCCTACTTTATGCAAATTATTAGCACTAGTTAAAATGTGCTGTGAGTAAAAGTAAATATGCTGTTTTCTCCGAAGTTATTCTCAATAAATTAAAAAAAACATCACAGTAATTAAGGTGGTAAACATTCGAAGGCAAAGTGTATAAGCAGCACGCTTACGAAAGCACCGCTCCAGATAGGGGAGACCTTGTGGGCCATCCATATGTCAGCAGTCATTGAGGAAGCAATTCCTATGCAGATGCTAAGGACGGCTATAAGGCCGTGGCACCCTGAAAGGATGTAGACAGCCACCAGCACGTACCACATGCTGGTAACCGCTTTCTTCACTCCCTTCCCTCAGATTTGAGCTGGAAAATGTTCTGTAAAAACCCACACAGGGAAGAATATGACTGCAATCTTTTTTGAAACGGTAGTACAAAGGTATACACGGAGTATACAAAGGCTATACAAAGAGTTTGCATAGATAAACGCTCTTTTGTTCACAATAAACCTACAGAGTTCAGATGAAATTGCCATTATGAGCCATAGCTAGCATTTGACATTGTTTATCAAAATATTTTTTGAGATTCAACATAAGAACTATTTCTGCCTCGATTATTTCACACATAATCTGTATTTTACAAGCTTATGAGAGTTGCTTTGTGCTCCCATTAACAGATGATCTATTTGAGTTTTTACCACAAGCCACTTATAAGAAAACATACCAAATTGAAGACGCAAAACAATATCATCAATGAACAACAGTGCCATACAATATTCTTGAGCCAGAATTTGACTAAACAGTGATAAAGAAGGTATGTGAGCACATCAGATGATACAATCGAAACCATCTCTAAAATCTGTTGCCGAAACTCCTGCCTCGGTGCTGAAGTGGATTTATTATCTCACAGCTGTATACCATACCAATGCTAGCCCAAGATATGTGATTATAGCCTATACATACCTTACCCTGGCGAAAGTACGTCGTCATAAGAAGCCTTCTAGTATCCTTATATTATTGTTTGCTTTTCAGTTGTAATGCGTAAGACAATACGTATTGGAGTGTGTTTGCGTAAGTCAGCATGCCATACTATGAACAGCTGAAGAGCCCATTATCAGCCCTGCCTATGCACACACTCGAGCTAAGAAGGTGTATAATATAGTTTGCTAGCTACCAATCCTGCTCAACTCCTGTTATATTACTCAATATGACCTGACCTTGAGATGATATGCTTTTCTCTAGCTGATGCTGATAGCTTTTATTGACAGAATTCGAGCATACAATATGGAACGAGTTAATGGCCGGTCTGCTCGTAGCGTCTCTAACATTACACATGATGAACTAACTTCCTGAGGAAAGAAAATTAAGGGCAGCTCTGTGCATGCCTTTCATGGTTTAGGGAGGCTTATTGTAACACAATATTTTGTTGTTTAAAACACTTAAAACATTTAATAAAAAGCCTAAAAACTGTTAAAATTTAGTTTACATTAATATATCTACAAGCAGTAAAACCATGGAGTTATACACCCACAAAAACATTTCTGTTAGCAGTTTTATTGTTATGTTTTAAATGAAAAAAACCAAGAATAACATTCAATATTTAGGCATATAAGGGGATTTCTAAAGCATCTCACGAGCAAATTCGTCTTCGTTGTGTTTGGTTTTATGGGTTTGAAAGTTAATTTTTTTAGCATATGATAAATGGAATAATACTCGATGAGTTACGATCAAAACCTTATCCCATCGTTAACCTGACCTTGAGCCACTGTCCCTAACCTTGCTTTAATCCTAGCCCTGCACAAATTTTACCCTTAGCCTCGCACTAATTCCTAGCCCTGAACTAATCCATAGCCCTGCACTAATCTTATCCTAGCCTCGCTCCAGCCTCAACTCTAGCCCTGCACTAATCCATCGCCCTGCACTAACCCCGTCCTAGCCTCGCTCCAACCTCAACTCTAGCCCTGCACTAATCCATTACTAACCCAAAAGTAAGTTAATACTAGCCAAGCACTAGCTTGCTACTAGCACTTACTTTCATTTGCAATAAATTACTTGACAAAAATCCCATTCATTAGCAGGTCAGAAGAAATACAGCAATTGACTAGAAAATGATAAGAATTGGACCAACACATTCTCAGGATGCAACCTCCAAGGTCGATTCAATTCATAAAAGGTTGTTCATAGACAATAGTCGGCCTGGAAGAGCAACTTGGTTGTTCTCAAACCATAGCAGTAGCATGACAAAGCAAAAAACATGATGACTCGCAGAAACATGAAAAACTATTTATAGTAACAAAAGAGCAAAGTCAAAGCATGTGATTCTTAAAACTGTGGTCCATGCCATTGACCTTGACACAGCGCCACTCCAGTTTTCACTTCAATCTTAACTCAGAAGAAATTGCCATGGATTCGAGTAAAAAGATTTCATATTGTGACGCTGTTACACGACTAGCTTTCTTGATGATAAAAGAAAGATAAAACTTTTTAGCAAAACCTCCAGCATAAGGATAATTGTGCTATTTTGTTATTAATGAAACATTCTGTTTTGATCACTGTGATCTATTTAGAAAACCAATCAAATTTTATTGAAAGATGTTAGTTGGTGCAGCCTTAGTAAAGCCTGGTTTTCATATGACAGTGTAAAGCGCGCAACAAGGCGCACGACGCCGTGCGTAGACCGGCTGTGTTGTGGAAATGTCAACGCACGACGATCGCGCGGCGTGCATACGCTGATCGCAAGAATCCAACAGAATGAATCCTTGTGACGGATGCGCGCGATGATGTATCCCCCATTACACTGCTCGACCTTTTCAACCTATCCCACAATTCAAACTGAGGGCTGTTTTCCGAAGAATTCGGTCTCCCGTATGAAAGAGTAAGCCTGGTTTTTATATGACAGCACAAGGTCGCAACGGAGGGCTGTTTTCCGAAGAAATCGGTCTCCCGTACGAAAAAGTAAGGAAATTACCCCACTCTGTCCAATGCAAGCATGGGTCCTACATGGGCTATGGAAACACTGCATCGCAGCCCAAGCAATACATCGCGCACGATCACTGGGTTGCGCACAATCATTGCGATGTCATATGAAAACCAGGCTTTACTCTACATGCACATATTCAGGTTCACTGTCATGTGACCCGCTGTAATGTGACCCAATGTCATGTGACCCGCTGTCATGTGACCTACTGTCAAACTCTCACTAACGATAAAGAAAAAAATAAAGGGATTTCTGACTACTTTTACCTAATTTCTTATGTTTGGCAAGCCGCTGTCGAGAGCGCAAAGGCATTTCTGAATTTTCTACTTTCACACTACGTTCTGAGTTTCAACTGATAATATATACAGTCCAGCTTTTTCTGCTTCAGATTTTAATCTACAGTTTCACTGTAGAGTTTGTTGGAAACTCCAGATATTAAATTCACTCAGGATTTTAAGAGAGACGATTTCACTTGTTAAGTGTGCGGTTCACAATATTTATTTTTACCGTGAAACCTGAAATAACATTTCAGTACCATTTTTATACCAACTTGCAAAGCACAATAATTATGAATGCAATAAAGTATAAAAAGTTACAGTATGATAGCAACTAAAAGTACTGAACATCAAATAAAATGTGACAAGAAACAATATAACATGGTATAAGAAAATAAAAATAGCATATGCAACTAACCTGTAATCTCTAATAAATAATCCTTTAGCAATTGACAACTTAATAATTAAGAGTAATGATTCAAATCTGGCTGCCTTCTACAAAAGTTAGAAAAACGTCACTCTATGAGTTGAGCAAGAACTTAGCTTATGACTCAACTCATAGAGTAATATAATGTTGTTGTTGTAGATTCAAAGTGTGGTTATACAAATACTTTCCATGTTATGTAGCTCTTACAAAACAAACTAATATAATATGCATGGATAAAGCTAGCTTGACTGAAAATGCTACCAAGTAAAATATGCAGAGGAGAGACAACTCTTGCTGTAGCCTCTTTTACAAAAATTGGACAGAAAAGATAAATTTTGTTCTCCTAACACTACAAACAAGAGTGCGTTGATGCTCAGTTTAAGCAATGAATCAACAAATCTCACTTTAGCGGCTAAATAGCATGACGCATAAATATAACGCAATAACATAACATAAATAACATAATAACATAAACATAACGCATAAATAGCATAACGCAATATTATACAGTGTATTGTAAAACCTGCTCATCTCTGACCCCTGAATGGGATATATTGCCCTTAGACTGAGAGCCATTGAATTTTACTGGTGCATAAATAAGACTTTTTACTATCTGCCAACAGAACGAGTAAAAGTGATAGATTGTTAGCTAATATTCTGTTTCCTCTAAAGCTTGCTTCAATCACTTGAATGACAACAAAAAGAGCATTGTTTGGCAGTTTAGCATGTATTCAGATACATGTAGATAAATAAAAGTCAATCAAAATTCATTGTAATTGTCAGATACATTTTATCAGCTGCAAGAAAAGAAAAGACGCAAATAGGTGTGAAGCGCATCACAAGCAGGTGATGCATAGTTATAGAGACTGCTACGGTAGCTAGTCGTACAGAATCAAACCTCTATATATACTTTCATTCTATTTAAGATCGGGTTAGAATCTTATTGTGTTTATACATTAGAACTAACATTTGTATATTTTGTTTAATTTCGTTTGCAAGCTAACAGTTTATAATACTTATTTAATAGATACTGTGAGTGTAATAGAGACAAATGCGTTATAAATTCATGAGGTAACCTTAATTAAAAGTTTTTATTTTAATAAGAATGCACTTTTACATGTATGTATCTAGTGCTATGGTTAATCATATGACAGCTTTACTTAATCTCCTGCTGTCATTGCTAGGCTCTGCCAAGGCAAATATTGAACATAATATTATTGTCTGGACATATTGATAATTGCAAGTCTGAGGGATTACCCAAAGCTGTTAGTGACAAGAATACAAATGTACTATTGCTTTTTCAAAATTTTTCAAAGTTTTTGCATTTTTTAATTTTATAAATAAATTATCAGCAAAAGCTCTGTTTTTGCATCAAGTACAATAGTTCATACTAGTGCAATTTCTAACATTTTGATGATTAAAGTAAAAAGCCCCAGGCTTTTAATTGTATTGTTAAATTTGATTTAAAATACAGTATCTGTTTCAAGCTACGCATATATAGCAACTATTAGCTATCTACTGCATCATTGCGCTCACGCTATTATATTCGGTTTTATTGAGTATGTCTGAACCCAGCTGCCAACACTGAACATACCTTTATATTTTAGTACAAGTGTGACTCTGGAAATTGGTCTGCAATACACCGAGAGTTGACAACAATTAGCATCTGTGGCTACAAGCCCTCTGTAGAAACTACATGCCACCTCAGAGCTGTAAACTCTGCAGGACCGAGTATTGCTACGAACGGGACAGCTATAACACGATGCACAGGTTAGCAGGACCAGAACTAAGGTCATTTTCAAACATCCTATTATAAACTTCTTTAATTTTGAAGATCTGTTTACGTGGTAAGCACAAGATAAATATTATATAAAAATATTTTATAGCAGCTTAACATACGCAAAACTGCTTCAGCTGAAGTTTTAATATAGGCTACCGTGAAAATGACAAATATGGTGTTTCAGGGAGCTTAAAATTATGAATATGTTTTATTATAGCTCTATTAGGTGCATTGACATCTTATCAATTGAGTTGAAAAATTTTAAAGACATGATGTTCTGACCCTTTTAGTTGCTACAGTCAGCTGACGGCACTAAGGATTGATAAACTTTTTTTTAGAGAAACAGATGGAATTAACACAAACCAACAGTTTATCTAGTTGATATATAAAACTTTCTCTGTAATGTTATAATGGCTACATTACTTACAGTTCCTTCTATGCCTCGTGACATCAGCAATGATGTGGAACTGGTGTTTCGGTCTGGCCGGATTATGTGGAAATACGTAACTGCATGGCTGGTAGGTTGACACTAAATCAGCTTATTATTATTTATTTCTTTTATTTTAACAGTTGTAATACACAAAATCCTAAAGGTTTTCTAGACATTGGATTCTATTCTTCTGGCTCCTGAATAATTCGTACTCTGAGAGTAAAGATGCACATTATTTTTGTGCAGGCACCGACGAATGCAAACTGTGACGATGAACTGGGATATAGATTCAGTGTCCAAGGAGCTGCACCAACTTACCAACTAAACCAATCAACTACATTCTACTTAGATGGAAATGAAATGTACTACTTCAGAGTTGAAGCAAATAACTCAGTGGGATATTCGGTGTCACTTCATCAGCATGCAACATCTGATCCAATTAGTAAGAATAAATGTTCAACAAATTTAGATATATCACTAATAATGGCTGGTTTCAGAATAATTCACATCCAATTTTAAAATATTTTATCAAAAAGTGTAGA
Organism: Watersipora subatra; assembly: GCF_963576615.1. NCBI lineage: Eukaryota > Metazoa > Bryozoa > Gymnolaemata > Cheilostomatida > Watersiporidae > Watersipora > Watersipora subatra. Next base: position 11,256,973 of record NC_088714.1, read on the forward strand.
AATTTTTCTACCATTTGAGAATTTTGTCGTTGTTTAAAATGATCTGGCTGCTGAAATGTTTTAGGATCAAAATCGACAAAACCTGACTGCAGTTGAAACACTCAGAAGTAAAAGATATGCTCAGACTTCCCCAAAAATTAAGTCACTGTGTATATTGTCTATAAGGGATAAATGTATAGTCTCATTGGCATTGGGTACTCATATGTTTACACAGCATTTAAGGGGAAACAATGGGACAAATCCTAAAGAACCTTTTTTCAAATCATTTAAAACATCTATAACAATGTATCTGAGGGTATATTTGAAGTTTTATTATAATGAGCAAATAAAAATAAAGTATATGCGAGTAGATATGTGGAACACTACAACTTGAACACAACAGCTGATGTCATAACAAAAGAGAAAAAAGGAAGTGTGAGAATTGACATCATTTTTGGAGAAGTACTTTTGCCTGATCTATTTAACTGCAGTCAGGTTTTGGTGAATTTTAATTTTGAAACAGCCTGGCAGTCAAACTACCAAAACAACAAGCAAAACCTCAATTGAAAATTTTTTTGTATGAAATTTTTAAAAGTTTAATTTAAGCCGAGCGACCCTTCATAGGTGCTTTGGGATTTAATTTAGTAATTCATAAGTTGATTAGATTCTGATTGCATGCCCCTCTTAATTTAAAAAAAACCAAATATTAGTTGTTTTTCGATTGGGGCAGATGACAATACATGATATCTAAGTCAAGTAGAGTCTGTTGACAGTGGTAATGCACATACATTGGGATACAACAGCAAAACCCGTGGCCTGCATGTTTATAAAGATTTTATTGGTTTGAGACTAGGATAGCCAAACTCATGCCTTATAGAAACTTTTTTGGTGCTAAAGGTGTTCTATTTGGTTAATTCTTTAGGTCTTCAACACATGCCTGTAACCAACATACATCATGCTAGTCACAGGCCTGTAACCAACATACATCATGCTAGTCACAGGTCTGTAACCAACATACATCATGCTAGTCACAGGCCTGTAACCAACATACATCATGCTAGTCACAGGCCTGTAACCAACATACATCATGCTAGTCACAGGTCTGTAACCAACATACATCATGCTAGTCACAGGCCTGTAACCAACACACATCATGCTAGTCACAGGCCTGTAACCAACATACACCATGCTAGTCACAGGTCTGTAACCAACATACATCATACTAGTCACAGGCCTGTAACCAACATACATCATGCTAGTCACAGGCCTGTAACCAACACACATCATGCTAGTCACAGGCCTGTAACCAACATACACCATGCTAGTCACAGGTCTGTAACCAACATACATCATACTAGTCACAGGCCTGTAACCAACATACATCATGCTAGTCACAGGCCTGTAACCAACATACATCATGCTAGTCACAGGTCTGTAACCAACATACATCATGCTAGTCACAGGTCTGTAACCAACATACATCATGCTAGTCACAGACCTGTAACCAACATACATCATGCTAGTCACAGGCCTGTAACCAACATACATCATGCTAGTCACAGACCTGTAACCAACATACATTATGCTAGTCACAGGTCTGTAACCAGCATACATCATGCTAGTCACAGGTCTGTAACCAACATACATCATGCTAGTCACAGGTCTGTAACCAACATACATCATGCTAGTCACAGGCCTGTAACCAACATACATCATGCTAGTCACAGGTCTGTAACTAACATACATCATGCTAGTCACAGGCCTGTAACCAACACACATCATGCTAGTCACAGGCCTGTAACCAACATACACCATGCTAGTCACAGGTCTGTAACCAACATACATCATACTAGTCACAGGCCTGTAACCAACATACATCATGCTAGTCACAGGCCTGTAACCAACATACATCATGCTAGTCACAGGCCTGTAACCAACATACATCATGCTAGTCACAGGCCTGTAACCAACATCCATCATGCTAGTCACAGGTCTGTAACCAACATACATCATACTAGTCACAGGCCTGTAACCAACATACATCATGCTAGTCACAGGCCTGTAACCAACATACATCATGCTAGTCACAGGTCTGTAACCAACATACATCATGCTAGTCACAGACCTGTAACCAACATACATCATGCTAGTCACAGGTCTGTAACCAGCATACATCATGCTAGTCACAGGTCTGTAACCAACATACATCATGCTAGTCACAGGTCTGTAACCAACATACATCATGCTAGTCACAGGCCTGTAACCAACATACATCATGCTAGTCACAGGTCTGTAACTAACATACATCATGCTAGTCACAGGCCTGTAACCAACACACATCATGCTAGTCACAGGCCTGTAACCAACATACACCATGCTAGTCACAGGTCTGTAACCAACATACATCATACTAGTCACAGGCCTGTAACCAACATACATCATGCTAGTCACAGGCCTGTAACCAACATACATCATGCTAGTCACAGGTCTGTAACCAACATACATCATGCTAGTCATAGACCTGTAACCAACATACATCATGCTAGTCACCAGCCTGTAACCAGCATACATCATGCTAGTCACAGGCCTGTAACCAATATACATCATGCTAGTCACAGGCCTGTAACCAACATACATCATGCTAGTCACAGGCCTGTAACCAACATCCATCATGCTAGTCACAGGTCTGTAACCAACATACATCATGCTAGTCACAGGCCTGTAACCAACATACAAAATGTCTCGGTAAATATAAGGTGGAACTGAGGCACCATCTCCAGTCTGGAGAGTGAGTGTTACGGTCTGGTTTTTGTGCTGCTGACTCGGGCTCGCGTACCACTGGCTTTGCCATTTCGCAATGGGCCCCATCATCATTTCTTACTTATTGTTATTTTTTCACGCATTGGTTAATTATTTTTTGTCTCGAGTATTAATTCAATTGTGTAATCTTTAAAGGTGAAATAAAACACACACACACACACACACACACACACACACACACACACACACACACACACACACACACACACACACACACACACACACACACACACACACACACACACACACACACACACACACACACACACACACACACACACACACACACACACACACACACACACACATCATGCTAGTCACAGGCCTGTAACCAACATACATCATGCTAGTCACAGGTCTGTAACCAACATACATCATGCTAGTCACAAGCCTGTAACCAACATACATCTTGCTAGTCACAGACCTGTAACCAACATACATCATGTCACGGAAGGCTGAAATTCTCCTTATACACTTAAAACTGAATAAGTGTTCATTGATAGATCTTTTTTGAAATTTTGTAATGAGTACCTTTGTGGGGTATGCGAAGGAATTGTGTCAGTTTTTAGAGCTGTGTTCATTTCTTGCTAGGTTAAACACAGCACTAATTTATCCTACAAAACATTAGCAAGCGCATTATATCAATTGTACAATTTTAAAAAACCTAAACACTAGCATGTTTTTGAGTGTCCTGTTAAACACTCTGCTGAAGCGAATAACTCTGGTACTTTGTTCAGCCATGGTTGATGGTTTTCAAAGTCAGCAGCTTCCCTTTTAGACACCAAATGCTGAAAATAGTAGGCCTGTGTTCCCCCCAATTATTTTCATTAGTACTTTAGTAGAGAACATGGGAAAGGCTCATTTGTAGCTAACTCAGGAAAGTTTAAGCTGTACAGAAACTCTGAGAGAGCTAATGAGAAGTTACCTAAGTATACCCTTAGACAAATCTTATCAAGAACCGTAAAAGTCAAAGTTAGAAATTGAGAGTTTGTCTTGTACTTTTCTTCAATAGCTGCTGTGCTTCGATAATATAAGATTTGGTAATTTTCCGATGAAAACTCTGAGGTCATTATATCAGCAGTATTATAGTTAGCAGAACTAACTTTGTCAGCTTAAAAGTAGTCAATTGTAACGGTTAAAAATATCCTTTGCAACTGAATAGGTCTGGCAAAGTAAAGCATAGTAACATTTAGCTGTTTTAGCTCGTGATGGCCTAAGTATATAAACACTCATTCTACTCAACAGAGCCACAGTTTGGATCAAGCCAACTCCTCCTCCTGACAGCATTAAGCCCTTATTGTGTCAATTTAACATGGCTTGCTCCAAAATTTCCTGGAGGGACTATTACGCTTTACCAGGTAACCTTCAAGCACATTCTTTTAAAATTGTTAATTTGAAAATGCATTGCGAATGTTTGCGGAAATAAAATACTTTCATTCAAATCATGACAAGTAACTAAATAGGACTTGAGAAAGTAATATATGTACATTTATAAAACAGCTAGTTGAATGTCTGGCATTGCACGAGTATTAAAAATCAGCTTATTAACAGTGATAGCAATGCCACACTTATAAACTCAGCTTTGAAACAATGCCACTTGCCATTCGCCTGGCACATTGCCAATGACTAGTTTAAGTAAGCTAGTTATTTACTGTTCTTTCTAATATATAGAATGCCGTTGCACAGTAACGGGGAGGGAAGGGGATGTCGTAACGTATTTTCAGTCTTTTAGCGAAATATATTGCCCAATGATACTATCAATCTCGCGTAGCTAAATTGGTAAAGCATTTGCCTGGTGAGCGGGAGGCTCTGCGATCAAATCATCTGCAATACGAAATCTTCATTCTAAGATTTTAAAAGCTCTAACTAGAAATACTGAATTACACAAGTACACAGAGACAAACTTTGAGATTTCCATATATAAATATAATATGGTTTTGCAGTTTAAATAAAACACAACAAGATAGCCTTGAGTAAAACGTATAACTTTGAATTAAATTTTTCTAAAAACTTCACGTCACTAGTTTGGGAAAAGCTTTTGAACAAATAGCTGATGAGATCACCTAAATATTAATTAGTATTACATAAATTTAAATACCGAAACTTACTGCATGATACTGAGCCTTTTAGCCTTATAACAAGCTCATTCCATGGCTTTCACATACACAGGCATCTAAAAAAAAGAGATTTTCAATCATCACCAAACCATCACCAAACCATCACCAAACAGCTTTTTACGTTAAAAGATTCAAAAGAGTATAAGCAAAAATCTACAAGTTCTTTACATAATAATATTGCGATATATCACAAGTAGTCTCTTTGCAATAGCGAATCGTCTAAGAATGTTTGAAAATCTTGAAGCTCTGAAACAATTGTACTTTTGACAGCACAAATGTGATGCCGGCAATTGGGAAGACATACCAGCCAATCAAATCGCAAAGGAGATTTGTGGTTACCAGCCATACACAATAACCATTTGTGAATTGAGAGCAGGCAACTCTGCAGGGTGGAGTATTCCTCTTAATGCCACCACAAGAACCCCTTGTGCAGGTTTGTGCTAAGTTTTATTGAGAATAAAAGCTTGGAAAGAAAATTTTTTTAAACACTCAAATTTTAACTGGTTACACTTGGAGTACAAGCTGATTGCTTTGATAATAAAACTGTCAACACAAATGTATAAAGAAAAACTAAACATTTCTCACTGCTAAAGTGTTTACTGTAAGGTTGACTTCTTACTAATAGGTGACATTGATAATGTTTTGAGCTAATATTAAAAGGTTTGACTACATTTAATACTAATCAAATGTGACAAAAAATTATGTAATTTGAGCAAACTGATTGGAGCTCAATTTTTCAATGTAAGAAGTTTTCATAGTCTGACTGTAAAACCATTCCTTTTTTCTGCTATGTTGTAAAGTTCTTGTAGCTTCTGAGCCTATCTGACTTGTTACCAGTAAATGTTTTTCAAAAGTAAAATCACATGAGACTATAATACATAGCATTACTTCTTTTGATTGTGTTGCAAAGTATTTGCAAAAACTTTTTTTGAAATATGAATCTTTATTTATTACATAATTATTTATTTACATTTTATTGTGCTTTATTATATAAATTTGTACAAAGTTCAAGATGATATTTACTACTAAACATTTTTTCATCAATGATTATGGATTTTATTGGGTAAATCCTTTTGACCATTCAGTTTCTGCATCACCTACTTGTGTACATGTACATTCATATTATAGTAATAGTCTTGCAGACTCTCCTTCTAGAATATAGATATTACTCCATGTATTGGGCACCAGATGAAAGCCTATTCAGTACTTTTAGTTGTTTCCAACTACACGGATGTTTTGGCTCTTAAATTGTGGATGGCCTCAGAATGCAATATGCAAATATAATCATAAGCCTATTAACAAACTGTAAAATATGTAAATGCAGCGTGTAAAAATTTACATGAGTTCTAATTATATAAACAAATGTTTTTGTGTGATTTTTTAGGTATAAGTTTGTTCTATTTTCAAAATGCATTTTCAAAATGCACACAAAAACTATTATGCAAGAAATTTTTGCATAATAATTTCAACATATTATTCATGGAGTAAAACTATTTCAAAAAGCAGATACATTTTATATTTTGCAATGCGTATTAAGATAAGTATGCAAAATGCTTCAGAAAAGTAGGTACACTTTACAAAAAGCAATAATATTTCTCTTTTTGAAAACTTTCGCAACATTTTTGTGAGGCATTTTTTTAGGTGATATTCGGGATTTAAAAGTGTTCCGTTGTGACCTATACAGCACCAACTTTATAAGTCATCCTACTTAGAGGAAGCAACCATATGAATAGTTATATGTGCTTTCAGATCTGTCTTCTCATGGCAATTGTGTGAACAAGCAAAACAGCCCATGAGAAAATTTGTGTTCTAAATATTCCTCCGCCTTTCCTATTCATTTCTCCATAAATTAATAATAGAAACACACAACAGTAACTATGAAGTCATTACACAGCTTGTTTATTGTGTTTAGTAAAAAAAAGAAATACATGCATGTCTGAGTGCTAAACAGAAGCTTCACATTTTGTTTTCCACCGCAAAATAACTTGCAATCGAGCATTTGAATCATTTGATTTCCTACTCAATATTGCTTTAAAGAAAAACCTAAACTAAATCTTACTAGATTTCATCAAAAAGTATTGACATATTTCCATCATTTGCGATTGTTTTTGATATTTTGAGGTAATCTGACTGCCACAATGCTTCAAAATAAAAATCAACAAAATTTGCTCGCAATTGAAACGCTCAGATTCAAACAAAAGTATGATTATGGCCAGTGATGTAGTGCTAACCTTTTATTGACCATAAATGTAAAGTTGAAATAAGTGGATGCAGGCGACCAAGAGTCGCAACGCGACTCCACCACCACATGGTGGCAATTGGAACAACTGGGGAGGGCGCTGTAAGCCCCCAAAGGAAAAGGAAAGTTAGCAAGTGGGGTCTGAGGCGAAGCCCCAGACCCCACTTTGGGGGCTTAAGCCTGGTTCCCATATTGATTGCGTGACTCCGGCGGTAACATGCGCTGCAAAATGCTTGCGACTCTAGGCTCAGCGGCATCTGTTCACATAAAAAGCTACATCGTTAATAATATTGTAAACATAATTGCGTAATCAAATAAAATGTTCGCTCGCCATGCCATTCCTATAATGGTGACCTTTAACCATACAGTGCATTTTGGGAAGATTTCACCTGCAGCCTTTTGCGAATTTTGAACAGCGCCAACCAGTTGCGTTGCCGCCGGCTACTACCGGTGGTCCTTGGCGGTACCTTGCGCGTACGTTCCCATTTCACCGCTAATAGCCTGCGGTGCTGTCGCCGGTGCTTTGCGACGTATATGGGAACCAGGCTTTAAACTGCCACCCCACTTGAAGCCCCACTTCCGGGGCGAAGCCTCGGCCGCCAAAGCCTACAGGGTGTTAAAATCATGTATATGATATAAGAAATGAGCACATCTGTAGTAATAAATAAGTTGAAAAAATAGTAAAAATCAATGCCGTTGACCTTCAGTACAAATGCTGACTGCCATTGGTTTGCTGTAAACTGATCTTAGCCGTTGTTGTAGGCAACCAATTAGGATCACAATCTTGTCATGTTACAGGACCATTACATCACTGTATTGTACTGTATGCTGCTTTTATATTGAATGGCCATTGAATGTGACTATAATGACATTAGTGTACTTGAATTAATGGAATAGAGCTATAATTTACATTGAGAATTGGCAAAGTCTAAATTTTGTTTACCCTAACTATAGTTATACTTAAAAAACACACAGATTTTCTAACCATAGCTTAGTTAGGGAGAGTTAGGGTAGCACTACATCACTGATTATGGCATCTATAGTTGCACCTTGGAAATGAGACTGACAGAGTAGAGAGGCCTAGTTCTGCAACTGGAACATAATAGGCAATATCAGCACTAGCAAACATAGCATTTAGTGACATCATTTCGCGTGTATTTTTCTTTCGAGCGTTTTAATCGCAATCAAGTCTTGTCAGATTTAATCCTGAAACATCCTGGCGGTCAAATCACCTCAAACATCAAAAAGCACTGCAAATCATAAAAAATACTGATACTTTCTGATAAAATTCATGAAAAACTTTTGTAAGTTCATTTTCAAGCCAACACACAGAATTAAAAAAATATACGTATTCAGTACACACATCTATAGGCCTACATTTTGTACTGTATACAAAGCCAAGAATAGCTCAATTCATATAGCAAAAGGCTGACAAACATGGTGCAGGGTGTTACATAATGCTGTTGTGTTCTTTCTTCTTTCTCAGATCTCTTAGAAACTATCTTTTCTTCTAGGCAGCATACATGGCTACATCAAGACTTTTGTAAAGTAATTCTATTGTAATAAATTTCTATGTATTAAAAAAACAAGAAGCAACTATTGCCGGTATTATCACACAATCTTTGAACAGTAATTGGCCAAATGATAAGTTTATTATCAGCATGTGAGCTTTTACTAATTGCTAGCTGTAAGAATTGATGTGATTGGTCGGCAAACTTTTGCAGTTCCTTCCGTTCCACAGAATGCTAGCCTTACCATAACTCAGAGATCTTTTGAGGGCATAAAAAGATGGAACTTTACAGTAACTTGGCAGGTAGGCTTGTAACAACATTTAACTTTGAAACCAGTTATTATTAGTTACATGCGGACACGAAGCTCTTGAATATTGATTTCTATAAAGTTTTAGTATATAAAGACATTATTGGATATACATGTAGATACTTTGAATTTGATCATTTTCTCATCTTAATTGTTATAAAAACAAGACATTCAAAAAAATGCGGTTTATACAGGCACCCAAACAGGCAAATTGTAACGACTCCTTACAATACAAGTTCAGCTTTCAAGAAACACCTACATCTGATCTCCAGTCAACAAAGACTGCTACATTTGAACGCAATGGAAATGAGTTTTACAATATCACCATTATAGCAGTAAACTCTATTGGTGACTCAGCTCCTCTCATCAGAAGCGGTCATGCAGATGTAATTGGTGAGCAGAAATCAGCTCATGCATTGCTTGTGCATATATGTGTGTATTTTATTTCATCAATTAGTGGAAATATAACAATAAGCAAAATAAAGATATAGCTATCATATTGATTAAGTTAAACAAAATAAATGAAAGCTTAGTTCCTATTTGTTAAGGCATGATAAGGTCCACATGCGCAGCAGTGTTGCAGCTAGTCGAGGTGCTGGGCCCACAGGAATTGGCACACTCTAACAGCAGGTCAGGATCAATCTAGTCTTAACAAATGGCTTTAACATTAACTGTGAAACTAGTAACTGCAGAGGTTTTGCGTAAGTCTATTGGAAGACTGTTCCATTGTGATGTACACTGTATTCGACTATTGTTTTTACCTGAAGCAGTTAAAAATAATGGTAAAGGTAGACTGGTTTCTAAGAATTTGGTGCTATAGTGTGAATCTTTCTTTGTTTCATCATGACTTGAATGAAATTTTGAATGAGCTATCAAGAGAATTTTACTCTGATAAAGTTTATCAACAGGCAACACAGACAGCTGAACAAGCAGGAATCGAGATGAAGTTTGTGGTTGTTTATTAAATATGATGCACATTAAATGTTTTTGTGATATTAGTATTTTAAAAAAAATAAGAAAATGAAGCATTTCCCTATGACTCTAGACAGTGACTACTTTTTAAATTAATAATAGCGTTGTATATTAGTGTCATGGTACTTCTGTGTAGTTACTGTAGTTACATCTGAAGTAGTTGCTGGTGACTTTTTATAAGCAGAATACAAAGCATCTCATTGGAAGGTGCGCAAAAAATTTCACAGTAATGTGATCTGGCTGTCTCACTCTATAAATTGAGTCTATCTCATTTGATGCATTTATTAAATACTGTTGAGTTTGCTAGCAATCTTCTGTATGGCTTCGATCAAATTTTCTCCAGAGCGATATGAAATCTGGGTTATAACAAGCTGTTTCTGGCAAGCTTGGAATTCTAGAGCTTCAACTGCCTCATTTACATCTGCATTGAATTTCAAAGTTTCTACATCGGATTTAACTGAATCTAATTCTCCATTGATGAAGTTTAACCTCTTGGTTAGCTCCTTTTGCTCCGTTCCTAAATTTTGCAGATGTAGATCAAAACTGTCTGAATGCTTAATAATCAGGTCTAACTTCTCATGCACAGAGGCAGAACTATCCGTATTTTCAATAACATTTTGCTTTCTTTTTTCCAGTCATATTAACGATAGAAAAAACTTAGCCAGCTTGGAGGTGGCTCATAGAAATAACCCCACCGCCTCTGTTGATACCGTGTAGTCAAGTATGCAGATGAAGTTATAAAATTTTGTTTCGAGTTGGAAGTGCATGTAGAAGATATAAAGCAAATTAAAAATGAGCTTTCACAAAATTTTGGTAGGTTTTATTAGAAAGTATTACTATTTTTCTATCAGTTGCAATTGTTTTTGATGTTTGAGGTGACCTGACTGCCTTTAACGATGTATTAAGATAAAAATTGACAATACTTGATCCAGATTAAAACATTTAGATTAAGCAAAAGTGCAATTATGTCGTCTATAGTTGCAAAGAGACCAACAAAATAGAGACGCGTAACGCTGCAACTTGAATGCAATATCTGATATCAATTATAACAACAATGACAACTAGTGACATCATTTTGCTTGTTTTTTCTTCCGAGAATTTTAACCACCATAAAGTTTTGTTAATTTTGATCTTAAACCATCTTGGCAGTCAGATCACTGGATCAAAACAATTGCAAATGATTGAAAAGTACGGATACTTTCTGATAAAAGCAACTAAAATTTTTAGCAAGTTCATCTCTGAATGATGAGCCTCACTAAACTCTAACGCTTGTTACCAGCTTGAGCAATAGACTAGCTAATATACTAGATGAATGCTCGGCGTTGACTGGATAATAAAAAAATGTTTGTACATAAACTTTATTTTGAGTTAATATATACAAAGTCTACAATTTTAACTTTTAAATTTCATATCATAAGAAAAGATTTTGTGCAGTTCAAAATAAAATAAAAAAATGAGCCAACTGTAAATTTGTTTAAATGTGAAATAATTAGTAAGAAATGGATAGATAATAATAACAAGTAATGAAAAATGATTTGATAACGATGCAATTAATAAGAACCATAAAACAAAATAAAAATCATAAATATATTGAATTAATAATAACAATTAGTACATATAAGTGTGTGTATAAAAAGGTTACTGTCGCAGCAGATGCTAGTTGTGTTCAAAGTTTTGATGGATGATACTCGTACCTCTCAGTACTGATACAATCGTTTAGAAAGTTGAAGCTCACGAGAGTACTTTGTCTGACCGAATGAAGAGTGAAAGTAGAAGCAATGTTCACTCGAAATAAATCTACTTTGAGATAAAAAGTATTTAGCTTTTACAGATTTAACGATTGCACTTGAAAAGAAGCCGGAATCAAAAAATGAAACTTTACACTTGAAATGGAAATGGCACATTTTAAAATTGAAAATTAAACAAAAAGGCAATGGATTTTGAAATGGCTTTAAAAAAATTTCAAAAGAAAATCACATGTAAAATTTTTTTAAATTGATAATACACAGTAAATATTTTGCTTGTAATCTGGAATAGCGATAAGGATAGATAAAATAATTAAGAAGGATATGAACGGCTTAACCTAGTGCTTAGGTGGCATGTTTGAATTTCAGATTTCAGCGTTGTGAGTTCAACTCCAGTGCCGTGTGGATTTTTCAACGCTACATTTTATTCGATTGTCAATATAACTGGACACAGGCGCGAGACTAACAAAAAACAAACACTGAGATTTAGATTACTCTGAGAATCTTTGTAAAAATTATAGTAATGTTCAATTGTCAAATGCTGTGACTTAGTAGCGAACATGGTGGCAGTTAGATCAAATGAACTTTTTATATTTGGTTAGAGCCACAGTTTGGGTCAAAAGTGCTCAGATTGAATGCAACCAGCCCTTACTGTGTTCAACTGAAATGGGATGAACCAGAATACCCTGGAGGAATCATCACTCAGTACCAGGTACTCCTATTTTGATGGACTGTATAAGTTTTTGTGTGTACAATCTGACAGTGACAGCTTTGAAAGATGTCACACTATGCTACTTGGTTTTGATTTGTGGCTGTAAAACTTCTCATAAAATCTTTTAGCACAGATGCGACGGTAAAGCCTGGAGTAGCTCCTTTTCAGCAACGCGACAGAAAAACTTTTGTGATTACAAGCCATACACCGAAACCATGTGCGAACTAAGAGCAGGAAATTCTGAGGGATGGAGCTCTGAAGTAAATCAGACAACAACTACTCCGTGCGCATGTATGTAATAGATGTTTTTAATAGTGTTGATTTCAATGAAACAATTTTGCCTAAAGATTTAATTTCAATAATGCTGCAAAAATGTTGCATGCCTTTTTTATTTTTGTCAGACACTTACGTCTACTCCATAACAAAAATAGTATCTATTGCTTGCTGCGAACCAGCAGTCATTTAATCAAACTCCTCTCCTACCATTATATTGTTTACTGTTAGTATTGTTTATTATCTGCTCTATGACATTTAGCCGATATTTAGAACATTCTTTGTGGCAAGAATAGTGTGAAAAACTAAATTTACAAGCATGAGCTTCTTCCAATGTAAGCTTTACAAAGAAGACGATGTTTCCCTTTAGTCTAAGACTATATAAATATCTTTCAAATGTAACCGGAGACTTGTGCTGATCAGCTCAAATTATAGAAAGTTTTAGAGATAGAAGTAGCCTTGTATAATCTAGAAATATACTATCTACTATCACTTACTCTAGTGCAGCTGACAGGTGTTATAGTGTGAAGGACATTACCTTGGCTCAATTTAGACCAACTCGACGCGACTCAGGACATCTTGGCTTAGGCAGTTTGGCACAATTCTAAACAGCCTGGCCCAGCTTGGCCTTGGTCACACATCATAAGGCGGGGCTTCCTAGCAAAGATTTTTATACATGTACATGTATATGGCACAGATGATACCAATAGAGCAGAGCCCATTTGCGCTTGCTCGTGAGCTGTTGAATGTCCTATTTTATGATCATAAGTGTTGCAGATACTTGTACTAAACTCCAAGCACACTGAGTTATTTGTGCATGTGAAGCTAATGAAGGTGACATCACAAATCCTTTACAATATGTAGAATAAATAGCTATCTTGTTTGAACTGTTTTAGCTCCAGAATTCACTCAGGAACCAACATATGTTGAAGATTACGACAAAAGTCTACAGAGACGAAGGATTGTCGTAACAATAGAGGTGATAGTTTTGTGTTGCTTTCTAAGGATAGTCACAGTACCTGTTAGCCTCACTCAAGTGGACCATATTATATAAACTTTAAAACTGATGTCTCAAACGCTATCATATTACATTCCAGGTTACCAGTCTATAAGTAGTACCATTTAAAAGCTTTTATGGAAACAACATTGATCTATTTGAGTTTTTGAAAATGATACTAATGCAAAACATGGTGAAAAGGTCAAAAAAGAACAAAAGAAAATGATGGGTAAGTTGCTATCAGCTGCCATATCAAATTTGACAACGAAGTGTTTAATTTATAAATACACTATTGTTTGTATGATATTTATATATTGCTAGTATTTTAATTGTTTTGGTTCAACAACAAAGATTGAAAGCAGCTTCCAATTATTTATGTGGAAATTGCTACTAGCTATTTTATTTTATAAAAAGCCCACTGGTTGATCTCAAAAGCATGCTAAATATGAACATAAGTAAACATGCTGATTAATTACAGGGTGTTGAAAAAAACTGCGCAAGCCTTCAGCCTATTCTGTACAAAATAGGCACCCAAGAGTTTAACATCAGCAACCTCTTCACTGGGTTGAATGCCATCACCAATTATGATATCAAAGTTCAAGCTACCAACAACCTGGATCAGACTGGTCAGATTTCCATCACTGTCAAAACTGGAGAGTTAGGTGAGAAGCAGGTTTACTGATGGAAAGTGAATTGCTTTGTGATGTTTGCTTGCAACATGAAAAATACATACATGGATTAAGAAGTAAAATATGAAGCTATGAAGAGAAATGTTAGAGGTATTACTAAAAATAAAGCGTTCTGTAGTCTATGGAACAATATAATCTGATTAAAAGATATAGCTGTAATACTAGTTTGTTCATCTAGTATTTGTTTTCTAAAATCGGTTTCACAACCTGTCACAGCCAACCACAAGACAATAAAAAGGTATATGCTTAGCGAACTGAACCGTGGAAGGTCTGCACTGATGACATTGATTTTTATTTATTGCAAGCATGACACCGTAAAGTATAAAAATTTAATAACAATACTCAACAATTTTCATGTGTGCAATTTATAAGCATGAAAAACAGTAACAAAAAAGTTACAAATCAAAGAAAACTAGAATAAAACATACCTATCCGTTTCCTCAAACCAGATCACTAGTCAAAGAGCAATCCATTTTCAGCTAACAAAAACATTGCGTCTAGTGAAATGAAGAGTTTCAGTGTGTTGATGTGTGCAAGCTACAACTGTACTTTAGCTAGCCTGTATTAAGCGCACAGTATTAAGATATAATTGTAATTTCACTAACAAAGATACGCTGACAGAAACATCGCTGATACTTCTTATCGCTGCCATAGCAGAATTACGGCCATTTCTACACATGATCTCTGCTTTATAATCAAATATTTTTTTTTTGTTGAAACTAACATTTCAGCTCTTAATACTTTTTTGTAGCTAATCATACCAGTAATTAAAAGTAATAACAAAAATCTATAGATTTTCACTGGCACTGATGCTAAAATTATAAATGTATGATGTGTGACTTTAATCACTGATAACAGCTATCAAAGTAGTGATACAGCCTAACATTGACTTTCAAAGTTAAGTTGTTTTGGTAGTTACTTTGTAAACCAATTTTGAACCAACTTATATAGAAGGAAATATTTTATACAAACTTTTTGTATTTTTATTCATTTTGTCAAGATTCTAAAAAATCAATAGTCTTTAGAGAGTTGCTTGTATCATAAGACAAATGCAATATATTTAGAAAATGAAATATTAAAATCTAACGTAAATGTTGAAATAAAATAATTACCAATCAATGTAAACTCATTCATGTTAGAAACATTTAAACAGAAGTGTAGTTATCAGTGTGCACGTTAGGTAGTAAAGTGAGTAATAGAGATAATTGGTGTGACTTGCTCTAACTTACACTTGACATAGTTAAAACTCACATACTTTGTATATTTTCTAATATTTTTATTTGCTGTATTACTACAAAATATCTTAGTAATCGTATGTTGAAAATTACTTCATATATTAAAGCAAACATTTGCTCAAAACTTATGCTTAATGATTCAATTATTTGTGTAGCTATTACGGTAAGTCAAGGTTGGACCTTAATACTAATCAAGTTTTGCAGGATTGGTTGTGTATATCTGTCAGCTAAGCTGATCTCTTTTATGCGATTACAGGAGTTTTCCTGCCCGGCTTAAAGCACTCAGTAAAGCAGTCTGGCAATACTTAACTCATTGGTTGTTAAAAGCTTCTACCTGTGTACAGACAATGGTCTCAATAGATTGGCAGAAATGTGGTAAAGAAATAATTAACATTAAAAAAATTGATCAGCTTTGAGTTATTAATGCTTCCACATATGGTTATTTAATCAGCTGAATAAATGAAAGTTGAATATTAGTAGGCGAAGGTAACTAGGGCAGTTTTAATATCACATAATTCATGTTTTGGACATACCAGCCAAATGATATAGTATTGACAATAGCGCTCAACTTTTTTGTAACTATTTTAAAACATTCTATTTGGTAGTCGTAAAGTGCATTTTGTTTTATCTGCTTTTCTCTAAAGCACTAAAAAATTAGATAGACATGAGAAAGCTATAACTTTATTATCCTAGATGACCTGATTACGCCTTCTAGTTTTTACTTGCTAGCTCCGTGGGACCCACCTGTAATACTTCGAAGTTACTCTGAGAATGGTAGCTGCATTGTCTTAACCTATGATAAACCAGTGAGGGCTAATGGAGTCATTGTAAAGTATCAGGTAGGTACAATGAACAAAACCATAAAATGCTTGCTACCTGTTTACCAGGTAGAATTTTCAGCAAAAGTAATAAAAGATGACCTCATAAGTTCAAAGTGTACTGATACATTTACTACTGTCATATTTTGCTCTTTGTAATATACAGTCCTGCAAAAGGAAAAGTTAAAAATGTGTTAGTGTCTTCAGTTTGAAAAATGAGATTGAAAGTAAATAAATACCCAGATCAGAATATCATGTTACACAATTCTGGTTCACATTCACGTTCATGCCCATGTAGGTTGCTTATTCTGGAATGTGAAAAATATACTACAATTCTGTAAAAGCCAAACATTTTGTAGTATCGCTGCGCCTTAAATAATAAAGCATTTCCAACTTGGGCAGAGACTGAGCAAAAGAGATTTTCCCAATGTGGATACTTGGTTGGAAATTTAGTACGGTGTGAAATTCGAGGTGTGACTTCCATCGGCAGTGGCCCAGCAGCATTGGCAGAAGTTGAAGTTCAGTGCGGTGGTAAGACTAATTTCTTCTGTTCAGAACACACTAAAGTCTATGAATGTTTACTGAAAAAACAATAATCAATGTTAAAGTGTTAAATGCTAAATGACAATGTTATAGCATTTCTATGCCAAGGAAATACTTGAAAAATTTTAAGTCACCAATTTTAAGTATTATGTTTTAATTTTCTTTAAAGGATCCTACATGGAAGGGTATTAAAAATAATATTTATATGATGTAACAAATTATATTTTTAACTTTTTATCTGTTCAAATGTTCATTGCTTTACAGACTGTTTGTATGATCTTTTGAAATTGACATAATTAATGTTTGGTGAAAAAGTAATAAGGATGAAAAATAATGCTACCTATTATAATGAAAATGAGCTCGATAAGTTTTTTGACCATAAATTTAACCATCAAAAATAGTCAAAGCTCAAATTTTTATTCAGTGTTTAGTTGCATTTAAACTTTTAATTTAAGTTTAGTTACATTTAAACTTTTAGTTTAATATTTATTATTTTTATCAATAAGATCTTTATATTTACATATATCTGCGGTAGAAAACACGCAGAAAAAAAAACTGTATGACTATAACTGTTAATCCTAGTTTCTTTTAAGTTTGTGACTGTCAGTAATTTTGAAACAGGTTTGTGAATATTAAGTGTGTTCATTTACAATTTCTACAGTATTAAAAGGTCTCCAAATTTGATATCGCAAAATCTATAAAACGATCTCACGCTATAATACAAGTTACCAAAAGCTTTTGAAAAATCTATAAAAAACAATTTTACATTTTTTGCTATGAATAGAATGCTAAATTGTGTTTTTTATTCAAAGTTTTGATACAGAATAGAAATAAAATTTCTGTAAAGGAGTGACTGTTTAACATGTTAAATTTTAGCAACAAACATTTAGCTAGAAAAAAACTTCAAGTGCTTCATACTTATAGTCTGCTAATATATGTATGTGAAAACAATATGTAGCGGTCCTTGCAATATTTTAGTTTAATTTTAGTTTTAGTTTAGTTTTATGCTTTATTATATCAATAAAGCAAAGCTTCTATGCATTTTCATTGTATTCCTATAAAATAAAGTTACTATTATCACATAACCAAAACATATTGCATGATTAGAGCAAAACAAATAGAGGGTGTGATATTGGACTCTCTTTGGTCAAATGCATTTTTGGATAAAATATCACTATGGATTCTGTGTTGCAGATCTCCCTAAACCTTCATTTTCCTTATCTACACTTGAGGGAGCCAACAAGACTGCAATCATTCAAATAGATTTGAAGGTGAAATACATCTGTTATATTTGGTTCTTTGCTTTGTCGAGAAAAAAATAAGTTACTCTGCTTTTCAAAAAGCAGAGACTCGAAATTGAAGCAATATAATTAAGTACATCGTGTACTAGAAATGAGAAGTAGGGAAAAAAGATCAGCATATAGATTTCTACTTTGATCCTTATAGGTTTAAACTAAAAGACATGCAAAACTGTGTTCACTCCTTCTTGAATAGCATTGCAGACCTTCGAGTTTCAAACTTAATCTATCTGTTTCATTTTTTCCATTTTCAAAATTTAAAATGTTTACGTAACACTAAGAGCACATCTATTGCAGATATTGTAGATATTAGCTGTAGATATTAGCTGTAGATATTAGTCATAGATATTAGCCATAGATATTAGCCGTAGATATTAGCCATAGATATTAGCTGTAGATAATAGCTGTAGATAGTAGCTGTAGATATTAGTCGTAGATATTAGCTGTAGATATTAGCTGTAGATATTAGCTGTAGATATTAGCTGTAGATATTAGTCGTAGATATTAGCCGTAGATATTAGCCGTAGATATTAGCCGTAGATATTAGCCGTAAATATTAGCCATAGATATTAGCCGTAGATATTAGTCATAGATATTAGCCGTAGATATTAGCCGTAGATATTAGCTGTAGATATAAGCCGTAGATATTAGCCGTAGATATTAGCCGTAGATATTAATCATAGATATTAGCCGTAGATATTAGCTGTAGATATAAGCCGTAGATATAAACCGTAGATATTAGCCGTAGATACTAGCCGTAGATATTAGCCGTAGATATTAGCTGTAGATATTAGCTGTAGATATTAGAATGACGGAAGACACAATACAATAATGATAACTGACCCTAATTAGCTCTTTGGCCAAATGTGTTTGTTTCTTGCACCCTTATATAGATATCCATTAGATAGAGAATGAGAGATTGGATCAAATATTCAAATCTTAAAATCTCAAAATGCTAACCTTTGTGAAAAAAAGTTATTATTTTTAAATTGTGTACTTTGCATAGATTGAAAAAATAGATCATTTGTAACAATTGAAATGATATACTGAAAGCATTAAAATCAATTTAGACTTTGCTTCTCGTTATGGAAAAGCTTGTAAACTGTAGTTGTTCATATAGCTACTTGGATAAAAAGCAACCACTGGATGGAGTGGGATGGAATGAATGCTGTTTTTACACATACAGTTTTTGACCAGTCAACTGAATGCATTTCAACAAATGCAAATAGCAGTTTAGTAAAAAAACTATGACTGTAAAGATACTTGAAAAAACAATTTTATATTCACTTCCATTGTGAAGTTGAAAAAACAAAAATTTTTCGTATGACTAAAAGTAGCCGACACATGCTCTGTGCTAAAAAACATGGATTTTCCAGTTCTCCACTAGTACTTACTCTGTACTAACTTTCATAACTTTTTGAAAATGCTGTTGGTTTCAGACATGAGAGAAGTCTGGATGACTCTCATTTTGCAACACACTGTTTTTTATTTGCTGGGAGTACATAATTTGGTCAAGTGGCTCAACCAACTACATACTTGGCACTTGACTACTTCCTATAGCTTACCAAATTCTTTACTAGTTTGCGTACATTGTACTCATCTTACCTCTATGAGTTTGTCTATTTTTAATTGCTTCATTTGTTTTTATGAGTCACCCTTCTGATAAGTCATTAAATCCACAACTACCATCTATGCTAACGTTCAACTTCAAACCAACGATCAGCAAGAGCTCTTTTCATTACTCTACTATAACTACTATCATCGGTACTACCATTACTCTTACTAATTCTCCTAGAGGAAAAAGGTTGCCTCAACATTAATACTTTAACTGCTGACTTTTTCATTTCTTTGCATCAAAATATATGCTGATTTGACAAGAATTGTGTTGTAATCACAGTGTAGGAAACAGCTGACTGCACAAGGGTTGAAGCTCTGTATCTCATTTGATGTAGGTTGAGACTTGCTCCCCTCTGTCTGTTCCTAACACAACACTGGTTTACCTTTCACCAACATTTGCTACTGCTCTTTCAGCTGCTCAAAAGCTATCATGAATATTTAGGCATTTTCTAGCTCTATTACTACGGCTTCACAGTTAGCTTCTTGTCTCTCCCATGTCTGGCTCAAAACCTTTTTTGTGCCAATCCCAGTCTAGCATTTTGCTGCATTAACCTTTAACATAAAAGAACTGGCATGTTTCATGAAAAATTTAAAACTGGCTTTGTTCCTACAACTACTACTAACTTCAGCTCACACTACTTGCTGTAGTCACAGACCCAATTTTTTTACATTTTTTGGAATGTGCAGCTCACGATTACTAAACTGTTTACTTTTGAACTTTCTCTCTTTTTTGTAGAAACAGCGACTAACTTCATGAAAATTAGAAAAATGCAATGCCAAAAATATACTTTTTGTCATCAATCAGTTTTGTCAGAAAATTCCTTGTTTCATTTCAGAGAGAAAAAGGAAAGCAAATAAACAAAAAAGCTTTCTATTCAATTTTTTTATTTTGGTAAATGTCTTTGTATGGCCCACAAGCTTAATGAATCATCTAATAAATGATATATAATACTAGCGGAATGTCCGGTGTTGGAATGGTATTAAAAATCAGCTTATAAACAGTAAGAAGTAATGTAGTTGCCTGCCACTTGCCATTAGCCTAGCGCATTGCCAATGGCTAATTTGAGTATGGGTGCTGATAAGAGCCGTGAGAGCGATAGCACAAAAATACGTTGTATTATAATAGATAGTGGTACCGTATTTTCACCTACATGGCAACATGTATTGCCCAATGAATCTATCAATCTTACGTAGCTTAGTCGATAAAGTATTTACTTGGCAAATGGGAGTTTCCGAGGTAAAATCTTTTATGATATGGATTCTTCATTCCAGTATTTTGATAGCTATAGCTGGACAAACCGAGCTACACACGCACACACACAAACTTTGAGATTTATATATATATATTCTATTATTACCCGTGAGTGTTTACTATCTTTCCTAGTTTTATGTATGTCTGTTTCCTGCCTGTCATTGTGCTTCTCCGTTACTGCACTCTTTTTGTCTATCGCTGTATATCTCTGTTTCCCTCTTCCTTTTTATTCTGACTTTCGATTCATTGACTGTTCTTCTCACCTTCAACTTATTTGTTACATACAGTTTTACAGTATCTAAATTTATAGATTCAACTTGATAGCAATGGTGTTGGAGCAAATAACCTTGTGGGCTCACTACGCTGTTTAGCTCAGTGCTAAAAACATTTTACACGAGTGCCTGTTTATACAAATGG
This sequence comes from Watersipora subatra, assembly GCF_963576615.1. Lineage (NCBI taxonomy): Eukaryota > Metazoa > Bryozoa > Gymnolaemata > Cheilostomatida > Watersiporidae > Watersipora > Watersipora subatra. The sequence continues at coordinate 11,278,514 of NC_088714.1, forward strand.
CTTCTTTTATTCCAATTGTAGCTTTTAGTGAAGATATATCAAATCTTACTGATTGTATACAAAAAACAAAATTGTAATTCCATACATCTAAGTAGGGTTTTTAGACAAGAGATAGCTAACCTGCAGAAATATCTTTGACCTTGAAATAAGCATCAGCCATGAAAACAGACAGCTGCTATTGCTCTAGTGCCTGAGAGAGAGCATAAACTTTATTTAGTGCTAACATTGAATCAGCACGTAGCATTATATTACCTTTTTGTTAAGTGTATCAACATCTAAAACAAGGAGTCTTAAAACTGCATCAACTGTTTTCATGTTTGTAGGCACTACAAACATCCTGTCCATTCTCTGGAAAATACATGCTGACAATACGAAACGCTGCAGATGAACTTTTCATAGAGCAAGAACTGAGCAGTATAGGAATGTTTCAAATCAACGGTGCTGCCCCTTTTACTACTTACACAGTAACAGTCAGAGCCATATTCAGTGACAGCACAAGCAGTGAGACCGAGCTCACAATACTCACAGTAGAAACAGGTAGTACAACCTTTCTCCTTCAATTTTGAGATCTGGAGAATATAATTTGCATTTTTGTTTAATTTGTATTAGTTTGGTTAAAAACCTGTGTTTGTACCTTTAATGTTCCTTAAAACTTAATAATTTTTAATAATACATAAATTTTTTTCCTGTTGTAAACACCCTTTTATCCTCTCTAATACTCCTTAACACTACATAACTACTTAACAGTCCATAACACTTCTTAACACCACTTAAAACCACTTAACACTACTTAAGTCTATTGACAGTCATCACTACTTAACACTTCTTAACATTTCTTAACACTACTTAACTCTACTTAATACTACTTAACACTACTTAACATTACTTAGCGGTCTTTTTGCTTCTTAATGCTCCTTAGCAGTACTTACCAGTCAACACTACTTAATACTTCTTAATACTATTTAATACTGTTTTTAATCCTTGACATTGTAACACAACCTAGCATTCCGAAATTTTACTTAAACATTATTTGAAATTCTTTAACGCTGCTTAAAGCCATGAGCCTTTACTCACAACACCATAAAACAAATTAAAGCAGGTTTTAAGTTCTCTAATTAAAGTTTATGAATGTCTTAACTTTGTTAAGCTACTAACTAGCAGCCTTATACAAGATCCACTCATAACTTTATGTTAGATTCAAAAGGCTATTCTCCGTACATGCCGTTCTCTTTTTATTTGATTTAGTTTCTGTGTGCTTTTTATATAAATGCAACACAAGTATTGAAAAATAATACGGTGAAAGCTATTCTTTGCTGTGCTTAAACTTCCCATAGTTGTGAAGAATAGATAGCCATTGCAATTATGAGCTGCTATCACGGATTGAAGTTGTATAACGCTTAGAGGGTGACCCATTTATGCATTTATGAATGGAGTAATGTAAGTATTTTTGGATGAAAGCTAAAGGTTTTTGTTAACAGCTCCTTCTGATGGACCCTCTTTGTGGCTTTCTTTCACTCACGAATGCGTTTCCTTGCATATCGGTCAACCGGAGTATCCCAACGGAGTGCTTAAATTCTATGAGGTACAAATTAGAAACTTGTTACCAGCTTTTGTTATAAACAATCTATTCTAAAAGACTGTCTCTGCTAATGCTTAGCAATGTCTCAGCTACAACTGATGTTTCACACTAGTTGTATAATAGTATGTTACTTACAACAATTCTTAGTTTTAGTGAATAGCAATTTTATTTCAAATAGAGTTTATAGAAAACATAGAATAGGCTTCCTCAAGCCTGAACTCTATTCTTCACTCTGTTGAAGAGAGTGGTTTAGTATCCTTCCGACTTTTTGATGTTTTCGCAGCTTAGTAAATCTGTTCTTTGGAAGAGTTATCACTAAACCACTGATAGTTGCTCACATTGATAAATTTCTACATGTTACTTAAATTGCAATGATTTAGAAGCATATCAATTATATTTTTTATTAAATGAAATAAAAACTTTGTAAAACAACTTTTCTATGTCAAAATCTAAAAATAAGTTTAAATAAATTTGTGGATTAGCATATTAGGTTGAAACTGATCATTGACAGAACTGTATAATGGTTGACCAGCTAACATCAATCAACATCAAATACAATTATTGCAGTATGAATGCTGGGAGTTTAGCAGGATCCTGAGTAGTAGAATACCCATATTGGCGCAAAACATCGATGCAGGAGAGATACCAGAAATATGTGATTTTTCACAAGTGACCAGAATATATTGTGCAGTGCAAGCAGTAAACTTGGGAGGTACAAGCCCAGAAACACTTGTTACAGGATACACCCATGCAACTGGCAAGTCTTCAATTTTCTATTTCATATATAGTAAATTTGTAGACCATACATTCAAGCAGTTTTCTTTAACTGACACCAAAAAAAATTGTCCTGAATTTTATACAAATGCTGCAAAATAATAGTTCCTGTTAGCGAGGGATAGTGTTTACTATCGTATCAGATTAGCTATATCGGTTCAATTATTAGAGAATAAAAAATAATATATTTTGAATGCAGGTTTCTTTTTGTCAGATTGCAGTCTTTTGAGTAAGAAAAGCTATGATTTTATAATATTTGTGTTGTAAAATGCTTATTTAACTAATTATGAAACCATGGTTATTTGTAGCAGATCGTTTTTATCAAAGCGGTTTTTAACTTTATGGATTCTAATAGTTTACATAATCTTTACTCTCATTTACTGTCTGTCCATCTGTCATCTGTTGGAAGACTCACCAGGGGTATTAGAAAAAAATGCCTTGCTCAGGAGTCAAACATGGGTATCAAATTCAAAGCCAAACACAAAACCACTGCAGTACGTAGCCACTTTGCTGCGCCATGGCATAATTATGCATCTAGTTATTACACATGATGATCTCTCATAAAACTGCTAGGGTACTAGTGATATGGCTATTTGATTAATCTAAAACCTCCATGGCAAGTTGGTAACATTTTAAAACTTAAACTCTGTTGCAAAGTGATATGTGAAGCCAGTTGATGAGCCGTTGTTAAGTTTAGTTCTTTAGACAGAAAACTTTCAAACTCATAATTTAGACGTGAATAGTATTTTAAATAAAACCTTCGAAAGGTAGTTTAATTATTACTTTGATATTTTTTCTATAAACAAACAAATAAACATTTTTAAAGAGATTTATTTATGCTTTCAACTATATTATAGTCTCAAAGTTCATGGCTCCAGAGGTTATGCCAGCAGACCAGAACAGCCCGAAATCAGTCATTGTGAAAATATTTCCAGCAGAGCTTGAGTACTCAAGCTTAAGTATAAGGTAGGACAACAGTGTGTATGTGTAGACGTGGTGCGAGGGCGTTTGGTGCGTGATGGGTGGTGTAAAGTGTGTGGGGGTGAGTGGGTGTGTGGGTGAGGGTGTGGAAGAGTGGGTGAGGGTGTATGGGTGAATGGGGTGCATAGGTGGGGGAGGGTGTTTGGGTGAGGGTGTGTGGGTAGGGGTGCATGGGTTGAGAAAAGTGGGTGAGGGTGTGTGGGTGAATGGGGTGCATAGGTGGGGGAGGGTGTGTGGGGGAGGGTGTGTGGGGGAAGGTGTGTGGGTGAGGGTGTGTAGGTGGGTGAGGGTGTGTGGGTAGGGGTGCATGGGTTGAGAAAAGTGGGTGAGGGTGTGTGGGGGAATGGGGTGCATAGGTGGGGGAGGGTGTGTGGGGGTGGGTGTGTGAGTGAGGGTGTGTAGGTGGGTGAGGGTGTGTGGGTAGGGGTGCATAGGTTGAGAAAAGTGGGTGAGGGTGTGTGGGTGAATGGGGTGCATAGGTGGGGGAGGGTGTGTGGGGGAGGGTGTGTGGGGGAGGGTGTGTGGGGGAGGGTGTGTGGGGGAGGGTGTGTGGGGGAGGGTGTGTGGGGGAGGGTGTGTGGGGGAGGGTGTGTGGGTGGGAGAGGGTGTGAGGGTGGGGAGAGTGGATGAAGGTGTGTAGGGGTGTGTGGGTGAATGGGGTGTTTGGGTGGGTGGGGGTGTGCGGGTGAATAAGTTGTGTGGGTGGGTGGAGATGTGTGGGTGGAGTGGTGTATGCATAGGAGCGTGTGTGCGGAGTATGTGTGTATGATGGGTGGTGGGTAGTGTGTGCGTTGCACATGATGGGTGGTGTGCGTGTAGTGCGTGATGGGTGGTGTGGGTGTGCGTGCGTGTCGTTCGTGGTAGGTGGTGCGTGTCTATGTTGCTTGATGGGTGGTTTGTGTGTAGTGTGTGATGGGTGGTGCGTTAGGGGTGGTGAGCGATGGGTAGTGTGTGGTGTGTGTGGTGTGTGCTTTATTTTCTCAATTAGTGAATATGTAACATTAGACAAAAAATAAATATAGTCACAATATCGATGAAATAAAAAATAGATGAGAGCCTAATTCCTACATAGTAAGGTATGAAGCTCACACGTGCAGTAGTACTGAAGCTAGAAAAGGCGCTGTTTGCAGGATTTTTCATGTTTTTTCAAAACATGAACAAATAGAATACATGAATCTGCTGGCTAAAACATATTTCAATTGTCCAAAGTTTAAGAACACCTAGTATTTTCAGTCACCTACAGAAATTTACAGACTCAATTCAGCAATTAGCTGGGCTTGCTTTCTTAAACTTTTTAGGAGCAGTTGAAATATAGTTACACAACTTATAAAGATGACAAACAGAGAAAAAACAAGTTTTTAGATGAGACAATTGAAATAAATACTTAAAAATACTTGTGTGATTTCATAGTACAATTATTTTATGGTCTATGTGAGAAATAGCGATAAGAGGTTTTTAAAGTTAGTATTTTAGCTTATAAGAGTTTGCTGTTTGTTGCATGTGATATTGCAAAAAAATATGGAAAAAAAAATATTGCAAGCCATATTGCAAAACAATTGGGAAGAAAAATTTAGCATTTTACTTGCCAAGCCAATGTCGCCTATATTTTGCCCTCTCTTTCCAGTAGAGCAATGTTAAACCTTTGGGATGCAATAAATCTGCTAACTTACCTTCAACTTCTCAAGGATATCTTAATAAATATTCACTGAGAAATATCTCTACTAGTTGATTTCTATTGCCTGCAATTAACCTGTGATGGTATTATAGCCTGTGTCCTGCTTTGCAATTTGTTGAAGCTTGCAATTTTTATTTCATTCTGAATTTGAAGATATTTTTATTTTAGATTTATACATGTATTTACCCGTGTTGCATAAAATCTCATTGCACTCATTGATTTGTTTGCTACAGTTTGCAGCCAAACTAGCTTTTTATGTACAATAAAAGAGGAGTTGCAGCGTCGATCAATTGTAAGATCAGATTACCGCATTGATGCTATCAAATAATATGCTAATATCTGCAAATTTAAAAGTTATAAAATGATAGTCTATTAAATGCTGCCAATATATATTTATGAACAAGTGACATAAATGAACCATACTTACATTGCATGCGGAAACAAGAAGTAGCGCTTGTAAAACAAAAATATTTGCATCGTTTGCTCGGGTAGCTGCATTCATACTGTTGCTTTTGATGGAACGAACATTTTCTGGTTTTCCCAATACTTTCCACAATTTTTTCTGACTTGAAATTTTTTTCCGCACTGCTGAACTAGTTGCATTCAAACAATTTTTTAGCAGAGCAACTTTTTTCGCGCTGCATTTAGCGCAAATGCGCTGCGTAAATGTTATGCTCACTAAATGTAACCTTTGGCATAAAGCTGGTTGTTTATCTACTATGGTGAATGTAAACCGATTTTTATAAATATGTACTTCAAAGTATCAAGACTGCATTAAACAAAGAAATACTATTAATCTGAGACAATTATTAAGTTTAATTATTTCAAAGTTTTAAAAAAGTTCAAAAAGCTTTGGAGTTAGACAAAGAGAGAGTTGATTGTTATTGATATAGATGATTCATTATTAATATGATTTTGTGAACACTTTTCTACTGATCACTTGATATTATGAGATCATGAAAATAAAAGATTTTTAGAGTGACGGTCAAATAAAGGGTGGTGTTCAAATGGAAGTGATGTTCAAATAGAGGGGGCACTCAACTAGGTTTTACGGCAAGTCAGTTGCAGAAAAGAACGCTACTGAAAAAGGCTAAGATCTTGAGGCAACTAGTCAAGATTGTAACTGTTTGGTAGGAGACCCGAGCTTAAGTTGACATGTTTTACAGGTAAATGCCAAACATCTATAAAGAGTAAAAAAACTGAAATTGTAATATTTTTATATTATGGAATAAGTTTGACTGTAATTTTAAAGGAGGACCTTAGCGACATAATTTATGTTTACAGAAGAGTTATTAAATGTATAGTATAACAAACTGTGTAAAAAATTTGACAACTGAAAAGTTTAGCTTGCCATAGTCTTTTGCAGAAGGGTAATTGTTTCTGAAGTCGAATGTTCATGTTATGAATATACGGCATAATTTGAGATGAATACTGTCCTCAATGAACCAAGTGAAGTACTTTGTTAATGGAGAAAGAATAAGACATTTAGTGAGTTACGGATTTTAAATAAAAATACATAAAACGATATGATATAAAATGCATGTCTACTATTCTAAAAGAGCACTTTGAAAGCAGTGACTGCCATAATTTGAGATAGCGCTAAAGTTGGTAAATATGCTGCTTATTAAATGTCAAAAATGTACAGCTAATAAAATCTGGTTGCAGTCTTATTAGTAGGTCTACAAAGTTGAAAAATTGCTATATTACTATTGAAAAAACAGCCTAAAATTATTCAAAAGATAACAAACAATAAATAAAAGCTTTGCATTCTTTGCACGCCATAAACAATACTAATTTAATTTTATGGGGCTGAAAATTCTACAGCCTGTCTAAAGAGGCTGAGCCCATGTATGCATATAGCCATACACACAGTTTGATAAAGTAATCAAATTTTATTATATACATACAAGTAGCCCAGCAGTTTGGTGAGCAATAAAAGATTGTCATGTGTAATAAATATGTACACAATTATTCTTTAGTGTAGAAAAGCGATTGAGTGGTGTAGATGGTAGTGTGTAGAGCTGGAAAGCTGAATATCTGAGTTCAATTCCCGTGTGGTGCAATCTTTTTCCTAACTCTTTCAGCATTAAGCTTCTGCCTGCCGGACAGATTGACATGACTATTATTATAGTAAATACTTATCTCAATTTTCTACATTATTTTAGGTCTTATATTTTAATGCTGAATTCTCTTGGAAAAGAGAAAAGAGACTTAGAGCTAGCATGCAGCAATGCAGAGTGCTATATAGCTGAAATTCCGGATGAGGAGATCACAGCCGATGGATATACCTTTTACGTCGGAGATGGAAAGGAGTATGGAAAATATGTTAATAAACCTTTGAAATTTGCAACCTCCTATTCTCTACAGATTGCTATATCTGTAGTTGTGCTTGAGGTAACAAGTTCTGAGTAAATACTTTGTGGTGCACTCAATCAAATTGCCCCAAAATACTTTAGCCAATTTTCCACCATCATAGAGAAACTTCTAAAGACTCTGGCAGTTGACCCATATGACTTATTGTTCTAGTATCTGGTTAGGATGTATGGATGGTGACAATGAATAGAGCTCTCAGCAGTTGACATTCACTTTATTTGTTTAATTGTACCCTGTATACAGCAACCATGCATATAAGCATAAAAAGAATGTACACAAATGTTAAAGAAAAACATACAGGGTTATTAGTAAAAACAGGTAAATGCATTAATTGAATTAAACATATGGTAGTAACACTTGCAATAGTTAGGAGATATTCTTCAAACTCTAGTAAGACTTGCCTCAGTTTAAGTACAGCAGGTAAGATATATTAGTGACTAGCTGTAGTGAATCATATGGCCAGTAAAGACAGCATTCAGGAATATGACAATTAGGTTTGTTTTATTACATGTGCGAAAGGACAATAAAAAAGTTCAAAATTATATGTAGTTGAAGTAGAAAAATAAACTTACTGTTAATTCGGATGTTCCTTATGATGAGAAGTAAAAAAACTGGCACAGTTTCAAGTGATCCTTTGAGGTGGCCTCACAAACCAACTAATGAACATTGTTGGAAGATAAACTGTTTATATAAGTTAAAGTCATAAATAATATAAATGTTTGTGACAAAAAGCTAAGCTTGTTAGTTTAATGAGAGATAATAACATTGCTTAGAGCAAATCTGAACATTTATACTTTTAGTATATCAGCACGCCTGTTTACTCAGACTATTTACGTTCTATATATAGTATAAGCAAATAATCTCTCTGTTTAACATAAATTTATACGGTTGTTAAAGAAATTTATTTGGCCTTCGTCAACCTAAAAAGTTACTCTTTTTTCTAGTTAGAGGAAGCCATTTACCAGCCACTGAAGGAAACGACAACTTTTAAAGGTAAGACAAAAGTTATTTTGGCAACTCACGAACTCCACTTTTTTTGTCTTTTACTCATTTTATTAAAATTCTAACTGTCGAAGCTTAGAGCTGTCGCTTTTTTAAAAAACTGGCAACAGTTTTATGCAGTTTATAAAATAGAAACTGTGTTCAGCATGACGGTTATTATAAACTGTAACAGACTAGCAGGTATTGCAAAAGTAACCGCTCATACTAATCAGCGTAAATCTAATCTAAAATTAAATAATAAAAATTTAGAATTACAATCATATTTAAACATATGAGTGTCAATACATGTGAAAAAATCAAGAAACAAAGCCGGGTTTTAAGTAAGTTTTTTTCTTAAAATGTGAGTAATCTGTGAGATACAAGCATAGGAGTCGGTTCTCGATGATCACTATATGCCCAAGTAAGCTAGAGGCCACTTTCGAGAACCACGTCACTCAATATTTTTCCTTGCGCCATTCGAAAAAAGTTGTTTAGACGTTCTAGCGAACATGAGGCAAAAAGTGCCAAACCAGAAGATTATAATAAAAAGTCAAGGCTACAAAACTAAAGTAAATTCAGAAAAAAATGAAAACTTAGCTTTAAGTTTGTGTTTAGCAAGCTAAATTCATTTAAGTTCGCTTTAAAGTTTCTGTTACACAACATCTTTTTTAGGTGTTTACAACAAAATTTTAGTATAACCGAAAGTGTTGCAGTCAACTCTTTCGCGTACCACTGTTAGTCAAAGTGTCGGTCTCGAAGGTAAAAAAAATTCAGTAGTGTACGTAGTAATGTTACATTTTATTGCAGGTTTAACAACTAAATAGGTATTGGTTACTTTGTTAGTGTAGGTACTGAAGTATGACAACTGAAAACACATTTTTCTACCGCAATATCCTGTTTTATGTGTTTTTTTCATAATATGGTTGCAGGTTTTTGTATTTAGTTATTTTATATAGAACTAGCTGCATTACCCGTGTTCGGGAACAGATTTACGTGAAGCAATAGTTTTATTGAGAGTTGTCTTTCATACTGTAAAACAACTCCAAATATGCAATCTACTGAAATTTTTGGGCTGATCTGACTGCATACACATATGCAGTTGTACATGTCAATAATGTTGGAGAGACCAATGGAAATATGCAATGTGTTTTACAGCTAGTCTACAATGCATCAGTCTCGAACCACTCAAATTGGAATTGTCCTAATTTTGTACACACAACTGATAATGAAATTGACATTGCTAGGCAAACTGACGTTCTTCAAACGGGCAGTATTGAAAAGTTTTACATATTTTAAGAAATTCTAGAAAATATTTTGCTATTGCACTGCTTAGCTATTGCCAGCATTTATTGAATTGAGACTTTTGCATGCTTGAAACACTAATCATGACTCACCAGTTCTTTGTCTATAGCCTGTGTTTTGACATGGTATATTCAAACTGTGCAACAGTAATGCGGTTGTTGATAAATTTATTATCAGTAAAATCTACTATATAAACTACATATATGGCCTCTTGCCTTTCCAACATAAGGCATTACAGCCTGAGCATTTTTGGACATTCGTCCCATAAAAAAATTCGGCCTTATACTGTGTTGCAGGACTGTAGTCAAGTGCGAAGTTTTCTGTCCATACACGGCGCCTGGTAGCAGCTGCTGTAATTAGTGCATCTCGCTTTTGTCGCCATTTCATCTGCTGTAAAAATTCAGCTCCCCGAGCAGCTGTCGTAGCTAGTGCATCATGTTCTTGTTGCCCCTGCATCTGCTCGGAGGTTTCTGCACGTCTGGTCGATGTAGCGGCTGCTCTGAGCCGTTTGAGTTGCTGCTGGGGTCGGTTCAGTAGTCTCTGCGCTTCTAGCGGCTGCGGCATCTATTCTGGCCTGCTCTCGATGTACCTGTGTTTGTTCGGCGGTTTCTGCTCTTCTAGCAGCTGCTATTCTGTTTCGTTGTAGGCGTAGCTGTGTTTTCTCTGCAGTTTCTGCACATCTAGCAGATGCAGTAGCTATTCTGTTTCATTGTAGGCGTAGCTGTGTTTGCTCTGCAGTTTCTGCTCATCTAGCTGCTGCTTTGCGAATTCGGTCTCTTTCTTTACAGGAATCAGTCTGTTCTTGCGTTTGAGCAATAGGCTTTTTCGAAGGCCTTGTACTGCTTCAAGCATTTCTAAAATTGAATGAGATGGTGTGCTTTTTTGTAATATATGCTGCTCGCTTTCTTCTCACCGTCGCCTATTACCAGGCTCGGAGTGCCCGTGCATGCTCTGTAGTAGCTGCAGTTCTGTAGTACTTGTAGCTGGAAAAAAAGTAAAAGTAACTCAGATGCGGAAGGAAATGAACATGTTTATTATCAAAAAGAGTGGCAAATCCAACGTTTTCAACCCTTTCACTGAAGTAGACTCACTCATGCATTTTCTTTGGTCGACCGCCATAGACAAATTTTGCGACTTTCCCAGCAATTGCTAGTAACTGAATTTTATTATTCATTGATAACATAACCAACGATCTTTAAAAGACGTATGGAGTGCCAGTGTTTTCCAAAGATTTCTTTATAAAAATTAGTCTAAAATTTAATTTTAAATTGTTGTTTGAGAACTTCCAACTTAACCCCTTCGGTGCATGCGTCGCTATAGCGGCTTGAGTATATTCTTCTCAAGTTCATCAGCCAGTTTTTAGGCTTTGCATAGTTGCATTACTCATCCATCTATATTTAGAGCCTGCTTACAGTTACACTATATCTAAAAAGCTAAGCATTACCTTCAGACATGACCATAGCTGTTTGACCAGTCCAATGTCTGCAAAAATGTCTGGTCAAACAGCTATGGTCAAATGAAATAATTTCGCGTAATTTGCATTCAAAGTTCAACATCGCGATCAGTTAGTAACAATGCGTAGTAGCTAGTAGTTGATGCGTATAGGCTTCAATTCAATGATAGAAATGGCAGACTTGGACAGCTATGGAAGAGACTGTAGATTGCATTGTATACACAGTATAATGTTTTAATTGTTTGTTATTATATATACTTTTATACGTTTTCATGCTACCCTTATTAGTCAAATAAGTTTGTAGAACACGAACTTTAATAAAACCGCTATTTCATGCTACTTTTAATATTTATTATTTTTAATTTTTGAAATAAAGATAATACGATCAGATACAAAATTTTCTCTGCTTTCCAAAAAGTATAGGTGTTCTATGTAAAAATGTGAGTGCTTCTACGTTTAAAATGACATTTTGTTGACCCATGTCATAATCTGTAGAGCATCATGATTTAATTGCACCTGAATGCGAAATTGGATTATGCAATTGTACCTGAAGTGGTTAAAAACAACCATTTTTGTGTAAGTTTTGAAAATGCCATCGAGTTAGAAAACAATGACTTATGTTGATGACATTATAGCGGATTTATATTTGTGTGATTACACATATAATTAAAATAGCAATAGCAGTAATAGCAATGACAAAGTAAATAGCAATAACATACAACAATACTAACCTTTTTGATGTAGGAATTTAGTAGGTAAAACGCAGTAGCAGTACCCGTGCAAGTTCTGTAGTAGCTGTAGTACTCGTAGCTGGCAAAAAGCAAAAGTAAGTCAGCTGCGGAAGGAAATGAACATGGTTACTATCACAAACAGTGGCAAATCCAACGTTTTCAACCCTTTCACTGAAGTAGACTCATTCATGCGGTTTCTATAGACGACCGCCATAGACACATTTTGCAACTTTCCCAACAATTGCTAGTAACTGAATTTTATTATTCGCTGATAGCATAACCAACGATCTTTAAGACTTTTATGGTAGTGACAATGTTGTCCAAAGATTTCTTTATAAAATTAGCCTAAAACTTAATTTTAAATCTTTGTTTGAGAATTTCCAACTTAACCACTTCGGGTGCATGCACCGCTATAGCGGCTTGAGTATATTCCTTTCCAGTTCATCAGCCTGTTTTTAGGCGTTGCGTAGTCGCGTTACTCATCCATCTATATTTAGAGTCTGTTTACAGTTACACTCTATCTACAAAGCTAAGCATGACCTTCAGACATGTTTGCAGACATTGGACTGGTCAAACAGTTATGGTCAAATTACAGAATTTCGAGTAATTTGCGTTCAAAGTTCAACATCACAATCAGTTAGTAACAATGCGTAGTAGCTAGTAGTCGATGCGTATTATAGGCTTAAATTCAGCGATAGAAATGGCAGACTTCCAGCGGAGTAGTGACAAAGATAAGTTAACAGCTATGGAAGAGACTGTAGATTGCATATTATACACAGTACAATGTTTTAATTGCTGGTTATCATATATACTTTTATACATTTATATGCTACCCTTACCAGTCAAATATGTTCGTAGAACACGAATTTTAAGAAAACCGCTATTTCATGCTACTTTCAATATTTATTGTTTTTAATTTTTGCAATAAAGATAATATGATCAGATACAGAATTTTATCTGCTTTTCAAAAAGTATAGGTATTTTATGTGAAAATGTAAGTGCTTCTATGGTTAAAACGACATTTTGTTGACCCATGTCATAATCTGTAGACCGTAGAGCATCATGATTTAATTGTACCTGAACGCGAAATTGGATTATGCAATTGTACCCGAAGTGGTTAAATAGCAGCACTGACTCTGATGGCGATGAAAGTAATGGTTTTGTAAGAATGAAGAACATTGTAGAGGATCGTTTTGCTTTGTAGCTTCACATCGCTTTATCAATGCACAAAGTATAGACACAATTAATTTTTTGAATAGCAGTGCTTGGCAAAATGAAATATATAACCAAAACAAATGATCTAGATGGAGTTTGAAATTGAAAAAATATCACGAAGCAATATCGGCAAAATGGCTAGCAGTAGGCGGATAGCTAAATTTGTACATGGACGCAAGTGAAAGGATTATGTATTGAAAGTGTGGCAATTCATAGACAATACAACATTAAAAAAAAGCACTTACTTTTTTAATGTGAAAATTTAGAAGGTGAGAATTGCGTTTTTCCAGTGGCCGCAAGAAACAAACGTTTACGCGACCTTCTCGGTACACGCTGGCAGTAAATATTAATCGCGTGTAAATTACTACGCGCTAACCGGATATGACGTTTGGCACACACACGCAAGCACGCACACACGCACATGCACACACACACAATGATCGCCATTTATATGGTAGATATAGTGCTTTGAAACACGAGTAAATTAACATATGAGCTGAGTCCCAGAACGTATTAGGCTCGTATGATGAGGTATAACTGTATATTGATGAAAATAGTAGCTATAGAAGTAATCTGATATTTTATAGCTCCTTCCAAGTTTTGTGAAGCCCTCTAGAAATAGAGAATGCCATTGCTGGGCGAGCTGGCAACTACACACACGGAGACACTGTGGCCTACGCCTGTGATTATGGATTTCAAAGAAGTGGTGGAGACTTGCAACTAACATGTTCTCTTTCTGATGATTATCTCTCTGAATGGGTTGGATCTCTCATCAAGTGCAGCAAGGGTATAAAAACCACTAAGTAGAACACTTTTTTTTCTTTTTTAATGAGTTAGTTGCAAAATTTCAACATGAAATGTGATCTTACTCAAAAGAGAGAAACTCTAATCAGCTTCAAGAAAGCATTGATGCTAATGGAAGCTTGATTTGCTTTTTCCAAGCATTATTAAATGAAAAAAAATGTTCAAAGTTTTATAACAAACATTCTATTGTTTCCTTCCAAAATCCTAAAAAACTTGCTTTAGATTAATTAGGTTCAGTTCTGTTCTTGACTCGTTTAAAATATTCTGCCCTCCATCAAACTATAAATCAACTGATGCATCTCCACCAAAATTTGGGTATATTTTATTGATTACTTGGGTTGCTTATAAGCCAAAGGCCCTTACTTTAGATTTAACTAGATTCTTTGTTAAAGCGAAAAACTAACACAAAAAATCATTGAGCAGGAGAATCATAAACACACCTAAAACAATCTAAAAATTTATTTTTACAGTTCATGCAAGTAGCTTTAAAAGCAGTGCTGTGAGATTAAGCATTCTATATGTATCATAACATGAAAAGAAAGGCTTTGTGAAGAATAATATTTAATTGAATCTATATTTTTGAAAGATTAAAGGCATGAAATTGCCGCATGTCTTACATGAAATAATTTTTTTTGCGCAGATATATGGATTGGAATAGGTGTTGGCGTTGGAGCGCTCTTGCTCATTGTCGTAATACCAGTAGTGGTGATGATGCTCAGGCGACGAAGTCAAAAGCCTCCTTCTACTATACATCAATGTGAGCCTAGTGAATTGCCATATGAGAACCCTGAACTACCTCCTCCTACTCCAACTAGTAAGAGGCCTACCATCAAACTTCCGGTCAATCAGAAGTCAGTTAAAGAGCACTCACCAGACAAAGTTTTCTCAGCCAATCAACAGGCACCGAAAGGACAGCCAACCAGTAATTGTGCAGACGAGGAAGAAAATATCTATGACCAAGCAGAAATCAAGGACTCAGTTAGCAAGGGGCCAAAGAGTGGCAGCGCTGCTTGTAGGCAACAAGATAGGGAGGGACCCTGCTACACAGAGCCAGAAAATGAAAACCAAAGGGATGAGCTGCCCAAGAGTAAGGCTACTGCTTTTAGGCAAGCAGACTCTAATGGTCTATCCTATGAGCAGCCCAAGAGTAAACCTACTGCTTATAGGCAAGCAGACTCTAACGGTCTCTCCTATGAGCTGCCAGAGAGTAAGGCTTCTGCTTGTGGGCAAGCAGATCCTGACGGTCACTCCTATGAGCAGCCTGAGAGTAAGGTTTCTGCTTGTGGGCAAGCAGATCCTGACGGTCACTCCTATGAGCAGCCTGAGAGTAAGGTTTCTGCTTGTGGGCAAGCAGACCCTGACGGCCTTTCCTATGAGCAACCAACCAGTAAGAGCACATCCTGTCGTAAACCCAAAACCAAAGGTCCGGGATCTCAAAGGCCAAAAAGCAAACCCCGAAACCGTCGACTTGCTAATAAGCAGTCAACCGAGAATGAGCCATCTTATGAGAATGCCGCGGAGAGAGAAGAGCCTGTTCACTACCATAATGTTCCAAATCGCTCGTCTGAAAATGTTTACAGCTTTGCTGACTAGATTTCTGTTCTCTAAACTAAATTATAACTAACTGGGATGCTTTCATTAGTATGTTTTCTATATAATATTCTTAGATCTTTGTAAAAATAATAATCAAACTTTCTAACTTTACTCAGTAGCTGTTCCTCCTGTTGTGATTTGAAAGATGTTAGTAGGAGTGTATTACCGCGTATATAAAGCGAGCCAAAGTGACTAAATTGACTTCAGAAAGCGAAAAACTGATAAAGGAACAGTTTAATACTGATGTTTTTTTTCAGATTTCCTGTTGTTGAAGTGATAAAAAGTATTAGCTTTTTTGATTTGTTTCCTTAATTAAAAAAAGCTGACAAAATAAGACAGCAAAAGCTGGTTCTATATTTTAAACTTTTACAGGATAGAAATAAAAGCAGTCCTCTTTCGCCAATTGTAGTTTTTCTAACTCCAATACTTGTAGCTTGTCAAGTAGAAGAGCATCAAAGTAAATTATGAAAACAAGATGTTGAAAGATAAGAGGTCATCTTCATTTTCAAATGCTGATAAGTTTGCTGTTGTTTTATATCTACCTTTAGGAGTTTGAAAAATTTGTAGATTTGAATCCATCCTATTTCTAAATGAAATTGTAATACATGTGTTCTGCGCATACTATATGGCACTCTACACACCAGGACTACTAGATCTGTAGCACCACTTTTCTTGCGTTTCTGATATAGGCCAGGCTACTTTTCAGCAATAGTCAATAGCTATCTCAAGAAGCCCCCAGCAGTGACTGTGCACTAAGGATGTTGTAAGACACACCATTTGCTATTTTTAATTAAGAAATAAAACTAATCAAAGGTACCAAAGTGCACCATTTGAAATAATGTAAGCTAAGCAAATACAGGCCAATATTAAAACTTTGTTACAAAAACCTTGATACTGAATGAATCTCAGTTTACACAAATATTAGTGCTGTCTGCAGCGCTTTGTATAACTGCCACCTTGAGCATTATGAATTGACTTGAAAATTAATTTTTTTTCATGCAGACAATGGTATATATCGGTTGGTGTAATTCACTTGCAGTGCTAGTACTAAGGAAGTACTAGTTCTGACAAAAACTTGGCTGTAAAAACAAATTGCTTAAAACTGTCAACTGTTTAGGCAACTAGGTTAAAAGAATCTAAAGATCAAATAAAAAGCTTGATTAAGAACTATCTTACAGCACCAATCAATAACCAATCAATAACTAAATCTATAACTAAATCATGCCAACATTTTCGGCCCATAATTTTTACCATTTGCACCAGAAATACGTGTTACTAGCATGCATCATGGCATGCAGTCATAAAGAAATAAATATTTACATCTGCGTATTTATCAGCAATAAAATTGCTCACAAAATTATGTTGTTTGGATAGAACAAGGAAAATTAACTAACTTAAAAACTACCAATACATTTTACTGCCAAAGTTTTCAAACAAATCAAACAACTGACACCATTCAAGTAGTGGATGTAGCGGTTGGCAGGCTATTGCTAACCTCAGAGGTCTTATGATATAGAGACGTGTTTGATGATTGACACCTCTTTCAGTGACAATCTGAGTTAGCGCTTTTAGAAATCAATTCTTTGACCTCTAAGCAAAAGCTCCATGCTGCTGGGTACCGCGATATGGTCAACATAAAGCAACAAAAGAACAGCAATATTAAATTGAAAAGCACGTAACCTGGGTGATGATGGCACCTCAATTTACAAGTATACCTGGGGTCATAGGCATCTTGTGCAGGTTCTAGTATGGAATGGAGATAAAGTGTAACTGACCATGAATTGTGGACATGTATACATGTATGTTGTTTCATTTGATCGCAACAGATCAAGATAAATAAAAAGTTAATTATGAATTATGAATAAAGTATATCCAGTCTATCTGTCAAGTTCAAACAGGAAAAGCAAGCAAAAATGATATATAGTGTATGCCAACAACATAATATAGCATTAGAAAGAAAAACAATTCTTGATTAGGTACTGACTTCGCACTCATAACAAAACTGTGATTTCAGCTTCATGGAAAGCTTAGGAATCAAAGCTGGCATACTTGTTATACACAAAACATGTTGTAGATAATGATAGAATAAAACTTTAGAACGATACACCGTATTGCTTGTGTGTGGTTAAGACAAGCATATGCTGCTTATAATAGCGAGGGGTCTACTTATTATAGCGAGGATTCTACTTATAATAGCGAGGGGTCTACTTATAATAGCGAGGGGTCTACTTATAATAGCGAGGGGTCTACTTATAATAGCGAGGGGTTTACTTATAATAGCGAGGGGTCTACTTATAAAAGCGAGGGGTCTACTTATAATAGCGAGGGGTCTACTTATAATAGCGAGGGGTCTACTTATAATAGCGAGGGGTCTACTTATAATAGCGAGGGGTCTACTCATTGAACTTAAAACCCCTGGAATGGCAATCACGTGACTTTTACGTTGATAATAATACGTAACGTGTGCGCCATATTGGAGAGCTAATCGAATGCTGTTTCCGTTTGTAAACAAACGGTGAAAAATGACAGAAATATACATGTTGAATAGTTATTTTCTAGCTGGGTGTTAAAGAAAGCTACTCCAACACAACGTTTAGAGTGCCCTGACAGAAGAAAACCTGTTTATAACATATGGAGTAGGATATATCGAATGATAAGTAGATGTATAATAGATTTTCATGGACCATGTTACTCATACAAACTGTTGTATTACAAATGCATAAACCCAGCAAATGATATATTCAGGCAAATAACAACTGTTACATTATATTAAAATTTATATTACATATGCATAAATGCATATGGAAAAACTTAGCACATGAAGTTTTTCGATAAAAACAACACAGAGGTATGCTGCCAAAACAGAAACTGTTTTCAAGATTTAAGTGATAATAGCTTATGAATGCATGATATGTATAATACAGTATCTGTAAAAGATGAAATGAACTACTGCAACAACTAAACGGAAATTAAAAACCGTTGTAATAGAGAATAATCAAAATAATGCAAACAAGGAAATGCAGGAATTAGTGTAATCAGATGATTAAACTTATACATACACGTTACAGAAACTGCGTAAAAGGAAATTTGTATAGAAGTGGATATTGAGCCAAGGTGCATCAGTTTCTTAGAACTAAATTAGATTAAGAATAACAGCACAACAACAGCTGCAGATGAATATTACAGTGATTATATTGTTACTGGCCTTTAAAAATTACTACTTTAGTATTGTATGCCACAAAGATGCACCTTGCAGTTTGAGTGTAGGATTTTAGCATAATGATGCTGTCGGAGATCATAAAACGACTCAATAAGGTTTTTGATAATGACGCAGTGGTTGGATATGCCATCTGCCATATCCGTAAGGTGTTTCCCAAAACAACACATCACTAGACCTTACACTATTGATAAAATACACCACACAATGGAGTGGATCTGGCTTTGTATGAATACGAAAGTATTGATCTGCAACTAGCAGGATCCTGATGACATCGTCTGATGGACGCACCAATCCTCCATTGTTTTGTAGCTTGAATAGAGTATAGAGATGTCGGTACTGGATATTTGACTTAGTCCGTAACCAGCGAATGTCGGCCAATGTCACGACAGCACTTTAGTTAGCTTTTGCACAATGTAGCCAGCTATATAGACTATACTGTTACCTATAACAGAAATTTGACATCTGAAATCATTGAGTTCCACAAACTGATCAACTTCTGAAGTAGCCTGTATGATGAGAATCTTGTTTTGAGCAGTAACATTACCTGTCTTACTAGCATCTGATTCTGCACCACATTTGATGATAAGTTTTTGAAGGTAGCCTTAAACTGAGTAACAGTATGATTATTATTCCAACCCCCCTAAACAAAAGCATCAATTATAACAATTACATAAAATCAACAAAAATGAATGTCTTATTCACATAAACATAGTACCCTTAATAAACAACAATACAACTAATAAAATAAATGAAAATAAAACAGCTCAAAATGCTACCATATCGCTATGTAAAATGAAAATATGGCAATTTTCACTGGAAGTCATTCACACCCATCTTAGGCATAAAGCTTAATGGTTGACTTGCAACTAAAAATCACATTACCGTTATTTGATATGAAAAGATTCACCATGTCTTACCCTGTTGTGTTGTAGGCAGGGTTGTTAAAAATCGATGATTTTTTTAAAATCAAAAATATCGATTTCTATTGTTTTATTTGATTTTTTTTATTTAAATCAATTTTTTTTGGTTCAAAAAGATGTTTTGTGTTCTAAATTGAAAGTTATTGCTATCAATTTGGAATTTATGATTTGCAGGAGTATTATGTAGTTTTATTACAACAACTAGGAAATGAAAAAACATTTACACAGTTAACATTTGATAAAAAGGACAGCATAATTTATGCGTTGAACATTAAATCCCAGAAACGAAGATAAAGAATCACAGAGAACAGATCACACAACTGCTAAGCTGCAGACATATTCATAGGCAATTGCTGTGGCAGCTGTCACTGTTTTGGGTGCTGTTTGAGGTTTCTAAATTTCTTTCAAATATGTATGGCTACTTTAAGTTGAGCAACCTTGCAGCACTGTGCTTGACAATATGGTTTTAAATTCAATCATTGAAAAGTATCATTCAACATTGA
Source organism: Watersipora subatra (assembly GCF_963576615.1). NCBI lineage: Eukaryota > Metazoa > Bryozoa > Gymnolaemata > Cheilostomatida > Watersiporidae > Watersipora > Watersipora subatra. The sequence goes on from NC_088714.1 coordinate 11,298,618, forward strand.
AAAATATTACCTTTAAATGGCTTCAGTCGAACGTTTTAACCTGCTGTCAAAACATAGATCATTGAAATGTTCGTTGCAGATAAGTGCTCAAGGATCAGGCTTATTCACTCTTCTGCAGTTGCAATACCATTATAAATAACGAGAGTTCTCAGTTGCTTTGTTTGGAAATCTAAAAATTAAAATGAAACTGTAGTTAGTTAGCAACAGTAGTAATTACAATAGTATTATTACTCTTATCTCCTTACTGCTAACTAGATCCAGGTACAACAATAAACAATATTATAAGCACAACAAACACTTCCTTCAAATATAAATATTTAGAAATAACCTAATGGGTTGCAGTTCCAAAATATTTATATGAAAAAAATCAAAATTTAAATAATAAAAAACCTTCGTTCTGAAGGAAGAACATTTCACTCACTAGCTTATAAATTTATCTAGTCACCGACAAAATACAGTCAAACTCGTACACTCAGTAGTGACACTGATCGACTCTCACTCACCCAGTGACTAGTGTAGTAGAACTAACTAGTAGCAGTACTAACTAGTAGTAGCACAACTATTAGTAGTCGTAGACTTGAGCAATAGTAATAGAACTAGTAGTAGAAGTGACTCACTTGTGAAATGTCATGCCTTTTCCTTTAAAAGTCCATTCTTGCGGTTTTTGCAGTTCATGGAATAGCAATAGAAATGTGCACCTACACCTTTATCTCTCGTGCATAAATTATTAGTAGCAATCTCAGTAGTCTGTTCCTTTGATTGAGCGGTGTATTCGTGACCTTCCATAGCTGTTAAATCTGAAATTAGATTTCTTTCTCACATTGAACGCAATGAAATTAACTTGAACATTAACTGATAATGGCGTCGACCGGATTTCCGTACTCGCGAGTGACCTCTTGCCATTCCAGGGGTTTTAAGTTCAATGGGTCTACTTATAATAGCGAGGGGTCTACTTATAATAGCGAGGGGTCTACTTATAATAGCGAGGGGTCTACTTATAATAGCGAGGGGTCTACTTATAATAGCGAGGGGTCTACTTATAATAGCGAGGGGTCTACTTATAATAGCGAGAGGTTTACTTATAATAGTGAGGGGTCTACTTATAATAGCGAGGGGTCTACTTATAATAGCGAGAGGTTTACTTATAATAGTGAGGGGTCTACTTATAATAGCGAGGGGTCTACTTATAATAGCGAGGGGTCTACTTATAATAGCGAGGGGTCTACTTATTATAGCGAGGGGTTTACTTATAATAGCGAGGGGTCTACTTATAATAGCGAGGGGTCTACTTATAATAGCGAGGGGTCTACTTATAATAGCGAGGGGTCTACTTATAATAGCGAAGGGTCTACTTATAATAGCGAGGGGTCTACTTATAATAGCGAGGGGTCTACTTATAATAGCGAGGGGTCTACTTATAATAGCGAGGGGTCTACTTATAATAGCGAGGGGTCTACTTATAATAGCGAGGGGTCTACTTATAATAGCGAGGGGTCTACTTATAATAGCGAGAGGTTTACTTATAATAGTGAGGGGTCTACTTATAATAGCGAGGGGTCTACTTATAATAGCGAGAGGTCTACTTATAATAGCGAGGGGTCTTCTTATAATAGCAAGGGCTCTACTGAGAAACCTCCTTTTCACCCTAGTAAAGCTGATCTTAAAACAATTATTGCTAAAATACTCTCCGCAATTTAGCAATCAACTTCAATCGATAAAAGAAATGAATGACATAAAGAAGTTGCGAACTGTGCTAGCAGTGATAGGAGTGGTAGTAGTGATAGTAGTAATAGTAGTGCTAGTAGTGATAGGAGTGGTAGTAGTGATAATAGTGATAGTAGTGCTAGTAGTGATGGTATTGCTAGTACTGCTAGTAGTAATATTAGTTGCTAGTAGCAATATTAGTGATAGTAGTGATAGTATTGCTGGTAGTGATAGTAGTGTTATATATAGTAGTGATAGTATTGCTAGTAACAATAGTCGTTGCTAGTGGAGATAGTAGTGATAGTAGTGATAGTAGCGCTAGTAGTGATAGTAGCGCTAGTAGTGCTATTAGTAACAGTAATGATAGTAGTAATAGTATTGCTAGTAGTGATAGTTGTGATAGTACTGATAGTAGTGCTAGTAGAGATAGCATTGATAGTAGTAATAGTAGTGCTAGTATCGATAGTAATGATAGTAGAGATAGCAGTGATAGTCGCGAGTGATAGTGGTAGTAGTGCCAGTGCTGCTAGTAGTGCTGGTTGTAGTAGTTGCACAAATAAAATTAGTACTGCAAAGTTTTCACTCAAGCTTTCAAATATTTGGTGAAGAATTCAATGCAGAGCTGCGGAACAGCTCTATCTGGATTACCAGAAATTAAGAATTTTTTAAATGTTTTTTGTTTTACAAAGCGCTTTCATATGACTTGTTCACCATAGTCAAGGAGATGCTTAGGGATACAGCTAATGAATTTACACACATGCAAAGCATAAACTGCGTGTAAGATACCAAATATTTTTCCATGCTTAATATATTTATTTCAGGTATTCATTTATAACTTATAAGTCTAAGTCAATTCCTAGTCTTGTCGCAAATTCTATCCGTTTTCTTCGCTCTTTCCCTTTTTTTCTTTGTTCTTTGTAAACGCCCTTGATGACAAAGAATAGAGTACCAATGCCAGCAGCGGCTCCAAAGATAATACCGATCTGCTTCCAGTTACTTATTCCAGTTTCAGCAGTGAACTTATCAATTACTTGAGAAAATCTTATAGCTGTGCTGTCCAGAAGATCTTCAAAAAACCAAACAGTATATGCTACTAGGTAAAACTGCACCAACAAATTCACAACAATTTTAGACTTTTCCCCCTTTCCCCTTTTAGACCTTTCCCCCTTAGTTCCAAATGAAGGAAACTGAAGTATAGAAGTATTGAGTCTATCAATAACCTATTTTAAACTCCTGAAGAACATGTCATAAATTTTTTTATACCTGTCAGGTTAACTATCTTCTCTACCCAATCAGTGCACTAGTTGTACACTTCAAATTCATCAGCCGCAAGCTTTAAAAATCAGGTATTGAGGATAATGATTTATATTTCATGTTCTAATTGAACTCTTTACTGTTTAGCAACTATTCAGTTGTTAGTTAAATATATGTCAATCTTTACTATAATAGGAGCTGTGTCTGTTTATCTGTCTGAAGCTTTTCTAAGACTATTAGGAAAAAATTCCCATGCACAAGAATGAAACACTGATATGTGGTTTCCTAGTCAAGCGGGCTACTAACTTCACCACCTAATCATACTGCTGCGTGATGGAATAATTATACGTATAGTTATTACATATGATTACCTCTCACAGTATACGGCATTGCCAGCTCACTAGTATGCTGTACAATACACAAAAAACTTCTCACTGTTTTTAATTATTAAACATAGTATATCAATTGCCAAAAATGTCTGTAAAAAGTATTTTCGCGTCTGAAATACTTAAAGTAAGTTATAGTCACTTTAGGCAATTTCGACCAAAAAGAGTATGTAAATATGCTTATAGCCAGTTTTGAAATGGCTAATATTATATGCAAATGCTTTGATGTTATGATATTAAACTTGAAACTAATTGGCCTCCTTTGGTTTACCTTTTGGGGTAGCTACATTTTGGGTTAACAAAAACTCACATTTTCACCAGATAATGGTTTGCTGAAAATCATATTAAATTTAAAATCCTAGCTTCTAAACATATAAATTTTTTTTTCAAAATATTTTTAAAAACTCTGTTGTTATAATTTTTTTATCGAATTACAGCTCTTACTCGTAAGGCATCCCATGTTGTCAGCTATTCCATATGCCAGGATCGCACACCGACACTTTCTCACCAGAACATCACAGGTTGTGTTTGCCATGAAGACTCGACACTCAAGATCTGTATCACATTTCACTGCAAGTTTTGTGAGATTTCATTTAATATTTTGGAAAAGATTTTATACCATAATATATCTAATTATACTATATCATGTTATATTATCTTGTTTTATTTAATACTGTATGTGGGATGTTATAAATAATTGTTTTAACATCAGTATGCACCAGCTTAATGCATATTTCCTTAAATGCAGATGTTCTGACTAGCCAGTTTAAGTGCAATTTGCACACAAATGCTATAATAAAAGTAACATTGCAGAAAATATAAATGAACAAGGTTGGGTTTTTTGTTGGAATTTGGAAGCAAAATTGTTACCAAATATGATATTTACACAGATCATGGGAAACAAAATTAAGAACGGCAAAAGATGAAAAATATGATACAATTGAAAGTGCTCATTATAAATTTTTCTGGCAATAACATTTATTTCATTATTAAACTTTTAAACAACCTCTTTTAAAATTCAATTAGATTAAAAGAATATTAAAGGTAATAATTAATTGATTGGAACTACCTAGTTCAATGTTTTCTTTCTTGACACTAAATTTAACTAAAACAATTTGTATGTTTTGTAGATAAGCAAAATGATATATTAGCAGCCCTAAATTGTTGAATTTAGCTATTAAACAAAAAATTTCCACACAAACAGAAATTGATATTATATTTTAATTATTGTTTTAATTCGTTAATTGATCTCACCTAAAATAATAATATATAATAAATACACTACAAAAATCACTACCGCTTTAACCTTCTACATTTACCAGTTGGTGTTTGGCCGTTTAATATATTCCTTGCATATCTACATGTAAAATAACTTTGCCACAGATTTGCAGTAAATTTTTTTATTTAATTTATCGACAACTGTACAACATATTTGCTTTATCTCATTTCATCAAACTAATCCCTTTATCTCTAAATTTACTCATGTTCTTTTTTAAAACAGAGAGGTCTCCTTCAAAAATGAGATTCAATATTCATTGCAATAGCTTTTCTCTCCTTTTTTCCTAAATACATGTATAATTTTCTGAAAGGTAACCATGGATTATGCCCATTGAATATCAACGTAATTGACAATGCTATTTTTTAAAATTTAAATATTTTCCTTCAGGTATACTTTTTAGGTATAACATTATTTTTTTAAATAAGCAATATACCTCAATTTATATTTCAAAGTTGTTTTATTATCATTGCTCTTTACTTTGATAGATATTTTTTTCTAAAACTAAATCTGCAAAACACTCTTGTTTTTCATTACATTTCTATAAATACTTTTTGTAAAATTATTTTAGTTTTGTTATCTGAGATTTAGTAATAATAAAACAGTTATCAGATTTAGTATTAGCTTATACTGAAGAATCTTTTACAGAAAGTATGATGCCCATGGCAGTTTAGATGCATAATGTTCTCAGACTCAATATTTCATGCACATGTGTAAAACAGAAGCATATAGGTATGCATGCTAGCAAACTAACATATATACAGAAGAATAATGTAGAAAAATTAACAACTGCTAAATATTTTACTTACTTGAGGACAGATGACATTGAACATTGTCATAAGATATTATGGAACCACCTGGGCATCGACAGTATCCATTCTCACAGACCATGTGATCTGGGCAACGCTTTAATAGATTACATGTTCGTACATCTCCATGCTTGCCATTGAAAACATAATCCTTGATATTTGTGTTTAAGTCTAAAATATACAAACAATTGCTGTTAATTACTTAGTTGTTATTATTGTAGCTGCAAAGTAGGTTTGATTAGATACAACAGCTTTACAAATGCTCTAACATTTCTATGAATTCTAGTAAGTAATAGTAAAAAGACTTTTGGTATAAAACATAGCAGAAGGTTTTTTATTGCTAAAACTTTAAAGGATGCGGTTTCAAAATTTATTCATTGTGTAGTTGTCATGATACACTTTTTTCAGCAGCAGGTCGTGATTATAAGATGCAGCCTAAAGAAAGGCTGACAGATTCAAAGACTGCATCTCAAAAACTTGTTTGTCGACAATCAACTCTACCCAAATGTGTTTCAAAAATTATCTTTTTAGTCAATGAAATTAGCTTTTCAGTTAAAATTTTTAATACTATTTAATACTACCAGATGCTACGACACATTTTAATTTTTTACAGCTTTTCATATGTAGAAAATTTTTTCTCAGCGTTCATTAGTATCTTTATTACAAAACAATGGTAGCAAACTTTGGCATGTTTTAATCTCATTTTCTACTTTATTAAATTTACTTTTTTGTAATATGTTGTACATGTATTTCTGTCTCACAATCATATACTAGGAAAGCAAACTTAAACAAGAAACATACTAACACCAGCAGAAAAATCTTTGATCAATTTCACCAGCTGGCTGATGCTAATTTTAAAACACAGCTGAATATTTTTTTGATTGCAACAGTTGCTATTGTTTAATTTTAATGCTACACTTTCCCAGCAGCATTATAGGATTAGGATTATAGGAAGTGGCCTAAACAAAGGACAAGCTAGAAAACTGCAGCTTAAAAATTTTTTTGTCCAGTATCAACTCTACCCAAAATTATTTCAAAAATATCTTTAGTCAATGACGCTTGCTTTTCAGTTAAAATTTTTAATCCTACCAGATGTGACAATACATTTTAAGTTTTTACAGCTTTTATTCATATAGTAAGTCTTACCTACTGTACGCTACTAAATTTATTACGAAACAATGCCAGGCAATTTTGGCATATTTGAAATTCATTTCACACTTTAGTTTAATTTGTTCTTTTGTAATATTTCTGTCTCACAATAATGTAATGCAAAAGCAAAATTAAACAAAAAACACACTATTTCCAATAGGAAAATTTTTGATCAATGTCATCAGCTTGCTGATGCTAAACTTTATTGCAAACTTGAAAAAAAACGTAAAATAACTAATTGTGCACAGTATCTTTGAAAATAGAATACTTATTGAGCTGACATAGAATTTTTATTGCATACTGCGATTCTTTTAAACCTGATTGACCAAGAATTAAAAATTCAAGATAAAAAACTGTTAACTGTGCATGAAAATTTAATGAAAAGTTTTTTATAGGATAAAGGCATGCAAATTTAAAGTTGTCACAATTGGCCTTTAAAAGTTAAAAAAAATTTGTAATACTGAATCTAAAGCCTAATTTTGTAAAGTTCAATAAATGCACTCAGTAAACATCAATAAAGTTTAGATCACAGTTACTATTACAAGGATCTTGTAATTTTATGCAAAGGTTATTAATAGAAAACTTAAGAGCCTACCAAAGCAGGTTGGAAAACCTTTGACATCTAAACAGGCTTGCCATGGTAGACAGTTACACCCCTGTGGATCTTGACATCCATATCCAAAACAAGTGTGGTTGCATGTGCACGGCTCAGCTCTAAAATATTAAAGCTGTATACTGATCATAATTCAGGATAGTTGGTTAAGATGACTGTAGTATAACTGTTATAGCTCACTCTAATGTTGATAAAATATTTAACGCTACTCTCCACCCTACACAGTAACCTACACACTTCTGATTCGACATCTGTCCCTACGCAGTAACCTACGCATTACTGATCAGACATCTGTCCCTACACAGTAACCTACACATTACTGATCAGACATCTGTCCCTACACAGTAACTTACGCATTACTGATCAGACATCTGTCCCTACACAGTAACTTACACATTACTGATCAGACATCTGTCCCTACACAGTAACCTACGCATTACTGATCAGACATCTGTCCCTACACAGTAACCTACGCATTACTGATCAGACATCTGTCCCTACACAGTAACCTACGCATTACTGATCAGACATCTGTCCCTACACAGTAACCTACGCATTACTGATCAGACATCTGTCCCTACACAGTAATTTATGCATTTCTGATCAGACATCTGTCTCTACACAGTAACTTACACATTACTGATCAGACATCTGTCCTTATACAGTAACCTATGCATTACTGATTAGACATCTGTCCCTACACAGTAATTTATGCATTTCTGATCAGACATCTGTCTCTACACAGTAACCTACGCATTACTGATCAGACATCTGTACCTACGCAGTAACCTACGCATTACTGATCAGACATCTGTCCTTACACAGTAATTTATGCATTTCTGATCAGACATCTGTACCTACGCAGTAACCTATGCATTACTGATCAGACATCTGTACCTATGCAGTAACCTACGCATTACTGATCAGACATCTGTCCCTACACAGTAATTTATGCATTTCTGATCAGACATCTGTACCTACACAGTAACTTACACATTACTGATCAGACATCTGTACCTACACAGTAACCTACGCATTACTGATCAGACATCTGTACCTACACAGTAACTTACACATTACTGATCAGACATCTGTCCTTATACAGTAACCTATGCATTACTGATTAGACATCTGTCTCTACACAGTAACCTACGCATTACTGATCAGACATCTGTCCTTACACAGTAATCTACGCATTTCTGATCAGACATATGTAAAAACTTTTAAGGAAACATGCAAGAAATAAACAAACATGCTTATACTCATTAAGATTGGTAAATAAGTGAGTTCATCTTTAATTCTTTCCACAAGTAATGCATGTTTATCCCAACTACAATACATACCAAAATTAATGTAGAATAGATTAATGCTGACATATTGCATTTATCTGTAACCTTTTTCAAAGTAGACTTTCTAAGCTCATGACCGCACTGCTGTTTCTTCAGCAATTTAATATTTTCGTATTTACTTATCTGTTTTCAGATGGTGGCGCAATTGTTTACTAAGCTGAAAATTCTCTTGTAGCAGATGCAGACTGTTTGTGAATCTATATCAGTGTGTAGACTGTTTATACCACTTTAAATGTTACCTACATTTACACAAATATATACTTAAAATGGCAGAAATTATTAGGCTCAACTTTTTATTTAATCTGAACACGATAGAATTTACCTACCTGAGTCGTAAAGAGTTTTACTCTTTATTTAAAATAACTTTATTTAAAGTTACACACATTAAGGTATGCACTTGTGCCTTTATTCAAATTTTCAAAGTTTATATTGCAAAATTACAATATTCATTATCCTTTGTATGACATGACTATTATGTTGTAATTAGTTTTATACTTATGTCAATAGCAAGCACAATTTTGTAAAATGTACTAATAACTTGGAATTTAGAAAAACTATGCATTTTCTAAAAATTGTGTAAAATTTAAGAAAACTGAAAAGTTTACATAGTCTTAAAGCTAAAAATATTCAATAATTATATTGCTTCTATAATTAAAATACAGTAGCTTATTTAAATGTTTGTGTGCATATGATGAAGATTTGGAGTCTTTATATTACATAATCAACCACAAAAATGGCCACTTCTAATGTTTTTTGGTACACTTTGGCATTTCCTGATATTTTACATTTTGATGGAAGTATTATATAATTCAAATATGCATAGAGTTGTTGCACCTGTTTTCTTACTTTTTTAGCAGGTTACATATACTTCTAATTACAACATACAATGCACAAAACTATAGAGATTATTTGAAAAATCTACTTACATCACATCTTCCCATCTGTTGATTAGTTCATAGTCACTGAAATATAATGTTTTGATATATTACCATGTGGCGTAACTTGGGTGCTGTTTTTAAGGTGGGCAACATTTTTTCAAGATAAATCTATTTACAATGACTTCAAGCTGTCTGTTATAATAAAAATTCTTTTGTTTTACCACTTTGTGGAAACCCTTAGATTTTTAGATAAGCTTATAATAAGTAGCTTGGTGCTTAGTTTTTATATAGGTCTGGCAGATAATGAAATGTTTAGACATGGAGTTCTTTGTGACAGAAAAAATTTAAATAATACATGCATTTGAAGAAAATAATTGATTCTAAAATAACTTGACAAATGAAAGTGAAATATTTTGTATGGATAATAATTAACTGCTTTCTTCAGTAAAGACCAATTTTACTGATCTGTTTAATTTATGTTAATTATAAGCATAAACATTTCCATAAATATCTGAATTTTTTGGTAACAAAATAAATTTCTTTGTAAATTTTTGTATTAAATTGGTTTGTTTGGGTTTAAATGAAGACTAAACCACTTTGTTTATAGATTTCATCAAATAGCTTCTTTGTTCAATAAAATAGTAAAAGTTGCTCTCTTCTACATGTAAATTTATTTATATAATCTGCAGTTCGCAAACGCTGATGTAAGTGATCATGAAAAAGGAAACCTTAAGTCTTTTATTTGAATAGAATATTTTTGCAACCAAGAACCAAGTTATGCAGCATAGATACTTTTGAGAACTATTTGTTTAAAGCTTTTAAAATTTACTAAATTAATGTTCTGCAAAAAACTGTATTACACTTTATTACTGTAGCCTTGAAGTTAAGGATAAAAAGTAAACAAATATTTTACTATAAAGTGTAGCAACAATTTGAATGAGTATTAGCAAAGCTGCTTGATAATTTAAACTTTAAAAGTTTTATTGGATTATTTTCACTGTGGTTAAACCTCCTGCAGTTCTAGATGTTGAATACTCAGACAATCATTATAAAACGGAAAATGATTAGACAAGTAATTGAATCAATGCAGCAATTGAATGACGTCTAAAAATGCTGGTTGTACTTACTGATTGGTAAAAATGATATATACTTACTCTCCGTATTTAAAGTAAGAGCCATCACTAAAACAGATGAGCAGCACATAAATACAAGTTATCCATTATAATAATGTTAAAACATATAGCATACTAAAAAAAAAAATCTTAATAAGATGAAAACAAATCAAAACCACTCTTGTATGATTGTAAAAAAATAACTAATTTTTAATAAAATAGATTAATGAGAGATAAAGGTACATTCAAATATGGTTGTAATATGACAAGATCAAAAAGTTTGATATTAGATTGATTATTGTCTACATATATGTACAGATAGTGACGTAGTTTTGTAGAAATATTGTGCATTACACATCAATTTAAAAAAACAACAATCAGTTTTTTAGTTTTATTGATCTGAAAGCTATCTTTATTTTTAGTAATAATATTAGATGATTTTAGGCATCGACATTAGCTAGTTTTATTTGAAAATAATAAAAACAAATTATATATGTACTTGCGCTAAACAGCGATTTCTTTGTTAAAATTATTTATCATTTTTCTCATTAAAATACACAATAGTCAAATAATGTAGATAAGAGAATTTAATATTTCTGGTTGAAATCAGCTATCTTGAATTGCGGTGATAAAATAAATTTATGAAGTGTTTTGCGTTGCCGTATTTTTAAATTTGATCATAAAAACTTTTTCTTTACACATCATACTGATATATATTATTTTGTATTTTATGAAAACACAAACAGATTATATATCAGAGCATATTTTGTAAAGATGCCAATCTATATACTGTATATTTTTCAAAGTATGTTCGTATGTCGTATATCTGTTTGAGTTCCGGCTACAGATCTTAAAATTTTGAAATTTATCTTCCTCATATATATAACTCTCCAAACATGTATCAACAAAGTTCATACGCATTCGCTTTACCACTGAGCCACCACAACTTACTGATTATTAGTGCTATCATATACCGCATAACCCATGCAAATGTTAATTATTTTAGCCTTAAGTTTTACATCAAAGATTTTGAGTCTTGGTCGTCTCAGAACTCGAATATAAATTCGGCTCTCGACCAAACCAGAGCATTCGCATTGCAATTACCAAAGTTCCTGAAGCACGTGGAAACATTCGCTAACAAACAGATAAGCATTTCACGCTTCATAAATTCTTTACAAAGAGAGAGAAACCATCTTGGACGACGTTTCCTCTACTAAAGAAATTTGCTAGGATGATAACCCTTCCAGTCGCGTTACCCTTAATTGTTTTGGATGAAGATTTTCCTTTAAAGTTGTAAACGTGCCAATGCTGTTTATATTTTCTTTTTCCTACAATTTTTGATGTGACTGATCTGTTGCATTTTTTGCTGTTTCATTATCTATTTTTTAAATTTTTAGTATTGTATCTTAACCTTTAATGATTTGGATGTTTTAAAGCCAAACGTACATAATGTTTACTTTTACTTTATTTTTCCATCCCCATAAATATAAAACACTTTATTAAAAATCAACACGATCTATAAGTACCTGTTCCTTTTTGTAGTATGCAGTATACAGTGCTGCTTATAGTGTAAAATGTTGAAAAAAATACTTTACCAAAGTATTTCTCCAAGTTTACCTAAGTTTTTTTCATCTTGAGGCGGATTAAAATCTGTATAATTTTAACTTAATGGGAAAATTTTTTTCGGATATCAAAAAATCCGGTTAGCATCGTGAGAACAACCTAACACATAACATAACTTAGCGGGTAGCACATAACCTAACTTAACAGGTAACACATAATCTAACTTAGCGGGTAGCACATAACCTAACTTAACAGGTAACACATAATCTAACTTAGCGGGTAGCACATAATCTAACTTAGCGGGTAGCACATAACCTAACTTAACAGGTAACACATAACCTAACTTAACAGGTAACACATAATCTAACTTAGCGGGTAGCACATAACCTAACTTAACAGGTAACACATAATCTAACTTAACAGGTAACACATAACCTAACTTAACAGGTAACACATAACAACCTTTTGGAATGGATTATGTTCAAGAACCAAAGTCCCAATGTACGTTATTAAAAACTATACGTCGCGGAAAATTATGAAATTTTAAATTTACAGTGGTATGAAAAAATTTACCATTATTTTATTTATTTTTAATTTAGTTGTCCTGCAAAAAATTTTTTCCTCATGATATGAAGTTTGAAAGTTACAGTTGTTTGAAAAAGTTTGAAAACCTTTAAATATGTAAAGTAAACAGGCCATTGCTGTTTATATTTTCTTTTTTCTGCAATTTTTGATGTAACTGTCTGTTGCCCTTTTTGCTGTTTGATTATCTATTTTAGCAATTTTTAGTATTGTATTTTAACCTTTTATGCTTTGGATGTTTTAAAAGCCAAACGTATCAAATGTTTATTTTTGCTTTCTTTTTCCCTCATCATAAATATAAAACATTTTATTAAAATTAAACACGATCTATATACACCCGTTTCTATTTATATTATGCAGTATACAGTACAGCTTATGGTGTAAAATGTTCAAAAAAATATTTTACCGAAGTATATCTCCAAATATACCCAAGTTTTTCTCACCTTGAAATAGATGAAAATCCACATAATTTAATTTTAAGAAATATTTTGAGACTTATGTATATGCAGCGCCATTCTTCTTTGTCTTTATTTCATTAGGGCTAATTTGTTGAGCCCCACGATATCAACAATAAATTATTTACAACTTGTGTACTGATTATATACATTATTAAGAGATATCAGTTGCTCATCATGGCGAGTTGAGCATTATTTGTTACGGTAAAATGGTTTCGCAAACATAAACTCATTTACTGATAAAAATTCAGCTAAACGACGTATTTATTGATACTATGCGCCTACAGGTCATTACGCCTCCATAAAACACATTGCTTTTTGCCAAGCCGTATCAGCAAGCATTTCTCTCTCATTGATATATATATATATATATATATATGTATGTATATATATATATATATATATGTATGTATATGTGTATATATACACATATATATATATATACATATATACATGTATATATACATGTATATATGTATATATACATGTATATGTAATGAATTTTAATATTTTATTTATTTTTTATAATTTTTTGTATATTGAATGAATTTAGTTTACTAAACACATGCTTGAAAGTTTTAGTATGTATTCTAGTAAACCTTAAACTTTTAACATTAGTTATATCATTGCGAGATGTTTTTATTTTAACGGATACAGGACATACTGTATAACGGATACAGATAACTCGCCATGGGATGTTCAGCGATGTATATCTTTTTTTCACATATATAATCAGTTTATAATTTGGCAAATTTAAAGGTCGTTATTAATTATCGTGGGGCCGAATAAATGTAAGTGGCAAATAATTTGTATTAATATGAAATAAATGCATACCAAATAGTTTTTGATTGTAATCGTAAAAAAATATACTACATTTAGCTGTTAATCTCTAATGAGCTCACATTTACATTTAAACACTTTAACATTTTCATTTTTCCTTATAATTTATTTCAACAAAACACCTATTTTAAGGTATGAAATTTTAAATTTACAGTGGTTTAAAAACCTTTACAGTTCTTTTATTTATTTTTAATTTAGTTGTCTTGCACAAAACCTTATTTTTATGATATGAAGTTTGAAAGTTACAGTTGTTTAAAAAAGTTTGAAAACCTTTACAGTTCTTTTTATTTCTATAATAATAATAATGCACATTTAGCTATAATCTCTAAGAGCTACATGTATATATGATAGTTACTTTAGTTCAAAAGGAGCCTGAAGAGTTAAAAAAAATGTTACCAAAAACATTCTAAAACAATTGAAAATGAGGATTCGAGTTTGTTTCATATTTGATTGTTCTCTCATTTTGTTAGTTACAGCCCAACTTTAATAAAAACTATTGTAGTTTATATTAGGCATTTTATTTGTGCACGATTGCAGCTTTATTTATACAACAAATAAAATTGAAATTAGAATGGCACTTAATGAGTTGATAGTTTTTATTCCATCATGAAGAATGATTAGCATACAGAATTTTAGCTATACTTACTAAATTGGGTGTGATACTCTTGGATCTGGTATCTTGGGCCTAAAATTACACTTCAGTTTGCAATAACACTTATCAGTAGAATATCATGCTCTATGCAATTAACATAATTAGTATTTGGAATTAAAAAAGCTCACGAATTTGTTGTGTATCGTCACAAATTATTGGCATCAAGCATGTGTAAATTTTTGCCAAGAATTTAGAGTTATACATTATATCATTAGCATGACTTCCTGCATCAGCCTTCAGTTTACACTCCAAATGCATTAACTATTATATGTTGTTTTTATTGGTGTTTTGTAAATACTATGAAGCTAGTGATGAACCTAAACAGGTTCATGTTGAAGTTTATTAAATTCAGGCAAGAAAACAAATTCTTAAAAATAGTTTAGTTTCAACATGTTGGCTTTGGCTGACTAATTAGTTTTATACCAAACCTAAACTTGATAACTCTAGCAAGATGTGGTTCTCTTATCGTTATATTGTACAAAACCAATTTCATACATTAAAAATGGTTTCAATCAAGCGCATGTAAAAAGACAGTTTGTCTATCAAAAGAGATAATCCACAAAATTGTGGTCAAAGATTTTGTAGTTTATGTGTTCAATTAAAATACTTAAAGAGTGCTTTTGTGTAAAGATTCAGTTATCAGAAACATAATTTAAAGATTGAATATTTTGCTGTTGTCGTTTTCATTGTATTATATGACCTATCTTCTTCAAAATTTGTAAGCTAGTGAGCAGGTAAGTGAAAGTTACTGTTTGATTAATTGTAAAAAGGCACCCAACAATTTTCAACAAAATGATATAAAAATGTAGTTTGAATAGCCAGACTGACTCGTGTAAACAAACAGACAAGCCCAACTTGAAAAAAAACAAATAGCTTTGTTGTACTTTTAAAATGAATAATGAAACAACACAATGAGCGATAAAAATATACAAAGAAAAAAGAGCATCAATCAAACAGAATGTTGCAAAATGCAACAAAAAAACCTCTGATGATGAAAATGCAGTAAATGTCTTTAAATGATATTTTTGAAACAGTATGTTAGTTTTTAAAAAGTTTTAAACGCAAGTACTTTTTTCAACTCTCTAACAGTTTTTGTCTAATGATAAACTCTGTTCTATGCCTTTTTCCTTGCTCGTGATAAACTGGAATTACAAATACAATCTTAGCATTTCTCAATTTATATGATCATAAATCATACTTACAATATAGTAAAATTTATTGCTGTGCTTTTAGCTGGCCATTCCAAGTTGCTAAAAATAAAATTGATACTCTAGTCTGAACTTAATATAAAAATTTTTATTAGACAGACCAGATGTATGATTTTAAGCCAATTAATAAACATGTCAAATTATAATAAAACGTTGCTCCTCATTAATGTATGCTTCTACAAAATGTAGAATTTATGGATATAACATATTGTGCAAAACTACTAGTCAGCTCAGTATTTTTAGATAATTATTAATTATAATTGGGCATAGCAAAGTAGTTGAACATGATTTGACTTTCATAATGACATAAATTAACTAAACTGTCTCATTGGCAAAAATGATGTTGATAAAAATAAGGTAATAAAAAGTTTGCCGGCTGTTAGAATTTAAAATATTTTAAAAATAAAGCTGCTTTAGACTAATTGTTCAAATATTATTAATTTTTCTTAAATAGTTCTTAGCAATATTTTATGTTATCATTACACTTGAGCAGTACATTAAAACTGCTCTAATAGTGCTGCTTTTAGTTCAAGCATAAATATCTTCTGGATTATGATTTTCTTCCAAAATAATTCAATTATCAGTAGTGCTATTTTTGGAATGTCTCAAAAATTTTTTGTTAAGAGCAAGGGACAAGATTTTGTAATAGACCAATTTATGCATGTAGCCAATTACTTTCAAACGTCTTCACAAAGTATGGTTTTCATTTCTTTAGTGTAACAATACATGAGTTTTCGTTAAACCAGGTTGGTAAATGTAAAAACAATTAAATCTTTTTTGGAAAAGTCAAAAGAATTATTAATGCTTCTAACACATACATGTACTATAAAAGCAAAAACATCGGTCATTCACACATATGATGTTACTTACGCAATTAAAAGGGTCACTAAAGCTGTAAATCTTTGATTGGTTTAATGTTTATTTCATTATAAGCCTGAGTAAGTATAAATTACTCTTCCAAAATAAACTTGAGTCTGCAAATACCTAAACTAGGGTTTTTAAATCTAAAATGGTGAATAGATATTTAGAAGTTGAAATGTTTTAAGGACAAAGCTGTTTTAGACTAATTGTTCAAATGTTATTAAAACATCTTACTTAGTTTTTAGCAAGTTTTTTGAGTTATCATTTTACTTTTATTGTACATTAAAATTGCTCTAATAGTGCTGTTTTCAGTTCAAGCATTAACATCTTCAAGGTTATGATTCCCTTAAAAAATCAATAATCAGTAGTGCTATTTTTTAGAATATTTGCAATTTTTTATAAAAACCTAGTACAAAATTTTGTAATTGCGTTAGTTATGCATGTAGCCAATTATTTTCAAATTATTTCATCAAGTATGGTTTTTATTTTGTTAGCAAAACAGTACAAAAATCTAAGTGAAACAAGGTTGGCAACTTTAAGAGTGATTGAATATTTTTTGAAAAAATTAAAACAATTATTAATGATTCTAACACATACATTTACTAGGAAAACAAAAACATCTGTCATTTATACATTCAATGTTACTTAAGCAATTAAAAGGGTTACTAAAGCTATAAATATTTGATTGTTTTGCTGCTTATTGCATACAGATCCTGAGTAAGTATAAACTATTTCTCCAAAATAAACTTGAGTCTGCAAAACCTAAATTAAATCTTAAATTAAATTAAGTTAAATCTTTGACATTTCCGGATTTATCTTGCCAGAGAAATCTGAGAAAGTCCCTATCTTCTGGCTTTACATAGAAGTTATAAAACATTTTTTCTACGTCACAGGTCAATGCTATACATTCCTGACGAAATCTGCTGAGGATACCAACTAGACTATTTATATGGTCAGGTCTCTGCAAAAGATGTTGGTTTATAGAGGTGTTTGCATAAGTGGCACTGCAGTCAAAAACTACTCTGAGCTAGTGCTTACGGGGATGTTTCACAGAAAAATGTGGTATGTACCACATTTCTCCAGATTCAGGCTTGTTACTTTTGTGCACTTCTTCTGCATGACCTTTCTGTATGAGTTCCTTTATAAACTAAATTAAATTTTTAAATCTTAATTGTTAAATAAATATTTACATCATAATCTTCGTGAAAATGCATATAAGGGTCATGGAGTTTTTGGCATTATAACACAGCAGCTACAAACGATATACTAGGATAGTAAACCTTTGTTATCCATAGTTTTACTGTAAGGAAAGAAAATTACCTTTTGAATATTAGCCTGTGAGCTTATGCATTTCAACTTCCTAATAACTACTAGGAGTATAATAGAGACAGATAATATCAAGCCATTAGGACATAACTGGGTCTAAATTGATTGTCTTTAACATCATTGATGATGTTAAAAGCAATGTTTAAAATCATTGACTATTAAATTTATTATCTAAGGACTACCAAGCAAAATTTAAAATTGTATCTTTCATCAATGCAGTGAATATGGCATTTTAACTTTGAATTTAATTATTTGTAAAACCTTGTACTAGCATAAATTGGGTTGTTTGATATAAGTTATTCGTTTATTAAGTTTGATTGAGTTATTCGGTATTAAGCGTAGAAAGTGAATTCGCTAAAGAAACCAGTCGGAACATTGCTAAAGGCTTGCTTCTTCCTCTCAAATGCACTACTTTTTTAGAGGCTGTGTTCAAATTTTGCTAAAAATTGTCATACACCTTGCCTCCAAAGGTTTCTTGAAGCCAATAGCCACCTGATGCTGTAGCCAAGATAACTAACAATCAACTTTTGATAGAAGAGGCCACCAGATGCTAAGATCCGACAGCCAAATAGTTTACTTCCTGATAACTAGATGTCTAGGGCATATTTCTATGTCTATGCAGATGTCTAGGGCATGCCGCGAGAGTATTTTCTAACAGCTACAACATGTTATGAACACGGTGTTGGCTCCTAACTCATGGGCCACTGCCAAATGCTCTCGCGCAAAACATAAATGTATATATATATATATATATATATATATATATATATATATATATATATATATATATATATATATATATATATATATATATATAGAATATAGATACATATATATATAATGCTTATAGATATATATATATATATATATAGAATGCATATAGATATATATAGAATATAGATACAAATAGAATATAAATAGAATGCATATTAAAAGCAGCTTATAAACAATGCCAGCTAATGTAGTTGTTTGCCACTTACTAATAGCCTGGCACATTGCCAATGGCTAGTTGGATTAAGCTAGTACTGCTTAACTCACTCAAAAATACATCAGAGCAAGTATAAATTGCTTGCCTCTCACCTGTATAGCCTAATGAATTCATTTATCTCACGTTGTTCAATGGTTTAGCGTATCATCCAGGGAACATGAGGTTCCCAAATTGAATCTTTTGTGATGCAGCTTCTTCATTCCAAGAGTTTATTTGCTATAACTGTACATGCTTATTCCCATGCACACATTACATACCATGATAATCTTTTACATTCCAGACAGATGTACAAAACTAAATTTTGAAATTAACTTCAATGAGTTTAGCTTATTAATCACATACTTAAAAGTCAGTTTAGCATTTCTTTTACTAATCTGAACTTAAACTTTTGTCATGGATTGAAGTTTTATCAATGATTTTTTTTATTAATTTGGTTTCACTATAACTTACAACTAATAATGCTGAACTGAGCAGAAGAAAAATTGAGCATCATACCTCTTTCGTGAATTGTGGGAGGGTCTTGGCAAATAGCATATCAACATGTTTGCTGTTTCATTGTAATCGGTACACTGACAGCCAAATTTTAATTTAGTATCAAGTTTTTTGTGGAAATCGAACGGTTTACTTTATATTTCAAATGTAATGTTTCTAATCCCTGAATCATAACCCGGTGAACTACCATGACATTTGTTTTTAATTATTTGCTTTCGTATATAGTTACCCTAGGCCTGTTTCAATACTCATAGGAATATTTATTTAGCTTTGTTATAATTTTTTTTGCACTTACCTTGTTTTTTCTGGCAGTTTAGAACTTGCTGCAAATTTGGTTGGATTAGAACTGGCTGATTTGTTTTGAGGAATAGTTATGCTGGCAGGCTTTACCTCTTTAGCAGCAGATGTTGTAAGATTTTCTTTAATCGTTACTGTCTCTGAATCGCTGAATAAGAGCAGTGCTTTAAATCAAGTGCTTTTGCATTTATCCAAATTTTAGAGGCATATTTATATATTAGATATCCTTAAATAAACTCTCTATTACTGTACACACTATGGTTTTTGACCAAAGTTTTTCTTGGTAACTACAAAGCTATATAATGCCTTCTGTAATGGTTGCGTATACGCAACTGAAACCATCACATAAAATGCAGTAAATTACTCAAAAGACTTTAGTGCATTACGCCATACAGAGCAATGTTGCGAAAACATAGGAAAATAAGAAATAAATACATTCAAACTATTGCAAGATGCTTTCACAAAGGACACCCTTTTCATAGAATCGTTATCAAAAACCCACTGAAAATCAGCTACTGATGCGTGTCAAAGAAGAAGAGCATAATAAAGGCTCGGAGCAATAAACTCGCTCAAGATAAACAAAAAGAACTAAAAGGAAAATGCAAATGCAGACAAAAAGCTAAAGCTATAAATATTTGATTGTTTTGCTGCTTATTCCATACAGATCCTTAGTAAGTATAAACTACTTGTCCAAAATAAACTTGAGTACGCAAGTACTTAAATTAGCATGTTTAAATCTTAATTGTTCAATAAATAATTACATCATAATCTACTTGAAAATGCATATAAAAGTCATGGAGTTTTTGGCAATATAACACAGCAGCTACAAACGATATACTAGGATAGTAAACCTTTGTTATCCATAGTTTTACTGTAAGGAAAGAAAATTACCTTTTGAATATTAGCCTGTGAGCTTATGCATTTCAACATCCTATTTATTATTGTAGTATAATAGAGACAGATAATATGAAACCTTTAGAAAGTAGCCAGGTCTAAATTGACTGCCTTCAACTTCATTACGTTAAATAATAAGTATTAATGGACTTATTATCCAAGGACTACTAAGCTAAATTTAAAAATACATATTTTATTAATGCAATAAATATGACATCCCAACTTTAAATTTAATTAATTGTAAGGCATTAATTGTATTTGGCATTCAGTGTAGAGAGTTATTTCACTCATCAAACTAATCGGAACGTTGCTGAAGGCTTACTTCTTTTTCTCAGACGCACTACTCTTTTAGAGGCTGTGTGACAATTTTCAAGGTTTCTTGAAGCAAGTGGTCACCTGATGCTGTAGCCAGGCTAATTAGCAGCCAACTTTTGAGAGAAGAAGCTACCAGATGATAAGACCCGACAGCCAGATAGTTTACTTCCGAGTGACATGATGTCTAGGGCATACTGTGAGAGCATTTTCTAACAGCTAACGAACGTTATGAACATGGTGTTTGCTCAGAACTGGTGGGTCACCATTATATGCTATAGCCAGACGATTTAAAGTTCTTGCTCAGGGTAAATGCCTACGTTTTAATGTTACATTTTCTTGCGGATAATAATCTTTAAATTTGCTGTAGATAACTATAGCTACTAAGGTTACCACGGTGTTTTATTAGTAATTTTTATTATGTACAGTACATACATGAATTAAGATGATTATTACTGGGGGATGTTAGCATTAGATAATTACTATGAGTTTCTAAACTACGTACACTACACAATATTTTCGTTTTACAATTCCAAGGCTAAAAATAATTAAAATAATATACTTGTATACCAAACAAACTTTCATTGTAACTTTTCCAAAATATATTTTTTAGCTGATGTTTACTAAACAATTCACATTTTTATTTAAACCCCTTTAAAATTTCATATGTTTTCGTAGTTTATTTTGACAAAAACCTTTTTACATGATATAAAATTTAAAAGTTACGATTGTTCGACAGAGTTTTAAAACTTTTGAGTTATAATACAACTATACATAGCTATTTTACAATCTATATATATATATAGTTCAAACTATATTTACTTACAGTTTTAAAACTATGTATATATATCTATATACATATATATATATATATAAATGTACAAAAAAAATTGTTTCCTTAGCCCGGTTAACCCGTGTGGGTGGTAGTTTCTGCTCTAACTCGAGTCTCCTACCATAGACCTGGGAGTTTGAGCACTCGCCTCAAGATCTTAGCTGTTCCAAGTAGCGCACTTTTCTGCAACTCACCTGATCTGATTACTTTTGGTATTTCAGCAAGCCACATTTTATGCACCAGTGTTATTTCGCCCAGTGCCCCAATGACTACTGAGATTACAGTTGTTCTTACATCCTAGCATTTTTCAATCTCTTCTCCAAGAGGGAGATATTTCTCTACCTTTTCTTTTTCTTTGCTGTCTATATTGTAGTCATTGGTTACTGCTATATCTATTATAGTAGCCTTCTTGTTTTCTTTGTCCACCACCACTATATCTGGTTGGTTTGCTAGGACATGCTTGTCAGTCCGAATGTAGAAGTCCCAAAGGATCTTAGAGCGGTAATTTTTATTGACTTTACCAGGAGTTTCCCACCAGTGTTGTGGTTTATTAAGGCCATACTCGTCACATAGACTTCTATACACAACACCTGTGACATGATTATGCCGCTCAGTGTATGCATTTCCTGCTAGCTGCTTGCATCCACTGATGATGCGTTGGATGGTCTCAGGTGCATCTTTGCAAAGTTTGCATCTAGGATCGTCTCTAGTGTGATAGATTTTTGTTTGGAGTTTTCTTGTTGGGAGCACTTGCTCCTGGGCTGCCATGATTAGCGACTCTGTATTAGCCGTTAGGTTTCCTTTGTTTAGACACATATATGTCTGGTGAAGATTGCCAACCTTAAATATTTGTCGGTGGTAAGCACCATGAAGAGGTTTTGTGTGCCAGTCAATTTCCTCATCATCACTGCAAAGCTCCATTGTCAGAGCAGCCGATTGAAATTTAGCTAGCAACTTATCTGAAATGGCTATGGAGACTGCATAAGCTTTGATGCTTTGCTCTTCCTCTTTTACTGTCTGCTGTAAACTTTTGAGTCCCTTACCGCCATCTTTTCCTATCGAGGTACAATCTAGTAGTATCAGATTTTGGGTGGAGTGCACCATGCATGGTCAGCAGTTTACGAGTTGCTATATCTGTTTCCGTGATGGCTTCCTCAGTCCACTTTATTATGCCTGCTGGATATCTTATTACTAGCAGTGTGTAGGTATTTATTGCCACGACTTGGTTCTTGGCATTGAGCTGGCTCCGTAGGACCTGCCAAAGGCGTTTTTTGTATTTGGTAATGGCTTTGTGACATACCTCGGCTTCGTGGTTGACGTTGCTTTGCATAATCCCCAAGTACTTGTACCCTTCTTCTATATCTTTGATGGTACCATTTGGCATTCTTAGGCCATCTGTGAGCATAGAATGGTTTTTCTTAAGAATTAGCCTTCCTCATTTCTCAATACCAAAAGTCATTTTGATGTCCTTGCTGTATACCTGAGTGAGGTGTATTAGCGAATCAATGTCCCTTTAATTGTTAGCGTACAGCTTGATGTCATCCATGTAGAAGAGGTGGTTTATGTTGGTGCCACTCTTAAACTGGTACCCGAAGTTAATATTCTCCAGCATATTACTTAGAGGGTTTACGCATATGCAGAAAAGCAGCGGTGATAAGGAGTCACCTTGATAGATGCCTCGCTTAATTTTTACACTCGCCAGCTTTTTGCCATTAGCCTCCAGTTCTGTCTTCCATTTGGTCATTGACATCTTGATGAATGCCCCAAGAGCAGGGTGAACATTGTACATACTGAGGCACTCAGGTATCCAACTACGGGGAATTGAATCATAGGCCTATTTGTAGTCGATCCAAGTCATGGCAAGATTGGCATGCCTTCCCCTGTTGTCTTGACAGACCGTCCGATCCACCAGTAACTGATGTTTGGCTCTTCGGTGTTGCGTCTAATTCCTTACTGAGCACTGGTCATATAGTGACTCATGTCCTCTTCAAGTTTGTCTGCGACTATTCCTGAGAGCAGTTTCCAGGTGGTGGTCAAGCAAGTTACTGGTTGATAGTTTTTGGGAATCGGCCACTGCTTTGGATCTTTTATCACAAGTACATTATTGGTCAGCCATTCAGGATGGTCGCCTTGTTCTATTAGGCATTCCATCTGCTTAGCCATTCTAGTGCAAAGTGATGTCAATTTCTTCCACCAGAAGGCTTGAATCATGTCATGGCCAGGTGCTACCCAGTTCTTCATACACTGCACTCTGCACTTGATGTCCACTTCGCTGATGGTGAGTCCTTGCTGAGCCACAGCGTGTTGGTGGCTCTCTTTAAGCCTCTTCAGCCAATTTGCATTGGTGTTATGAGTAGTCTCTTTCTCTCAGATGTCCTTCCAGAACTTTGAGGTGCTGGATCGGGGAGGATCTGACATTGGCCTCTGCAGTTCATCTTTGAACTGAAAATACACTTCAGGTGGATTGTTGATGAACAGTTTGTTCACTTTCTTGTTATCCCGCTCTTTGGTATACAGCTTCAGTTGAGCCGAGAGTGCTACTAGCTGCTGTTTGGCAGATTCTAAAGCTTCTATTGTGGCTTCCCTTTTTGGACGCTGCAAACTGTAGTTAGATCTTTTACTGAGCCTACTAACTTTTTTGCGCAAGTCCCTGAACCTATTTTGTAGCCTCAGCTGCCAATATGGAATGGCTTGAAGCCTGGTTGACAGTGGCCTAATACCCATCTCTTCCAAGACGATGGTTGCCATACTGTACTGCACTGTCATACTGTAGATTAAGGCATTAGTCTCATTGATCGATTCAGTTGAGATCAATTCCAGTGCCAAGGTAATGTCTTCTAACAGCTTCTTGAGTATGGTTTTGCTAGTTCTCCGTAGTGGCACTCCGCTTCCATAATCATTAGCAGCTGGCACCTTGTTGATAATATTTTTCGCAAGCTCCTTCACTCTTGCGTCAAGGTGCTAGTTTTCTTCAACTTGTGAGTCAACACAAGATCGTGTATGTGCGACGGTGTGTGTTGATATGCACTCCTCGTTGGTCGAAGTCACGTGGGTGAGCTGTTACCTAATTTCATTTACCTCAAGCTCTGATATGAGGTGCTGCTGATATGATTCTGTTACTTCTCTGAGCTACAAGTTGCTTAGCGGTTAGTGGCAATTCAGAGCCCATGTTTATCCACAGTTGACGCATCTTTCCCATATAGCCCCACTTTTGAGATTCACTCATAAAGTAGCACTGCATGAGCTCCGTGTTATCAGTTCGTGTCCATTTCATCCGTTTTGAATCAGTAGCCCATTTTTTGCTGCCTTGCCCTGGTTCAGCTGCAGGCAGGGCGGACCTTCTTTGACCGAGCGACATCCAAGCCAGCATGGCTTTGGTTATTGCACTCATCATAGAGGTTGTAGACGTTATACAAGCAAGGGTTTTTCTAAGGACCACCAGAAGGGTGCAGTTGCTGGGGTTTGAACCTAGGACCTAATGATCATTGTCCCAATACCTTACCAACTGCGCTATTTGTCCTATATATATAATATATCATACAGATAATTAAAGTAACATCACTGAATTTGAGGGTGGTGAAAGTAAAAGTAAGAGTAAGAGTAAGGAACATTTTGTAAAAGTAAGGAACATTGTAGAGGATCGTTCTAGCTTCGTAGCAATTGTAGCTTCGCATAGCTTTAGTAATACACAAAGTATGGATACATTGAATTTTTGGCATAGCACTATTTGTTAGTATGTTAACAAAATAAAATATGTAACAAAAGTGTTTTAGATAGAGTTTTAAGTTGAATTAATTGTATACGTATCATGAATCAATATCAACAGTTTTCAGTAAAATGGCTGGTAGTAGGCTGGTAGATAAATTTGTACATGGATGGTAGTGAAAGGGTTAAGTACACAGTTCTTGGCAATAATCGTTATTATTAATTCAACATATTCAAGATTTTTATTTTGCTTTCTCAGTTCAAATTAATTGTATTATTACCAAATCATCTTTTATTGTAATTGTAGCAAAGCCAACTTAATTTAGTTTTTACTTGCTAATTATTTCACATTTATATCTGAACCCTTTTATAGTTGTTTAATTCTTTGTAATTTAATTAACTTGCATTTTACTCATGGCATGACATTTGAAAGTTACAATCATTTGACAAAGATTGAAAACCATTACAGTTGTTTTATGTTCTCTGTTAATTTTTTTCAATTACGCAAAAAACTTTTTTCATGATATATAGTTTAAAATTTAGTTTGGCAAATGTTGTTATATGTTAAATCCAAATGAATATTGTGTCTAAAGACTATTTTATTACCTGGGCAATGCCAGGTGGTACAGCTAGTATATCTATATATACATGTATATATACTGTGCATGTATTCATATATGAATATATATGAATATATATGTTTTTTAAATTATATTATATAATATATATTATACAGAATATATATATTTGATATATATATAATATATATATATCAATGGTTAGCATATCATCTGCGGAACAGGACGTTCCGAAATTGAATCTTCTGCAATGCGGGTTTTTCATTCCAAGAATTTATCTGGTTTAGCCATACATGCACACAAAGACGGAGATTTTCTAGGGCAACGCGTAGCGTTGCTAAAAAGTAACTAAAAAGTCTATGCACAAAAAAACTTCAATTTTCATTAAACAGACGACAAAATTTACCATTCTAACTTTCAAACTTCACCTCAAGAATGTTTTGTGCAATTCAAATGAATTGAAAAAGTGAAACAGCTGTAAAGGTTTTCAATCTTTTTTTAACGGCAGCAACCTTTCAATTTCGTATTATAAAATAAGCGTTTTTTTGAAAAAAAATAGGAGAAAAAATAAACCATTTGTAAAGGAGTTTAAATGTCAAAGAATTCGCCAATAATGTCAATATAAAGTTTGTTTTGCTACAATTAAAAAAAAGTATTTGGTACACAAATACAAAGTTTTGTTTCATTTCTGTTTTTGCATGTTAAGATGAAAATATTGTATGGAAGGGTATGAAAACCTATAGTAATTACCTAATGCTAACACCCTCTGGTAAAATCATCAAACATTTATATACGTAGTGTACATATTATGTATATATATACATTTATATACATATATATATTTATATACATATATATATATATATATATATATATATATATATATATATATATATATATATATATATATATATAACATGTAACATTACAGTGTGCTGTACATACCATGAGAAATCTTTACATTTTAAGCATAAATGTTGAATTTAACTTCAATGAGTTCAGCTTACTCAAACACATACTTAAAGCTAAGTTTTAGCATTTGTTTTACTAAACTAAAGTTCAACTTAGTCATGAGCTGAAGTTTTATTAATTGTCTGTTTATTAATTTGGTTTCATTATAGCGAATAACAAATATCTCTGAATTGAGCAAAATAAAAAGTGAGCATCATATATCTTTTATGAGTGGTTGGAGAGGTTTTGGCTAATAGAATATCAAACATAGCAAGTCAAACTTTTTGTTGTATCATCGTAATCGGTACACCGACAGCCAAATTTTAATTAGAAAAATCTTTGTGGATATCAAACTGTTTTATTGACATTTTAAATTTATTATTTCTAATCACTGAATCTTAACTAGGTAAACTACAATGATATTGTTTGTTAATTTTTTGCTTTTGTATATAGTTACCCTAGGACTGTTTCAATACTCATAGGAATATTTATTTGTTTTTTTTTGTATTTTTTTACTTACTGTGTTTTCTCACAATTAAAACTGGCTGATCGGTTTTGAGGAATAACTGTGCTAGCAGGATCCACATCTTCAGCATCAGAAGTTGTAACAGTTTCTATGAACGTTACTGGCTCTGAATGCCTGAAAAAAGCAGTGCTCTGAAATCAATATATTTGTCTTTTATCCAAGTTCTAAAGGCATACTTATTCTCTAGCTAACTGAAACAACCAAAAAAGATGGTGGATAAATTAAAAAGACTTTTGTACAACCTGCCATATAGCGCAATGTTGCAAACAACATCAGAAAATAGGAAAAAAGACGTTTAAGATGTTGCTGGATGCTTTCTCAAAAGATACCAATTGTACAAAAGATCTTCTATTTTGTAAGATTACTTCTATTCATTTGTAAGATTACTGTAGAATTATCTGTTAGATTATTTGTAGGACTTATTTTGTAAGATTACAAGTATTGGTTATTCCTCGCTCTCTTATATTTACATACATGTACATTTACATACTTTGAGAAATATATATATTTACATATTCTTATTACATTTCTAAACTTGTAGTTTTTTAAGTTTGTAATAAAGTTTTTAAAGTTTGTTTCATTATCATTATTATTTCAACTGCATTTTTTAAACATAAGTTGAGTATCGTGTTTGAAGTTTAAACATTACTCATTTTCTCACACTGTTAATATTACTTAGTTAGTTTCTATTCTTTATTATTAATATTCATTTTTCATTCAACCATTTTTGGCATACATTGTTCCAATAAAACTTCGACTACAAAATACTACAATATTCAGTCATATTTTTTCTTATTTTGCTAAATACATATATTCTCTGAAATTACACATTGTCTAATGCCTCCGAAAAAGAACCAAAAATGATTCATCAGAGGAAAGAGAAGAAAAACCTAACAAAAGACGGTCTGAGGAAAGTCGCTGCTAGAGCTTTGAAAACTGAACAGCAATGAAATGAATACTTAGCAAAGGCCAGAGAAATACAAGCACAACATCGAACATCACAGACTGACGAACAATGTACACAAATATTTGCATGCCAACGATAAAACAAACTGAAATCATATAATTCAATACCAAATAATTTTTGTTTGTAATCGTAGCGAAATAGACTATATTTAGCCATTAATCTTTAATTATTTCACATTTACATTTAAACACCTTCCCATTTTTATTTTTTTCTAATTTATTTCAACAAATTACTTCTTTCAAGGTATGAAATTTTTAACTTGCAGTTGTTTGAAAGCCTGCACAGTTGCATTTCTTCTGTTGTTTGGTAAATCTAATCCCCATATCGTTCTGGATTCAGTCTAATACGGGATGAACCATGGTTTGGCTCTTCTGTCATGATTATGAAATTTTCCATGGCTTTGGGGGACATCTCCAGGTGTCTGGAGTCCAGGTTCGTATCTAACTCAATAAGGCTTTCAAAGTGGGAGAAGTTTATGTCCTCTTTACTTGGGAGGGGTTTAGGAATGTACTGCAGGAGGTTCAGAGTTTGAAGCCTGGTGCAAGATGTTGTGCAAAGTTTTATTCTTAGTATTAGTCTGCTGGGTTGCCTTTGCCATTTTGTCAAGCCTATCAACTGGACTCAATTGAGAAAAAAGCTCCATTACTTCTTCATCAGTTTGTGAGCAGGTTCTTCGTAAGGACCGACTCTTCTTGGCCCCTTTTACATTTGGCCCTCTTCGAAGCTCAAGCGCTGCCGGAGCACTGCCAGGGCTTTAGGAACAGGCATGACAGGATTTCAACCCAGACTTGTGTTGATTCGAGGCTTGGTCCCGTCTACCCACCACATAGGTGTGGTTGGGCCAGGCAGTTATGAATTGGTAGGGACCACAAACTTAGCTTGTAGCTTAGCGTTTGCCCTCCTTTGTCATCACCTGAGTCCCAACCACACCCTATCCCCCGGTGTAAAAAAATCTCCATATGCTCTTTTCTGAGGGCCTCATGCACTTCTTTTAGTCTCTGTTGCCTCTGCAGCACATAGTCGCTAGTGGATTGCATCTCTTTGAGAAGAGGTGACATTGTAACTGGTCAGGCAGACGCAACTCTCTGCCAAACATTATGAGGTTGGCCGTCTGGCCTGTCACGGTAGGGAGTGGAGGGGGTGCGTCGGTATGCTCGCATGAGCTGGAGCAGGGGCTTTTTCCTTTTTTCCTGGTCTTGTTCCAACAACATGGCTCTCAGAGAGTCTCACAGGACTCAATTATTTCTCTCTACAATCCCAGTTGCCTGGGAATAAAAGGGGTTAGTCCATGTTTTGCTCAACTTCAAGAGCTGGCAGAGCTCTTCCATCAGTTGGCTCTCAGACTGAGCACCTTCGTCTGTATAGTCTTGCTCTGGAAGCCCCAGGTAGCAGAACACTCTTTTATCAAGGGCACTGGCCACCACTTGAGCCGTTGCCTCTGAAATGGCAATGGCATCCTGCCACAAGGTAAAGTGGGCCGAGAGCACTAAGATTCACTCATGGTTCCTCAGAGTGGTGCAAAGGGGGCCTACCAGGTTGACGGCAACCTTCTACTAGGGACGGCAAGCGTATAACTACTGCCGGCTTCTTGCAGGCTTAGTCCTTCCATGCTAGGCGGCCTGGCACACCTCACCGCTTTTTACTAACCTGCGGCTGTCAGTCCGGACTAGTACCATGTAAGCTGGAGGCAGCTCACTGTCCTTCTCAACCCGGAGTGGGTCAGAACATGTGTCTGCCAGATTACTGGGTCCCTCATAATCAGGGGCACACAGAACACCACCGGATTTGACTATGAAAAGCCATTCTGCTTTCCAGCACGCCATCGTGCCTGATTCTCAAGGGCTCCTTACTGCTATTTAAAACCATGAGCTTTTGGCTCCCCAACTTCAAATGTTCCAAAGTCACTTCGGTGTGGCTATGAAGTGCTTGGTACATTATGACTACGGCACTTTTGCCCTTGCTCTGCAGCCAAGCCAATTGGTTAGTTAGCTGAGCCAATGCCTCAGGTCCCAGGGTAGCCTTTACCGACCTCGGGTTTGCCCGTGCCTCCAAGAGAAAATGGTGTCAGCCCGTATGGCTGGTTGTCTCGCGCCTGGTCCTGGCTACCTTTACCAAGCTTTTACATAATTCATGGTGGCAACTAGTGGTGCCTCAGGTCATCACCCGCTCAATGTCAAGAAATCGAAGAATGACCTCACTCGGTCCCGGGTTGACCTTGGCTGTCTCAGTGGAAACAATAGGTTGCATCTGTTGACTGGCCACCTCGCACGCAGGCTGGGCAATTGCTGACAGAGCACGGTTTCCCCTGATCACTCTAGCCTCCTCTTGGGTTTTTTGGTCTACCTCAAACCGAAATGAGCCCCATCGCTGTGTTCTATTTGGACACACTGCTGACAATCTTTGCAGGCCTCTGCTTAAAGCGTCCGCGTTGTTGTGCTTTAATTCTGTGTGGTGCTCCAGCATGTATTTGAACTCAGCTAGCATCTTTAGCCAACGTGCCACCTGATGGAAAGGCTTCTTCTTGTCTCAGAGCTATCACAGGGAGACATGGTTTGTGCAAAGTCAAAACTCCTGTCCGTATAAGTATGGGCAGAAGTGTTTTACCGCTTTGACTAGTACCAAAAACTCGCAGCAAGTTACGCAGTAATTTCTTTCCAAAGGAGTGAGTCTTTTGCTATAGTAAGCAATCACTCATTCTTGGTAGCTCTGCTGCTGTGACAACACAGCTCCCACACCGCACTCACTGGCATTTGTGCTCAGGATATAGGTATTCTCTAGGTCCAGATATTCCAGCACTGGCGCTGTGGTGAGGCTGTGGCGCATGGTGTCACAAGTCGGTGGACCGGCTCCACAATGGTGGAAAAAACCGGGATTTACTGCCATTAGCACCTGATAGTACCCAAAAAACTTTACAGTTCTTGGACTCCACGCCGGGTGGGCCACCGCTCAACCACCTCCACCTTAGCTGGGTCCATGGCAACCTATTTGCTACTTAAAGTGTAGCCCATGTACCGCACTTGGGACTGTAGCAGTTTGCACTTTGTTGGTTTGAGTTTGATTCACGCTTGCCGTAGCTGCTGGAACACTTTCTCCAGCCGCTAGAGATGGGTCTCAGAACCAGGTGCAATAACAACCACATCATTCAGGTACAACAGTAACGTCTGCCAGTGGAACACGTGCAACACTTTTTCCATCAATTGCTGAAAGGCGGCTGTGGCGGATTTCAGTCTGAAAAGAAGGACTTTCTATTTCCACAATCCCGAGCGATTGATGAAGGAAGATTTCTCTCTGGTCCCTTCATCCAGCGAAACCTGCCAGTATCTGCTGACAAGATCGAGGGTACAAAAACATCGACTTCCAGCCAAAGCATCCAGACTTTTGTTTATCCTCGGAAGAGAATAGGTGTCTTATTTTGTTACCCTATTGAGCCTACGGTAATCCAGCCAAACCACCATTTTCTAGCCTTTTTCTTTGCTAACACAATAGGCAAGCTTCATGCTCCTCGAGCCGGCCAATCAATCCTCTGGCCAATAGATCCTGTACTTGTCTTTTGGCTTCTGTTTTCTTTTTAGGCCCAAAGCAATCAGGGGGTTGACGAATAGATCAGGCCCCATCTTTCACGGGTACGGAGTGCTCCATGAGCGACACTTTACCCATATTGTCGAACCAGTGCTAAACACTAATTCATACTTGGTCAGTAAAGTAGCCTGCTTCCTAGCCTACTCTGCGTTTTGGCACAAGAGTCTGGCAGCTTAGTACAGTTTCTGGAGATGTTGAGAGATCCGTTGCTTGGCCTCGACTCGGGTGATCGGCATGGCCTTCCTTGAAAGGAGGAGTGCCCCCGATGGGAGGAGGTACTTCCACATTAGTGTAGGGGCCTACAGTGGTTCTCAAATGAAAGGTCAGAAGCTGGGGGTTTAGGTTGAGACACCTAATCAACACCTTTCCATCTGCTTCGAGCTCATTCAGGCTTTTGGCTAGAGGCGGACCTTTAGGTTACCCTTTTACTATCCCGAGTAAATAGGAATTTCGTGTAGTCAATCTACATTCGACCGCAACCTTTGTCCTAGCAGGCACCACCGAATCGCTAATTACCTCGAATTTGTTCTGGAGGAGCCTCTCCGTTTGGCCGGTACAAGCTAATGGTTTCTCATCTACCTTCACTACAGGTCGTTCAAACTTCATTGAGTATTGGTGTGCCATAAAGAAGGTGATGCCAACAATAGCATCTTTGCTAATCTTGCTGACTATAAAGAATCTTTGGTTGTAACTTTGCGGAACCTTGATGGGAGCCGGACTACATCATAAAAGGGTAACCTGGCCCCATCAGCGAGCAGGCTATGGGTGTCACTTCCCTCCAATTGGTCTCTTATACTCAGGAGAAATCGGTCAAACACCTGTTTCCCCGCAGGTTAGTGGTGCATGTTGTTTAGATACTTTGAACATCCAGTTTATTGACAGAAACTTTATTCGGTGTGTTCATCTTGACAGTTGTGAACAAAGATAAGGTATTATGAAAAGGCTATTGTAACAAAAAGCAGAAAGCTTTCAGAAAGCACAACGAGATAGCTTTTAAAACCATGAAGCTGCTATTATTACAATACTCCCACTCAGTTACATGGTTGCACCAACAGTTGGTTTGTGAAACAAAAAAAATACAATGATTGTAATCAACGAAAAAGCAAAAATATAACAGTCTTGTGTTCAGTGGTCAGATAATTAATTAACTCAAACCCAACATGTGTCTAAATTTGACAAATTGATCACGTGGCAGCGGCTTCATGAATATGTTAGCAATATTATCATTTGTCGAACAAAACTCGGTACAGACATCACCAGCTTCAATCGCCTTACGAACGTAGTGGTATTGTACATATATGTGTTTTGTACGCTTGCTAGTTTTCTGGCTGTTTGCGATTGCTGCAGCTGATTGATTATCTACAAAGATGATCGTAGAATTAAGTTGCGTGGTTCCAATATCTGAGAATAGCTGACAAAACCACATGCACTTAACAACACCATCAAACAACGAAATATATTCTGATTCCGTAGTAGAGAGAGCAACGACTGGCTGACGCTTGCTGGACCAGCTGATTGGACAACCAGCATTAATGAAGACTGCACCCGATTTCGAGTGCCGGTCAGCGTCGCTCGCATAATCTGCATCTGTGTATCCAACCATTGGTTTACCTTGCTTTCTAAAATTCAGGTATAAATCTTTGGTGCCCTTCAGGTAGCGTATTACTCGTTTGGCTGCAGTCAAGTGAGTCTGGGTGGGGCAAGCGTTGAACTTGGCTAAAGCTCCCACTGCTTCAGCAATATCTGGACGAGTAGATACGGCAGAATATAGTAGACTTCCTATCATCGATTGATAGAGATTGGAATCTGCTAATTTGCTTTCATCCTTGTGACTCAGCTTTACATCATATGCTGCCAAAGTTGCGACAGGCTTACAGTTTTCCATGCTGAACTTTTGAATTATTTGTTGAATGTAAGGCTTCTGACTTAAACGCATAGAATTTTCTCCTCTCTCAATAAGTAATCCCAGACAATGATGAAGCGGTCCGAGATCCGTCATTTTGAAATGAGACGAGAGGGCCGATTTTGATTCGGTCATCTGAGCACTCGTGTCTGACATTATACACAAGTCATCTACGTAGACGTCAATCATCACTTTCTGGTCATTTTTCCAGCGAATATACACACAGTTGTCAGCGGAGGACTGCATGAAACCTAATGATTTAGGAAATTCATCTAATACCATGTTCCAACATTTAGGCTACTCCTACCTATGATAAATCTTCCTCTCATAATGAACAACTCAGAGCTAGTGCTTTACCATTAGACTGCATCAAGTACAAAAAAGAAGTTTCATGGCTGGCTCATCAGCTTATATGACGTCATGAGTTCTTAGGTTTGTGTATCTTGCAATGAAAATGAATTAGTAAATTAGAATAGTAATGGCTCAAGTACTTGTAGCTATCCGAGATAGATTCACAGGTTGTGTGTCCATGTATTTCTCAATTAAAGGCCATTCGGGATAGCCATAGCAAAAGCTCTATCAACCTTTTGTATTGCTGCGATGCATTTTAAAAGATTTTCTCAGTAAATTTTACCCCGGATATTATAAAAAATATATCTACTACATTATGCAGTTACCATATTTAGGTTTTACCTTGTTTCTACTTCATCAGCTAGAGAAACTGTAACTAGGTCACTTTGAGCAGTTGCGTCCATCAGTTCATTCTCATTAATTGTAGTGCTTGTCTCTTCATCATTTGGATGACTATAAAGTTAACAAATAACTGAGAATGTTGCAACAGAAACAAAATAGTTTAATCTGTTTTTATCCTAATCAGTTGGTCGTCTATATCTTACATTGTTTCTTCTTGATCAGCTAGAGAAACTGTAACTAGGTCACTTTGAGCAGTTGTGTCCATCAGTTTATTCCCATTAATTGTAGTGCTTGTCTCTTCCTCACTTGGATGACTATAAAGTTAACAAATAACTGAAAATGTTGCAACAGAAACAAAATAGTTTCATCTTTTTTGTATCTTATTGAGTTGGCCGGCTATATCTTACCTTGTTTCTTCGTGATCAGCTAGAGAAATCGTAACTAGGTCACTTTGAGTAGTTGTGTTCATCAGTTCATTTTCATTAATTTTAGTGCTTGTCTCTTCTTCATTTGGATGACTATAAAGTTAACAAATACCTGGGAATGTTCCAACAGAAACAAAATAGTTTAATCTTTTTTGTATCTTAATCAGTTGGTCGTCTATATCTTACCTTGTTTCTTCTTGATCAGCTAGAGAAACTGTAACTAGGTCACTTTGAGCAGTTGTGTCCATCAGTTCATTCTCATTAATTGTAGTGCTTGTCTCTTCATCATTTGGATGACTATAAAGTTAACAAAAAACTGAGAATGTTGCAACAGAAACAAAATAGTTTAATCTGTTTTTATCCTAATCAGTTGGTCGTCTATATCTTACCTTGTTTCTTCTTGATCAGCTAGAGAAACTGTAACTAGGTCACTTTGAGCAGTTGTGTCCATCAGTTCATTCCCATTAATTGTAGTGCTTGTCTCTTCCTCACTTGGATGACTATAAAGTTAACAAATAACTGAAAATGTTGCAACAGAAACAAAATAGTTTCATCTTTTTTGTATCTTATTGAGTTGGCCGGCTATATCTTACCTTGTTTCTTCGTGATCAGCTAGAGAAATCGTAACTAGGTCACTTTGAGTAGTTGTGTTCATCAGTTCATTTTCATTAATTTTAGTGCTTGTCTCTTCTTCATTTGGATGACTATAAAGTTAACAAATACCTGGGAATGTTCCAACAGAAACAAAATAGTTTAATCTTTTTTGTATCTTAATCAGTTGGTCGTCTATATCTTACCTTGTTTCTTCTTGATCAGCTAGAGAAACTGTAACTAGGTCACTTTGAGCAGTTGTGTCCATCAGTTCATTCTCATTAATTGTAGTGCTTGTCTCTTCCTCATTTGGATGACTATAAAGTTAACAAATAACTGAGAATGTTGCAACAGAAACAAATAGTTTCATCTTTTTTGTATCTTATTGAGTTGGCCGGCTATATCTTACCTTGTTTCTTCTTGATCAGCTAGAGAAACTGTAACTAGGTCACTTTGAGCAGTTGTGTTCATCAGTTCATTCTCATTAATTGTAGTGCTTGTCTTTTCTTTATTTGGATGACTATAAATTTAACAAATAACAGATGATTGACCAAAAAACATAAAATAGTATAATCTTTTGGTATCCTAAAGCATAAAAGGTTACATGGAAGTTACCTATAAGTTGGTAGACTATATCTCACTTTATCTATTCTTGGTTATCTAGAGAAACTGTTGCTAAGTTACTTTGAGTAGTTGTGTTCATCGGTTCATAGTCATTAAAATTAGAACTTGCCTCTGTCTCATTCAGGAGAGTATAAAATTCACAGATAATGAATGATACTTCAGTATTAATACATTCTAAAAGCAGCACTCATGCATGGGTAACCTTAAATTTCACAACAACCTTTTCCAATGTATTATCAGAAAAAAAGGCTATAGTACTATAATCGGAATAGCCATTGTACGATTTCTAGATCGCTACTATATGCAATGATTTGACTATTTTCCTGTTTCAAGCGGTGGTTTAAATCACTAAGACTAATACTTTTTTCGGGTACTGTTTAGGCTGTCCAATGGTTGCTCTTTACAGTAATTTTTGTAGCTTCTCTTATGATCAGTTCTTGTGCGCCTGTTTCGTTTGTTTCTGACAAGGACTATGTCATTAAAACATACACTTCATTGAGGCTAAATATTGTTTTAGTATTTTGATGACCCGGAGGTAGTTGCTAATTATTTTAGCAACACTGTAGTTCCATATCCAGTTGCATATCATGACTGCCTTAGAACACTGGGCTGGGTGAAACTAGAACCCTTTAAGAGTTCTTGACACAGGTTCTCCACTACTTTAAGGTGACTAAAGTTGTGAGAGGTTAATTTGATAGTCAAACAGTACTTTTTCGCTAAAATTAGCCCTCCTTAGATTCCGCAAGTCAATCCTTGGCCGCATCCTTTTGCACAGTTCAGTTGCTCATTTAAATGTTTGATTGGTGTTGCCAAAACCTATTTTGGATACATTTTGGATGAAAAGGTGAACTAAAAACTGCATTTTTAATGCGGTAGTTAATTAAATTCTCATCATTTATCAGAACAACTCTGATTTTTTCTTGAAGCTATTCATAAATGAAACGTGCTCATGTTTGTCATGAAAAAATTTCAGCAGTCTGATTTTTACATCAGTTGAAAGCTTGGTAACAAGAGCATTAGCTATGAGGTTATCGTAAAGAAAGCTACCGAGTTCCTCTACTTGCTCTTAGAAAATCAGGCCAACTAAGTACAATACACATGAGTATATATCTTGTAACAAATATATAAGGATAGAATTATTCGTGTACAGACATGGAATAAACATATAATTAACTGCACAGTGCAATACTTTTAGGTGCTCTGCCCTCAGACTCTGCAGCTGCGTTTAATTAGCTACTGACTTTATCTTAGTTCTGCCCCTTTGTTGTATAGCCGACTCAACAGCTGGCCTTCAGCCAATCAAAAATGCTACCAAGGGCCATGTTATTTACCGAGTCAAGGCTTGGCTTGATCCTCACATTATTTGCTTTGGTATTGGCAGTCTTCTCACATTTGACTCTGGCTCCATGATCAGCTTCCACACTCTCTTTTTTTCAGTGGAGGCTATGGACGCTAAATACTTAGCGTCAGAGAAAGAACTCAGCTGGGACCAGAGCCAATGGTGCCAAGCTCCATATTATAAGTGGCAGACTTCTGCTGTTGCAGAAGCATGGTCTTCATCCCTCATCTTTCAGGATCAGACTAAGCTTGTGGTCTGCATTGCCAGCTGCTGTAATCTTCCAATCCAATCCAATCTGCAATTTTGCAATCCAACTGCTGTCTTCAAATAGCGGGCAGGTATACTCTTTTTTTCAATGGTGTAAGGGTTCATCTTCTAGAAAAATTTCAAAATACGAGCCAGTTGTTCGAAACTGTTGAGATGTTTTCTTTTTGTATCAATGTTTTGGCATTCAGAATGTAGACGGGCCGATTTGACAAGTTTAAAATAGTTTAACAGTGGAAAAGCGACTCTGGATTTTTTAGTTTGTTTTAAATCCGGCGACTCTATTAATCTTTTTGGTTGGTATGTTTTTTTAAGTTCGTACTTGTCTATTTTGATTGGGCTGTGTTCTGGCTCCTTGTGAGGCTAGCGAGTGGCAGTAAGAGTAAGAATATATGGCTTCATTGGGAGGTCAATAGGCCATTTTCTCATCTTCAAAAATAATGCCCACTTGGCAATGTCGACTAGATAATGCAATCCTGCATTTGCCATCTCTAGGTACCCTTTGGTGTAAAATTACTTGTTCACATGAAACATGTTGCCATCAACAAGAACACATAAAAATTGTATAATGCTGTAGAACATGCAGTTGACATCTTCGGGTCTTGGTGACGATTCCACAGAGTCTGTAAGTGTTTGGCTCACCCTGCATAGCTTTGGTTACTTTTGTCTAGGCGGCAACACTGACAAAAGGCTCCATCCTGATGATACCATTTTTGACCAGTTGAGTAGACGCCTTCTGCAACTTTACTATTGACATCTTGATGTCAGCCAAGGCGTGAGGCGTGATCAACACATTTGTGGACGTTCATTTTTCACAACTGGATTTTACCGTAATGTATCTTTTTAAAATCACGATCTTGACTGCTTTCGGTCAATTCGTAGAAGGAAAGCGCAACCAGGTGTGATTCGACATGAATTTATATTTTATTAGAAGCAGGAT
Source organism: Watersipora subatra (assembly GCF_963576615.1). NCBI lineage: Eukaryota > Metazoa > Bryozoa > Gymnolaemata > Cheilostomatida > Watersiporidae > Watersipora > Watersipora subatra. Next base: position 11,337,535 of record NC_088714.1, read on the forward strand.
CACTCACAGAGGCAGTCTGGTTACGACGCTATTTTTCTTTGCTGTTGTAAGACCACACGAATTTATGCTAGTCTGTTGTGCCTATGCTCATCATCGGTCAAAGATTTTTTAGCATTATTCTTCTCCGGCCTCCAAAGGCTCTATCTAGCTCAACATATTTTCAGGTAAATCGAGAATCTTACTTATGGCAACACTGGAATGGCAACACTGAAAAAAAGCTCCATACTGATGACACCCGTTGTGAGCGCTGAGTAGGCACCTTTTCGAACTCTACTATTGACATCCTGATGTTAGCTAAGGCGCGAGTACTGGTCAATGTCCTAGTTGGCTCAGCCTCAAACAAAAGATCTGAGTTGTTTTGGAAAGCTCGGCCATCTTGACCTCCTCCAACCAGTTGAGGTTCTTGTGGATCTCAAATGGAAGAAAACCATTTTTAAATAGCTGGCTGCTAACGTTAGCTAAACTTTTGAAAGCATGATATTGGTTGCTTTTGGTCAATTCATGGAAGGTAGAGCGCAACTACATGTGAGCCGCCATGATTTTTTTTGTTTTTAGAAGCATGATCACTCATGTATGCCGTTTGGCTGCGATGTTCTCTTTCTTTGCTGTTGAACAACCCCGCTGCCTCATGCAAATATGCCGTGCCTATGCTCCTCATCCAAGTTCAAGAGGTTTTTGAGCATTCTTCTTCTTGGGCCTCCAATGGCACTGTTTGGCTCAACATGTCTTCAGGTAAATTGAGAGTCTTACTTTGTTGAGACATGGTGACAAGTTTGTAAAAATGTTGTAAAGAATTTGGCTGATGAGTATTGATAAATATCCAGCACAGCATTTGCTCTTCGCCAGTCGTCGAGTGTAAATGACACTGTCCTAAAGGTCTCCTCTCGTCCCTCGCTCACTCATCAGCTATACTTGGTCTTCTGGATCTAAAAGAGAGGCTCCTTTTAGTCTTTTTTCCTGGTGGCCGACTGCTCTTTTTGTTGAAGGGTAAATTTCACTTATTCAAGCCACTTCAGCACCTTCACCACGCACTCATATGTTGATTGAGCCTCTGTGAGTGGAATATGATACTCCACTTGGTTGAGCATGTGCAACTTCTGGCCAAGCAGCAGGCTAGCCATTTTTTACGTCATCAAATATGATGTGCCGCTCTATGTCTTTATCAATTGGGAGAGCAGCATATCCTGTTCTTGTTGGCCTCCTATCAGCGACAGTGCTTGTAGTGAGCCGCCCAGCTGTCGGTCATTTTGATTTATTACATCATCAGCTTTCGGATGGTTGGTAGTGGTGTGCGCCTTCTCCACATGCCAGAAATGAAACATCTCAGTCATTAGCTGGTTTTCAAACTGTTACTATTAATGGTGAGCTCATTTAACAGAATATTCTCTTATCTAGAGCGCTAGCCACTACTGGTGGGGTGGTTTACGGCTTCTAACACTGCTTTCTGTTAGAGGCGTCCTGCATACAGCCTATGTCCACAACTAACTGTTTTTTTCCCGTCTATACTTTGTGTCTGTCATACTTTACAGCTCTTTACTGTCGCTCTCAGTTTTGGCCATTACCATGTCAGAAGAATGCAGTTGATCGTCTTTCTCACCCTGGAGTGGTAGAGAGTATGGTTTGGTACACGGTGGTCTCTCTGGTGATTGGTAGGCAGCCTTCTTGCACACCATTGAGGCTGGCTGTGAGGAGATGTTCGATCCTCCAACACTTTGCCTGGTCATAATTAGAAAAATGTCCAGATTCTGTGCAGCTGTTTGAGCTCGTGGCCTCTCAACGTTATTTAATTGTTAATCAGCTCTTCTGTTCATAAAGTTGCTTAGTATATTGTGGTCACGAGTTCCTGGTCTGTAGCCTGCGTCTGAACCTGCTCCTTGTCAGGGTCACTTGGGGTCCTCGAGTCTTTACTCAAGCCTTGTCACAGAGTTTCAGAATGGCCTCAATTGATCCAGAGTCAAACCCCCTGGCTGCGTAATAGCAGTATGCTGATCCAAACCACTGACCGCCTTGCGCCTGGTCCTGGCAATTTTTGGCACGGCTGTTAGGCTTCTCTAGAGTCTACCCAGAGGCCTGGCTTTCCATGGCAAGCCCTTTTCTGATCAATTTGCCATCTTTCAACTTAATGAGTTCACACGATGAGTTTACACTGCAAGCAGTCTTCACGTGTTTGTTTGCGAAGTTAATGCTCCTTTGGAAACACTACCGAGAACCATGTTGTCTACCAAGTTTTTGTTTGGCTCGGACCTTGTGTTGATTGCTTTCATGTCAACAGTTTTCCTGCTTTTGGCCCTGGCTTTAACAATCGGCCATCACACTATCATTTTTATACATAGTTATACATTCACATGCACAATCACATGCACATATAAATATGCATTTATGTATGTATATACACATGTACATATAAACACACGCATATATCCATATATCTACATATATACCTATATATATTTATATACAATGAGATTTATCATACCTAGAACTAAAATCACAGTGCTCAACATAGAATGAAGCAATAGAAATTAGTAGAAAGTCAGATAATCTACATGTACTTACCATTTGTCAGCTACTCGCAGTTTCTTACTCACGCAATCATCAGGCTGTAGATCTACAGCTTGATGAATGCATCAGCAAAAGACTGAAAGTAGCTGACAATAGCTAAGTACATTATCGAATTTTGTACTAATTTATATATCTATACATATACTAAAAAAATGTTTGGCGTTGCTCGGGTATTAAAATTAGCTTATAAAAACTAATAGGTAATGTAGTTGCCTACCTCTTGCCATTAGCCCGGCACATTGCCAATAGGTAATTTGAGTAAGCTTACTAATATGAGCTACCTATTTAACTCTCCGCTCTCCATGACATTATGGTGCAACATAGCAAGGGTGATAGCGTATTTCCACTCATATAACAACATACATCGGCTAATAAAGCCTTCAGGCTCGTTTAGATTAACTGGTAAAGTATTGGACTGGTGAAGTGGATGGTCTGAGATCGAATCTCCTGCAATATGAACTCTGTATTGGCCATTGAGTTTCCTTTGTTCAGCCACATAGATAACTGGTGGAGATCATCAACCTTTGATATTTGTCGGTGGTAAGCACCATGAAAAAGTCTAAAGTGCTAGTCAAGTTCCTCATCTAAACTCAGAAGCTTTATTTTCAGGTCAGCCAATTGAAATTCATCTAGTAACTTATCTGTGGTGAACATGAAGACTATATAAGCTTTAATGCTTTGTTATCCCTCTTTCACGGTCTGCTGCACACTTTTGAGTTCCTTTCATGTTTCCTATTGAAGATACAAGTTAGTAGTCTCACGTTTTAGGTAGAGTGCTCCATGCATCGTAGGCAGCTTGAGATTTGCTATACCGGTTTTCTTGATGGCTTCTTCGGTCCACTTTATTATGCCTGCTGAACATCTTATTACTAACAGTGCATAGGTATTTGTTGCCATGACTTGGTTCTTGGCATTGAGCTGGCTTTATAAGACCTGGCGAACGCGTTTCTTGAATTTGATAATGGCTATTTGACGTACTTCGGCTTCATGGTTGATGTTGCTTTGCATAATCCCCAAGTACTTGCACCCTTCTTCTATATCTTTAATGACAGTGATTGGAATTCCTAGGCCATCTGTTTGCACAGAATGGTTTTTCTTGAGAATTAGTCTTCCATGTTTCTTAATATCAAGACCATTCCGATGTCATTGCTGTATACCGGAGTAAGGTGTATTAGCAAATCAATGTCCCTTTTTTTCTTAGCAAACCGCTTGATGTCATTCATGTACAAGAGATGGTTTATCCTGGTGCCACTATTAAACTGGTACCCATATTTAGTCTTCTCCAGCGTATTGCTGAAAGAGTTTAGGCATATACAGAAAAGCAGTGATGATAAGGAGTCACCTTGATAGATGTCTGGCTTAATTTTGCCACGCCAGCTTTTTGTCATTAGCCTTCAGTTCGGTCTTCCATTTGGTCATTGACATGTTGATAAATGCCAAACGGGCAAGATGAACATTGTACAACCTTAGGCACTCAAGTATTCACCTATGAGGAATTGAGTAATATGCCTTTTTGTAGTCAATCCAAGCCATGGCAAGATCAGTATGCCTTCTTCTGCTGCCTTACATGTAGACAGACTGTCCTATCCACCAGCAACTGATGTTCAACGCAACGTCTGATGTTTTGCTCATCAGATGTTGAGTCCAATTCCTTTTTGAGCACTGGTCATATAGTGACCAGTGTACTCTTCCAGTTTGTCTGCAACAATTTATGAAATCAGTGCCCAGGTGGTGGGTAAGCATGTTGTTGACCGATAGTTGTTGAGAATTGGCCCCTGCTTCGGGTCTTTCATCAGAAGTGCAGCTCATCCTTTGGTCAGTTATTCTGGATGGTCACCTTCTTCTTTATGCATTCCGGCTGCTTGGCCATTTTAGTGTGAAGTGATGTCAAATGCTTCAACCAGAAGACCTGACTCATATCAAGTTCAAGTGCTGCCCAGTTCTGCACTTGATTTCTACTTTGCTGATGACGAGTTCTTGCAGTGCTACAATGTTGGTGGCTTTCTTTGAGCCCATTCGGCCAACTTGAAGAGGTGTTATGAGTAGTCTCTTTTTCCCAGATGTCTTTTCCGAACTTTGAATTGCTGGATTAAGGAGGATCTAGCATTGGCCTTCGTAGTTAACCTTTGAGCTGGAAATACACTGTCAATAGATTCTTAGTGAAAATTTTGTTCATTCTTTTGCTATACCGCTCTTTACTGTACCACTTCATTTGTGTCAAGCGTGCTACTAGCTGTTGTTCAGAGATTCCATTGTGGCTTCCCTTTTTGGGCGCTCCAAACTGTGATTGGATCTCTCACTGTGCTTAATAACCTTCTTGTGCAAGCCCTTGATCTTATATTGAAGCCTTATCTGCTAAAACGGTATGACTTGGAGCTTTTTTGACAGCGGTTTAATACCCATCTCCTTTAAGACGACAGTTGCAGTACTGTAGATTAGAGCATTAGTCTCAATGATCAAGTTGATGTCTTCTAACAGCTTCTTAGGTATGGTCTTACTAACTCTCTGTAGTGGTACCCTGCTTGCGTAATAATTAGCAGCTGGCATCTAGTTGATGATATTGTCTTCACGATTTTTCACTCTTGGGTCAAGGTCAAAGTGCGTGTCTGTTACTATTTAGTTTTGTACAGTCAAAATGACTTCATTCATCAGATAAAATTTGCCTAATAGAATATGCTCAATGTAAGGTATACATAATCATATGGTTAAATGATTAGAAGGGCTTACCAAGAATTACAGATGCAACTTGTAAAAATTATTTTTCAAGTACAATCTAAAACAAATTATTAATAGTTACATATATACAGCTTGTAAAGTCTAAATTCTTCAATTCTGAAGATTGCTCTTACCAAGCATGAAACTAATAGTAACCAAGTGTTTTATCTGAAATTATGCTCTGTTTTATTGATATTATGTATATGTATTTATATGTATATACATGTATATATGCATATATATGCATATATTGTATTTATATTGTATGTATACATGTATATATTGTATATATATACAGGTATATATATACATGTATATATTGTATATACATCTATATGATTATTGATGAATATGTATATATATATACATATATATGTATATATACGTGTATATATATAAAAAGGGAAGCCACAATAGAAGCTCTAGAATCTGCCAAACAGCAGCTAGTAGCACTCTCGGGACGACTGAAGCGGTACACCAAATAGCGGGATAACAAGAGAATGAACAAACTGTTCATTAATAATCCATCTAAAGTGTATTCCCAGTTCAAAGGTGAACTGCAGAGGCCAATGTCAGATCCTCCCCGATCCAGCACTTCAAAGTTCTGGAAAGATATATGGGAGAAAGAGACTACTCATAACACCACTGCAAATTAGCTGAAGCCTTGCCACACACTGTGCCTCAGCAAGGACTCACCATCAGCGAAGTGGACATCAAGTGTAGAGTGCAGCGTATGAAGAGCTGGGCAGCAGCTGGAAATGACATGATTCAAGCCATCTGGTTAAAAGAATTGGCATCATTTCACACTAGAATGGCTAAGCAGATGGAATGCTTAATAGAACAACGTGACCATCCAGAATGGCTGACCAAAGGACGAACTGTGCTTCTGATAAAAGATCCAAAGCAGGGCCGATTCCCAAAAACTATCGACCAATAAAGTGCTTTCCCACCACCTGGCAACTGCTTCAGGAATAGTTGCAGACATACTGGAAAAGCACATGAGTCACTATATGACTAGTGCTCAGAAAGGAATTGGGCACAACACCTGTAGAGCCAAACATCAGTTACTGGTGGATCGAACGGTCTGTCAAAACAGCAGAAAAAGGCATACTAATCCTGCTATGACTTGGATTGATTACAAAAAGGCCTGTGACTCAATTCCCCATAGTTGGATACTTGAGTGCTTCAGTATGTACAAAGTTCATCCTGCTCTTGTGGCATTCATCAAAATGTCAATGACCAAATGGAAGACGGAACTAGAGGCTAATGGCAAAAAGCTGACAAGTGTAAAAATTAAGCGAGGCATCTATCAAGGTGACTCCTTATTACCGCTGCTTTTTTTGCGTTTGCCTAAACCCTCTAAGCAATATGCTGAAAAAACTCAATATGGGTACCAGTTTAACAATGGCACCAATATAAACCACCTCTTCTACATGGATGACATCAAACTGCATGCTAACAAAGAAAGGAACATTGATTCGCTAATACACCCCACTCAGGTATACAGCAAGGACATTGGAATGACCTTCGGTATTGAGAAATGTGGAAGGCTAATTCTTAAGAAAGACCATTCTATGCTAAAATATGGTCTAAAATGTCGAATGGTTCTATAAAGTATATAGAAGAAGGTACAAGTACTTGAGGATTAGGCAAAGCAACATCAACCACGAAGCCGAGGTACGTCACAAACCTATTACTGAATACAGAAAACACCTTCGGCAGGTCCTACGAAGCCAGCTCAATACCAGGAATTAAGTCATGGCAATAAATACCTACGTACTGCCAGTAGTAAGATATTCGTCAGGCGTAATAAAGTGGATTGAGGAAGCCATCAAGGAAACAGATATAGTAACTCGTAAACTGCTGACCATGCATGGAGCACTCCACTCAAAATCTGATACTACTAGATTGTATCTCAATAGGAAATATGGCGGTAGGGGACTCAAAAGTGTACAACAGACAGTGAAAAAGGAAAAACAATACATCAAAGCCTACGCAGCCTCCATGGTCACTTCAGAAAAGTTGCTAGCTAAATTTTAATTGGCTGCTCTGATAATGGACCTTCGCCCTGATGATGAGGAAATTGACTGGCATATGAAACCTCTTCATGGTGCTTACCACCAACAAATATCTAAGGTTGGCGATCTTCACCAGACATATATGTGGCTGAACAAAAGAAACCTAACAGCCAATACAGAGTTGCTACACATGGCAGCCCAGGAGCAAGTGCTTCAGACAAGACAACTCCAAATAAAAATCTATCACACTAGATACGATCCTAGATGTAGACTGTGCAAAGATGCACCTGAGACCATCCAACACATCATCAGTGGATGCAAGCAGCTAGCAAAAAACGCATACACTGAGCGACATAATCATGTCGCAGGTGTTGTATATAGAAGTCTATGTGATAAGTATGGTCTTAATAAACCACAACACTGGTGGGAAGCTCCTGGTAAGGTGAATGAAAATGACCACGCTATGATCCTCTGGGACTTCTACATTCGGACTGACAAGCATGTCTTAGCAAACCAACCAGATATAGTGGTGGTAGACAAGGAGAACAAGAAGCTACTATAATAGATATAGCAGTACCCAGTGACTACAATATAGCCAGCAAACAAAAAGAAAAGGTAGATGTCAGGGGAAAAATTTGAGAAAAAGAAAGTTTAAATATTAAATATTTAATAATATATTTAATAATATGTACTTAATTGTTAGCAGTAATAATAATAGTTGATAATATTTGAATTTTTTAATTTATAATTTCAGAAATGAGAATAAAAAAACTGTATTGTTTTTGTGTTTTCTCTAAGTGTAATAATTTTATGGTTCTATGGTTTTATGGTTTTATGGTTCTATGTGTAATGGTTAGCCTCTGGACCTTGAGTTCAATTTCTCCCAAGGCAAATTTTGACCGCAGACAAAGTGGCACTTCTGCTCACAAAAATCAGACTTTTTATAAGACCAAATTGAAATAACAACTCAATCAATGAAGATGGGCACTCATATTAGTCCTAGTTGCAATTTGTTTTGACAGTAGCTCGTTATTGCAATGATGAGCCCAAGCATCAAAGTTCAACACAAGTAGAATTGAGATGCAAGGCCTACTACCGATTGTAGGCAATTATATATATACGTATATATATAGATATATATATATACATTATATATATATATATCGGCGCAATAACACAGGCACATAAAATGTGGCTTGCCCAAATACCAACAACAATCAACTCAGGTGAGTTGCAGAAAAGTGCGCTATTGGGAACAGCTAAGATCTAGAGGCGAGTGCTCAAACTCCCAGGTCTCTGGTAGAAGACCTGAGTTAGAACAGAATTTACCACCCATACGGGGTATCCGGGGTGAGGAAACAATTTATATATATATATATATCTCTGAGCAAGTACAGACGCAAGTACTGAATAGCCATTACAAGGAACAAAGCAAGACTTGATAGAATAATAATTATTCTATCAATTCTTGCTTTATTCCTTGTAATCATAAAATTACTGCAAGTGTCAATTATTGACACTTGCAGTAATTTTATGATAATTGTATAGGTTGTGTTTTAGCTAATGTCGATTCTGTTGTTAGAGAAACACTATTAAGTTGTGCTGTTGGTTACCTGGTTTGAGACTCACTAACAGACCCAACATCAGACCTGTCAAAAAATTCTTCTTCAGAGGTTGAACTGAAGAAATAGGTTAATTGATCTGTAGTGGTTTTAATCATTGTCATGTCTTCTGAGTATCTGCAACAAGGTGTAACATATTACTATGTTATTGCTCAATAGCAATGTACATCGGTTTGATAAACACCATTTTTAAACACAAATGAATACTTTTTCTTGTGTAAAAAGTATCCATTTGCAAATGTATGTGGTAGTGAAAATATTTTTTCAAGTCAGTTCACATTAGTGACAACTGACACATCATTTACTGAAAATTGTAGAAAGAGTTCGTAGTGGCGGGTCACTATTAAGTGAATATGTCTTCCAAGGCAAATAGCAAATGTTAATATATATATATATATAATTCTCATCAGACCTACAAAACATTCTGAACAAGTGAAATGCAACAACCAACAAGAAATATTAAAGTAGTGACAGAGTCTAACACATAACACTCTGTAAAGGGAGCGATTATCAAACAGCGAATGGTAGAGTAAACCTTTATATATATTTTTTATATATAAAAAATATCCAGTTATCCATGTTTGACTGCATATATTTTTTAGTGTTGGTGTGTCGTTCCAGCTATAGCTATTCATATCTAGCATTGAATAATCTGTATTGCAGAAGGTTTGACCTTAGAACTTCCCTTTTACCAGTTGATAAGTTAGCTAATTTAGCTAAGCGAGATGCATTAGATTCATTGGGCAATATGAGTGGTTTTCTAGGTTAAAATATGCATAGCGACTCTATGTGTAACTTCACGGCGCAACGTCACTAAAGCTTGCTCTCACAGCTCTTATTAGTAAGTTTAGCAATATGAATACTAGTTTTTTTCCAAATTTGATTATTAGCACTGTGCCAGGCTAATGGCAAGTAGTAGGTAATTAAATTACCTGCCACTGCTTAACCTGTTTTGAATATCCATGCAAGACATGCATTTTGCTAGTATAGTTTTGAAATAGCACTTCATAGCTTGAATAATTTGAAATAAATAAACAATGTGCCCATAAATATCTACTACAACTACAACCAACAAGTTTAAAGAAGTAATATGAATAATAAAAGTGGCCCTTGCGTTAATTTTACTTGCAGTCATGTGGGTTTGATTTTTACTAGGTGAGGGTGGATGAGTTCGAGCTGGGAAAAATACTAATACTCAGGGTGTTACCAAGTTTGGGGATGTAGTTGGTCAGCTGCCCCACTGGAGAACAATCGTAGCTTTAGCCAACCTATGCTAAAGGCAAATCAAGGCTATTGTTGAGAGTGAAATGCAATTACTCAAAGCTGAGCAAAGTATAAGCGATTGGAAAGGTGAGGCATGTTTTTAATTTTGCGCAATAATATTTGCAAAGAAATAACGATTGATATAAAGTTGATACCAGAATTTTGTAGAATATCTAGGTAAATCTAGATAATTATTTTTAGTGCTTTTATTGTTTGTTTACTTTAGTAGTTTTTTTTAGGTTTTTTAACTATTGCCATATTTTTAGTTGCCCTTTGCCACATGCCTCCTATCATTCATATATAACTCAACGCTATACAGTATATGAATGATAGGAGGCTGCCACATGCCTCCTTCAAAGAAAATATTTTTTGAGGTTGTGAAATGGTTGGTTAAAGGAAAAACTAATAAAGGCAGTGTGTATGTATTAGTTACTATTGAAATTTAGTTCTTAACTAGTGCTAGTTTAAAAGAAATAGGAATCAGGTACTTTGGTGATTTGCTGTTTATAGTTGTCATACTACATCATTCTGCTATAGGCAATTATGCAAGAGACGGTAACATTTCATGCATGTAATGTGGCCAAATGGTTTGAAAATTTGGGTCATTGAGCTTTTAAATAAAATAAAACAGATTGATTTATTTTTTTTCTCAAACAATTAAAAAGCTTAAAAGGTATTATAATTAAAATAATTTAGTTTTATTCTCTTCAGAAAGTTTTGATCACTGCAATAACAACTTTTTAGCCACATTAATCATATTTTAAACTGTTTTTACATCTGTAATGTAATAAAACGATATATAATTGTTGTAGATAATAAAAAATATTTGATCGAAATCAAGCTGTATTGAGCTATTGTAATATTTAGCTAAAGTAAACTATATTTAAAATTACCTGAATTCAGTAAAACCTAACAGACACAAGAGAAATAAACTTTTAAACTTAAAATTTATCTAACTGAATGAATGTTGCAAGAAAGAAGCAAAATAGAGTTTATTTTTCAGTTACTCTATGAATGCTTGCCATACAATTGTATAAAATGGTGCCTTACTTAGAAAGTTACCGGTTTGAAAGATTGTGATAATCGTATGATTTACATTTTCAAAAGGGCTTTCTGCTGTAGAAAAATAACAAAGGAAGATTCGATGCAGCAAATAAAAAAGAAACATGGAATCTTATAAGCTGTGAAATGACCCATGTAAAAACAAGAGTTCAAATCTTCAATCTGAAACAATAAAAAATTTTTATAATACTGTGTGTAATTGATTTGAACAATCATTTTTTTGGCAAAGTAGCGTGTACATTTATCTGCATTTAAGCTCATAATTTACCTAAGATACTTAAAACAATGTGCTTCACATCTACATTTACCATTAACTTGATTTACTATTGTTCACATTGTTTCTTGAATAGTTGTGTTGATGAGTTCAGGTTCATTGAATGTAGAGTTTATTGGTGCCTCATCTGAGAGACTATAAAGTTAATAACTAACTCATATCCAATTAATGTGCTACAAAGATACATAAAAGAGTTTAAGAGTTTTATATATCAGTACAACAGCTAAATTGAAGTTACAAGCCGGTAAACTATACCTTACCTTGCCTCTCTTTGATCATCTGAAGAAACTGTAGTTAGGTCATTTTGAGTAGTCGTGCTCATCAGTTCATTTTTATTGTGTGTAGAGCTTGTTTCTGCCTCATCTGAGAAACTATGAAATTCACAGATGAAAATGTCTATCGGTAATGCAATAACGAGTAATCTATGCATCTATGCCTAAGATATCCATTATAATAAGGTCTTAAGCAGACCATGCTACAATTAATTCAATCTATAGCCAACTTATAATAAATATTTCCAGCAAAACATTAATGACCATAACATGAGATGAATGGTATTATTCAAAGCTGCTGTTCACCTTGTCCATCTAACCATTCCGGTCACTGAGATATCCATAAATGTTTCTTCAGGTGTAGACATGTCATGAAAGGATTCAGCTAATTCATTGGTAGTGCTTTCAATTATTGTCCCATCTTCTGATGATCTAAAATGGTATTCAAGAATTCTATCATGAAACTGCTCAAGCTAGAATATTAAGCCTTTTCTTTTTATAATTTTTTTCTTCATGCAACCACAATATTATTGTCATACACACAAAATTAATCTGTCAGACTAGATTTTGAAAAACAAAATTTCATTTGCGGAATATTTTCAGTTACAGAGGTTTCCTTGTGAATACTTTGATTTTTTAAATTTACTGTTTGTGGCTAGATTTGCCAGTATTAGTATGACTGTCATTGTAACAGCAACTGATTTAAAGTACGACTGTCTAGATGTTTTTGAGCTAGAAAAAACCACCATCAGATATCTAAATTGGCAGTAACTATAGAAAGCTATTAAAGCTATTAAAACTTGCTAGATACAAGTACTTCCAAAATAGAAACATTTTTTATAACATTTAGTGCTAACAGAGAGTCTTGATATATCTGTTTTGAAATCATACTTTATCTATTTGAAAACACCAATTTGAGGGCAGTGTATTAGCCAGTGTCAATAGTCTCTATCATCTTTAATTGATCTATTTAGTTTAATGATATCATTTAAAAACAGACAAATTATTCAAGCTGTTTATACAACATAGTAAATATTTGTGCCTAATGACCATATAGCACTTGGTTGAATTTTGGTAAGTGTGATAGACCTTATTAATCCTTCAACAAAGTATCTGCCCAATGCCCTGACAAAACACTGTAAAAATAGGTGACTAAACTAAAATTCTTACTAATACTTATGATAAATCCTTCTTTCATAATGAATCACTTTAAGCCAATGCCTCACCATTAGACTGCCCCAAGTAAAAAAAAGATGTTTCATGTGCTGCCTCATTAGCTTATATGACATCATGAGTTCTAGGTTTGGTGTGTTTTGCATTGAAAATAAATTAGAGTAAGTTAAAATAAATTAAAGTAAATTAGAGTATTTATGGCTCAACTAATTGTAGCCAAATGAGAAAAAATCAATGATGGTGTGACAATGTAATTTTCAACTAAAGGTTATTTGGGATTGTCATATCATGAGTTCCATTACTTTTTTCCACGTGGCAGCGCATTTCTAGAGAGTTTACTCAGTAGATTTTTACCGTGAATGTAATGATACATTTATCTATTACATTATACAGTTACTATATTTAGGCTGGACCTTGTTTCTTCTTGATTCTCTAGAGAAACTGTAACTAAGTCAGTATGAGTGGTTGTGCTTATCAGCTCAGTGTCATCAGGTGTAGTGCTTGTCTCTGTCTCTTTTAAAGAACTACAACATTAACAGATCAAAGCAATTCAATATAACATTGTATATACAGTACAATACACATATAATACTAGCCTATAGCACAATGATTGTAAGACTACTTTCTTAACAAACCTTAATTTTACAGAAAGCAAGTTACAGTAGAACTTTCATCAAACAATGCTAGTTTTATCTACCTGAATTAGCAACAAGTTCATTTATTAATTTATCAATCTTTTCCAAGCAAAAACCTTTTGTAGATTAGTTTTATTTTTTTCTTAAACAAATTTTTTGAGCTATTTTGAGATGTATACAATGATATGTAATAACAGCTTTTGAGTTGCTTCAAACAATGATTAAGCTGTTGTAGTTAAACTATTAAGTAGTTAAAGTGATTAAACTAGTCAAAACGTGTTTTTATATGTGACCTATCCATTACTAATAATTTATTTACCAGACTCTTACAAACAACATTACATATAATTACATATTAGGTTTACACTTTTACAACTTCTTGCAAGCTACAACAACTCGCTTAGAAATTTAATCTACACCCAACTAAGAATACTAAAGCATTAACAAATCACGTTTACCAATTCCAAATGAAAAGTTTCAAATTTCAGTAGCTCATGATGAAACTTTTTAGCAGTTAACTTGTTTTTTATTGAAAAAACTATGAGCTGCAAAATGATCAGAAGACACAGATGAAAAATTATCAATAAAAAACTATAAAAATAACCGTCATTTTGATATGCTTAGTTCAAAAGAAAGATTGTATCAAAAACCAACTTGCAGCAGGAAATATCGATAAGTAATAAAATATTATTATAATAAATACAATGGTTTGAATTTGAAAAAGATTAACAAATAGCATCAAAATCTAATTTGTTTAATTTTTGCTACTGTAGTTTTAACTTTAGCTTACAACTTTTAACTTAGTTGTAACTTTTAATATGTAATGTTCGTATATGAAATTTTGATCATATTTAGTAGGGGATGTTAGCATTAAATAATTACTATGAGGTTCTTTACTACACTACACAATATCTTGTTTTACGATGCAATGGTTGAATCGAATTAAAATCATATACTTGGATACGAAACAAAATTTCATTGTAATCATATCAAAAATATTTTTTTAGCTGTTAATTACTAATTATTTCACGATTTTATTTAAACAACTTTACAGTTTCATTTTTTTTAGTTTATTTTGATCAAAAACTTTTTTCACGACATAATATTTAAAAGTTATGATTGCTTGAAAAAAAGTTTTAAAACTTTTTCACTTTTTTTGGTTCTTTTAAATTGTTTAAGCTGCACAAAACCTTTTTCTCACGAAATAAAGTTTGAAAAATAGAATGGCAAATGTTGTTGTCCGTTAACATAAAAATAAACTTTTTGTGCAAATACTGCTTTTACTACCAAAGTATATATTTATATTATATATATATTTCTTAAAGTATATCCGTATGTATGCATTCCAGCTATAGCTATTAAAAACTTGGAATAAAAAATCTGTACCGAATAGTATTTGATCTCGGACCTTACCATTCATCATACTGACGCCCTACCCAATAGGCCTCATAGGTCGCTGAGATAACTCGCAATATGAGAGCACATACCATATGACTTTGCATACCAAGCAAGGTTATTCCATAAGTAAAGGATTGTCAATGCGCCAGGCTAGTAGCAAGTGGCTGGCGACTCTCATTACTTCTCATTGTTCATAAGCTGACTTTTAATACCCAGACAACGCCAGGTAATACAGCTAATATACATGTATATATTTATATATATATATATATATATATAAATATATACGTATATATATACATATTCTAAATATATATTGTTTCAGATTTGCTACAAGCAGTATTATTATTTCTCCTTAAACTAACAAGCTAAGCTTTTCGTCACAAGCTGAGAGATTATTTATGACCTTTAGCTAATAAAAACCGTCTATCTTCTAACAATGTTCATTAGCTAGCTTGTAAGGATCACTCGAAAGTGAAGGTTTAAAAGTTTTACACATTAGGAACGTCCAAATTGACAGTAAATTTATTTTTTGTACTTAAACTGCATGAAATTTTGAACTTTTTAAATTACTTTTTGTGTACGTACTAAACTGAACATAATTGTTATATTCCAGAATGCTATATGATTCACAACAGCCAGTTATTTACAGCTACCACAACAGCTGTATCACAACAGCTAATGTATCTCACCTACCTAAACTGGGGCATGTCATACTAGTATTTGGAGCTGATCTCCCAACCATTGCGAGTGTTGGTACCATGATACATGTATGTTCAATTCAACTAATGCATTTTACTGTTTTTTTACCCTGCATATTATTTCTTAACTTACACGTGCACATCCTTTTTCTGCTTATAATTATGCATGAATTGCTGTATACAGGGCACAATTAAATGAATAAAGCGAATCTACACTGACGAGTAATAACTGGTAATACAAAAGTACTTGAACAGAAAATTGCTTTGTATTTAACATACAACAGAATTTACCAATCTTACTTTCAAACTAAATATAATGAGCTAAGTGTTTTGTGTAGTTGAAATAAATTAGGAAAAAAACAACTGTAAAGGTTTTATAGCTTTGTCAAACAAATGTACCTTTCAAGCTATTAGCATGGCATATTGCCAATGGAAAACTCCACTAAGCTAGTTAATAAGGCGAGGCTTCTAATGATGGTTTTCCATGACGTTACGTCAACATTGTCCAGCTCTGTGGTTCTAATAAAACCTATTGTCGGAATGACAGACAGACTTTGAGAAATATATATATCTATATATTGTAAAGGTTTGTGCGGCCTTCCCTTTCTTCCACTAGTACAAGACTCATGCATGAGTACAATACATATATTTCTGCTTAGTTCATCAAGGTGTACAAACAAGAATCAAGTAACAGGCAATGAGCAGGCCCAGAACAGCTCTAATCTTCTACACAAATGTTTGAGCTTGTATAGCTAGTAAGCTCCGCCTCCGTTCTACTTGGCTCGACCCCGCATGGCTCTGGCTTGGTTGAACTCCGACTTCATTAACATGCCTGACTGAACGCAGCTTGGCTCAGCCTAACTCAGCTCTATGCTCAGCTCCCAGTGGACCACATTCCACAACACTCTCCCCCATTGGTGACCATGGTCTCCAATCTAGACCTTAGGAGAGAGCTTACGGTAGCCATTTGGCTGACCTCCTCATCTCCTGTCAGGGTTCTGTTCAGGTCCTCCACATCCGTGTCTGAGGCAGCTGCCCTGGGGCAGCTCGTGCCGGCCTCGGTGGTCGCCTTCTCCCACTGCCGATCTCTTTGGTATGCTGCCACACTGACTGGCTTCGGTGCACTTGGGGTTTCCTCAGCTTCTCTCAAGTTCATGGTGACCGAAGCCGATAGTTCTGGCAAAGACGCATCACTTGCGTCATCCAAATCCTCTAACAAATTGAGGGCGTCCTGGGTGAGCGAGTGCTATAACAGAAAACCCCTGGTAGCGGCCGTGAGAACTACCTGGTTGTCCTCTTGTCCCACCTCTGGGTCGTTTGCCGCTGACTCCATCGAGTAGCACACCCCGTTCCCGTACCGATCCAGCCTTCTAGTTGTCCGGCCCGGCCTTGGGTTGTAGTGGACAGGTTCCAATGAAGTTTCCAGTGTCGGAGCCATTCCGGTCTCTTCCGGGTTTGATTTCGGTTCTCCCGGAACCTCTTTAGTGGGATCCGATTGGCTTCTACCGAGCTTGGAGAGCATCCTTGGCGTCCCTGGCATTCTCCTTACTCCGGCCTGGCCCGGTTTTCTCCCGGAGTTACCTCCTGTCCTTGCTTTTCCGCAGCCTCCAGCAGCAACCTTTTCCAGTTGGGGGAGGGGGTGGGAGGCAGCATAATCGGCACAGGGTCCACTCTGGCCTCTTCCTGCCTTTTCTCCACGCCTGCTGTGTTGAAATCCCTTCATGTTGGGACCCCTCCTTGCTTTCCAGCTGGTCTGGCAACCTCAGCTCCCATCCCAACACTAGCATGTTGGCCATTTCTCCAGTCACAGAGTGGGGGTGCCTCTGTATGCCCTCATCAGCTGGGGAAGCAGTAAGTCCCACTCCTCATGTCCCTGAGCCAGAAGCAGCGCCCTCAAGGAGTCTCCGAGTCCCAGGTTATTCCGCTCCACGATTCCATTTGCCTGTGGATGATACAGAGTCGTGTGGGTCTTTCCCACGTTCTAGAGTTGGCACAGTTTGACCATCAGTTGACTCTCAAACTGCGCCCCCTGGTTTGTGTAGATCTGCTCAGGCAATCCTAGGTAGAAAAAGACCCGCTCAACCAGTGCGTTGGCGACCACCGGGGCTGTGGCATTACAGAGTGCCAAGGCGTCCTGCCACCGGGTGAAGTGGTCGGTGAGAACCAGCACCCATTTGTTCTCCCTTGGCATGACAGGAAATGGCTCCACCAGATCCACGGCCACCTTCTCTTCTCCTGTGGCAATGGCATGGTACATAATGACCACTGGTCCCTGTCCGGTAGCCTGTGTCCTTGCCAGTTCACCCTTTGGTCCTGCCACTCCTGGCGGGGCTGATAGCTCCTCAAGGGAACCTCCGGCACCCAGGTTCAATCTAGCCACTGTTGGGACGGGAATCCCGTGCGAGTTGCCGGCTGGCCCCTCGGGGTATGCGACGTTGCCCATGGTCGATCCCGCTCTATCGATGGCAGGAGTCTCATCCAGGCAACTTGTCGGTACCCATGCCGCTAATGGCCCCTGTTCTCTTGCTAGCTCTTTTCGTGAGGAGCCCCCGTCCCTCTGTTCAATGCTTGTGCCTTGCCGGCAGTCCTCACAGGTTTGCCTGCTCAGTCCATCCACATTCCTGTGATGAGTCCCTGACCGGTTGCAGGGATGTAGCGGAACTCCGCGAAAATCTCAAGCCAACGAGCTACTTGGTTTGAGGGTTCCTTCCTTCTGCATAGCTACCAGAGTGATGCGTGGTTTGTCCGTAGGATGAATTCCTTGCCATACAGATACGGCCGAAAGTGTTTGACTGCCTTCACTACCGCAAGTAGCTCCCGTCGAGTGACGCAGTAATTGCATTCCGAAAAGGTGAGGATCTTGCTGTTGTAGGCAATGACTCTCTCACAGCCCTCCTGTATTTGGGACAGCACGCCCCCCCACTCCACATCCACTGGCATCTGTGTCCAGGATGTACTGCCTCCGAGGATCTGGATAGCCCAATATCGGGGCAGTGCTGATGCTCTCATTCAGTGTATTGAAAGCAGCCTGTTCTCCCTCCGCCCATTTCAAGGGCTCTCCTTTTGCTGTCAGCCGGTGCAAAGGGTGTGCTATAGTGGCGAACTCTGGGATATATTGCTGGTAGTAGCCGGCCATCTTGAGGAATCCTTGGAGTTTCCTCACTCCGCTCGGACTTGGCCACTTTGTTACTGCCTCCACCTTATTGGGGTCCGTAGAGATTCCGTCCTGGCTTACCATGTGACCCAGGTAGCGAACCTGGGGTTGCAATAGCTTGCACTTGGCGGGCTTCAGCTTTAGTCCGGCCTTGTGGAGTCTCTGGAAAACCTCTTCCAGCTGATGTAGATGCGTATCAAAATCCGAGGAGATGACAATAATATCATCCATATATAGCAGCAGCGTTCTCTAGTGGAGGCTATGTAGAAAGTGTTCCATGAGTCTTTGGAAGGTGGCGGGGGCGGACGTCAGTCCGAAAGGCAACACCTTCCACTTCCACAGCCCGAACCGCGACAAGAAAGTTGACTAATCCTGCGCCTCTGCATCCAGAGGGACCTGCCAATACCCGCTTACCAAGTCGAGTGTAATGAAATAGCGACTGCCGGACAGGGCGTCCAGGCTGTCATCGATCCTGGGTAGCTCGTAGGCATCCTGCTCTGTGACGGCGTTGAGATGCCGGTATCAATGCAGAAGCGCCACTTCCCATCCTTTTTTTGGACCAATACCACGGCGGAGCTCCAAGCTTCTCTGGCTGGCTCGATGAGTCCTTGTTTGAGCAGATCGTAGACCTGCCTCTCAGCCTCTACCTCCTTCTCTGGTCCGAGTTTGTGAGGGGGTTGTCGGATTGGCCGAGTGCCCTCCTTAAGGGGAATAGAATGTTCCACCTCCGAGGTCCTTCACACGTCATCATCACCCATACTAAAAATGGTGGCAAGGATGCCAACCTTGACGTTCGTCCCATGTCCTAACAGTTTGGCCAGGCTGCCTGGAACAATTCCTCAAGGTGAGCCGGCACTCTATTGATTGAAGTCGGACTGGTTTCACACAATGAGGGATCGTCCTCTTAGACCTGTAGGGTCTCCACTCTTGTGTACAAGCTGATAGTGGTCCCGGACCGGAGATTCAACAATTGTTCCGTAGTTTTCATGCTCAGAGTGATGACTTGTCTCTTGGGTACCGGCTGGTTTTGGCTACTGGCTACAAGTGGTCCGTCGAGAAATTCCTCGATTAGTCCCACGGGGCAATAGTTCCGTGTGTTGATGCGACAGTATATCGCCATCTCTGTTTGGGCGGGAACCACTACCCCCTTATCACCTGTACTTTGCTATGTAGAAGCTGTTCATGCCATCAGTGCTGACTAGCTGTCTACCATCCACTCAAACCACCGGTTGCTCAAACTCGAGAGCGCACTGATGGGCCACGAAGAACGGCATTACGAGAATGGCATCCTCGCTCAGTCGGCTCACTACAAAAACTTCCTTTGTCCTCACATCCCTCAAGCGGATAGTCAGACGAATTATCCCATAGAAGGGGAGCCGTGTTTCGTCAGCCAATAGTCCGTGTCTGTCACTCTCCTCGAGTCGGCCCCGCATGGTTCCTGGCAATCGATCAAATACTTGTTTATTTATCAGATTGGTAGTACATCCGGTGTCTAGCAGGAACTGGATGAGCCGCCCTTCTACTTTTCCTGAGAGGAAACAGCTGGTGGAGTGCAGTCGGCTGAGGGCTTGCGCCTTAGTGGTATCCTCCAGGACATCCTCTGTGAGGCCTGGAAGCCTTCCATTCCATGGTGGGGCGAGGTCAGTACCTCGGGCCATCCCACATTCAGAGCAAATCTGCTGCTCCCATGATTGCTACCCCCAAAGCGGAGAAGGGTTTGGCCCTGCCGCTTTTAAGGCAGGCTTCCGACTGTCTAGTCCAGTGGGGATGGTTCTCAGTGTCTGGTGTAGAGGGAATTTAGGGGTCACCCTCCTGTGCTTTGGGTTACATCCCTGCCGTTTGCACGGAGGGGCGTAGGCAATATCCGAGACAGGGGGGCTGTCCAGACTAATCTCACCCAAGGACTGGTAATAATTCTATGTCACCACAGGCCTTTCCTGTGCACACACTTCCCTCGGCCTAGTCCTTGCTGGTTGAGACCAGCCATCAGCCGCCGTCGAGTACCACGAAATCTTATTGTATTTTTGTGTTTGTTTGGCCTTGACACAGCCAGTAGTTGGAGCTACTGCTGTGGCTGTCCTTTGTTTCCCAAAGCCGGTTTGGTGTGATGAGGGCAGTTTTTCGTACATGCCCCGGTTGGCCACATTCCCAGCAAAAAATAGCTGGCTAGCTCCTTTTCTCAGCGGGGGTGCGCACCCGCTCCTGGAGCCGTTCCACCTTGTTCGTGAGGGTTTGGACCAGCCAGGCTAGTCGTCCTATAACATCGGTCTCGGCCGAGTTCACCTGGTCAGAGGTTCCTTTTTCCAGGGCTTGCACCAAAGATCCGGTCGTTCTACGCTCGCCTCCTTGAACCTGGAGGTAGTCATTTCTGGCTCGTACAGCGTCCGTCAGAGTGGGCGTAGGTACGGCAAACAGATGTCTCTGCAGGGCAGGGTCTTTTAGCGAGCTGCAGAAGGTTTCCATAACCATGCTATTCCGGTGGTGATTTGGCAGGTCTCCGTACGCAATGCACACCAACCTCTCAACCTCCATAGCATGCTCCTGCAGCGTCGTTCCTTCCTCTCACCAAAGGGCATTGAACTGGCTCAGCGTTTGCCTTGCGGATAGCCTAAATCTTGCCTGAAGGGCATTAAAATGGCCTTCTGGTCCTCGGCCTGCCCACAGTCCTCAGCCTGGTTGCCCAGTGCTTCCCGGAGGTACAATAGGGTTGCTCCTTCCGTTCACTGGTTGGCGTCAGCTACCTCTGTGAAGAGAACAATGAAGTATTTCACATTTCCTTTCCCAGTATACTGGGGAGTCCTTAAGCGTGGCACCAGTTCCTGAGCTTTTGGCATCAGCAATACTTTCTCTAGTGCCTCGACTAGTTGGTCAGGTCCCAGGTCAGCGCTCCTGGCTTTCATATTTGCCACATCTGGCTTTTAGTAGGTTTCTGCTTTCCTCCCAGAGCAGTGCCTCTACTGTGTCCGCGGCTGCTGGCTTCTTTTTGGGTTTCTTCTCATAGAAAGTTCTACCAGTAGGAGCTTGCTGCCTCCTCAGATAAGTCATTGTAGTAGGTTTCTGCTCCCGGATCAGTGCATCTACTAAATGCAATCCTGTAGGGCTTTCCACAGCTCTCTCTGGGTTTCTTCCAGTAGGAAGCTCTTCCAGTAATAGTGGTGTTGCAGTTTTTCAGGCAGCCCAGTTCATCCAGAGTCCAGTGATCCAGATGTGAGTTCTGTGATAGAGTTCTTGGAATCGTAACCAATCCCACTGCTGCCACCAGTGTAAAGGTTTGTGCGACCTTCACTTTCTCCCACTAGTACAATACTCGTGCATGAGTACAATACATATATTTCTGCTTAGTTCATCCAGGTGTACAAAAAAGAACCAAGTAACAGGCAATGAACAGGCCCAGAACAGCTCTGCTCTTCTACACAAATGTTTGAGTTTATATAGTTAGTAAGCTCCGCCTTCGTTCTACTTGGCTGGATCCGGTTTGGCTCTGGCTTGGCTGAACTGCAACCTCATTAATACGCCTGACTGAACACAGCTTGGATTGGTTTAACTCAGCTCAGCCCTATGCTCAGCTCCCAGTGGACCACAATCCACAACAATATGTCCAAAGTATGCCCATATGTCGTGTATGATTTTAGGTCACTTACCCCCTGGCCACTTACCCCTCAGCCATATACCCCCGGTCATTTACCCCCTGGTCACAGACCTTCTTAGGCTATATACCCCCAGGTCAATTACCCCCCCCTTAACACACAATACAGTTTAACTTAAATCAGTTAAGTTTGGGTTTAAATCACACGAACCACTTGCTAATTTGTCAAGGTTTAATTAGTAATTAATAATTATTATTAATTAAAAAGACACTTAAAAATAAATGCATTAATTTACAAACTAATCACGAAATTGTATTTTAATACAAATGGACAGTAATTTACATCTATTTGCAAAACATGTACATGTATGGACATTTAGTTTTAAACCTTAATTTACATAACATTTACATTTAAATCTTATCCACATGATATTACTTTTTATTCTTCAGGAATGACAACCTCCTCGGTGGTCTGGAGAACTGGGTGTGGATTGCCTGCATGCTTGCGATATCTGCGTATTCCTCTGCGTATGGTGCGAATGGCTGGGATATGTGTAGAAGCTTCTGTAGAAGGCGTGTAGTGCACGTATTTTAACTGACTGATGCAGTTTTAAAGCCTCTGAACTACCGGTAAAACGATGTGTGTGTTCGTTGGTCTTCCCAATAACTTTTTCATCTTTCAGTTTCAATTTAGCTTTGCAAAGTTTATTATTCCGTCTCATTTCACACTCATATGACACAAATCCATTTGCTAATTTTTTCTGCTTCACACATACAATACACTAACTTCGAACCACCTTTAGTACTAGTAATGAACTCCATGCTAAATTTTATGATACTAATGGTACAACACATTTTTCAACTTATATATCCATGCTTCAACTACCTTAGTTCTTTACAAGCTATGCTTCAAAGAATATTTCCAACCAAGGATCAAGGGTACTGAACACTTTTGAATTGTACTCTGAGCAGCTCTATTAAGCAACCCATTATTGGTTGACATCTGTACTCATGGAATCATAAAAACAGTTGATTGTCTAAATATATCTTACAAGTTCAATTTCAAAATACCTAACTTATGATCAAGGGTATTGCACTTATAATTAGTGCTTAGTAGAAACTCTTCAAAGATATCATGGTAAGGGGGTAATTGACCTGGGGGTAATTGACCTGGCGGTATATAGCCTAAGGAGGTATGTGACCAGGGAGTAAATGACCGGGGGTGTATGGCCAGGGGGGGGGGTAAGTGGCCAGGAGGTAAGTGACCTGATACCGTCGTGTATCTTTCGGTTTTCTGGCTATATATCTTAAAATCTTGATAGATCTTAAATCTCATAGATTTTTTACGCTTCATGGTTTCTCTACATAGAAGAAAGCACGTAGGATGACACCTCCTCTATTGAAGAAATTTGCTAAGGAGATAACCCTTCCAGTCGAGTTACCCTATACTGTTTTGGATGACGGGTCCACTTTGAAGCACATAAGTTACATAATTTTTTTATTGTATATTTCAATGCATCAAAGTCTTGGCTTTCGAATGACCTATCGTTTGCTATGGTGAGACAGACACTGGTTGGCGGCATGCTGAAGATGATGCAATGCCACTGTTAAGAACTGCCCTAAAGGATGACTGGAACTGGGCAGTGCGAAGTCAGGCTCCGACACTTCTACAGCCTTATTGGAACATAAGAGCTGATATATATGAACTAGATGGCTTTCTCTACTTTGAAAAACGCCTGATTGTTCTCAGCTCACTGAGAAAATCAATGTTAAAATCTCTTCATGCTGAACACCTGGGCATTGAGAAATGCAGGGAGCATGCTAAAAAGTCTTTCTTCTGGCCTGGAATATCTGCTGATATAAATAATGAGATTATGGGCTGTCACATTTGTGCAAGATTTCCTAGATGCCAACAGAAAAAGCCACTCATGTCGCATAAGGTACCTAGCCTTTCTTGGAACAAAGTTGCTATGGACATCATGGAGTATAAAAGCAAAGACTATCTGGTACTTGTTGACTGCTACTCTCACTTCCCTGAGTTGAGACTACTCAAGAGAAAGACTTCCGAGGATGCGGCACTAGTGCTAAAGTCTGTGTTTGCCGTGCATGGTGTACCTGTATCAATCTTGGCTGACAACATCCAAATGGCCCTTCACTATAGTCACCTCAAGTTCTCACTATCCGAAGTCCAATGGGAAGGCTGAGCGTTATGTGCAGACAATGAAAAACTTTTTGAAGAAGTGTGAAGAAGAGGGGGAGGATGTATACCGGTCACTACTGAGATATTGAGAATCGCCAGTGACAGAAGGTTTACTCAGTCCGGCAGAAATGTTGTTCAACAGAGCAATAAGAAGTGACCTACCAACCATAACTGAGCTACTCGAACCCGTACTTGTTGAACCAGCTAAGGCTTTGGCTGCTAACCAAGAAATGAGAAAGGCATATTATGATCGCCAGGCATGGACTCTAACTGAAATGCAGCCTGGTGCCTCTGCTCTCATAAAGACTGATGCAGAAAAAGAATGGTCTCCGAGTGTAATCATAGATCATCACGACTCTTCCAGGTCTTATCTTGTAGCTAATAGCCACTTCATAGTCCGGAGAAACCGTGTTCACTTGAAACCTGATCATGCCCGCATGACAACTGTAACAGTTCCTGTTAGGAATGCTGATGCACAGTTTTCTCCCACAGATAACAGTGAGGTTGCAGGCTCCTACCAAACCACACATGAAATACTGCCTCAACCCCTGACATCTCCCAAAGTCCTGCGTCTGTTTTCGAGCGTCAGCCTCGAGCTAATCGCGGAGTCCTTCCATCTAGGTACAATGACTTCCACATGGAGTAGGCGTTTGGCCTACTTCAAGGGAGTTGGCCTTGGCCACTCTTTACCCCTGTAAATAGTTGTTAGCTACTAAACATTTGTTGTCTTTTTAACTTATACCTATCAATATGTCCCAAGGCTACAGTTAAACTATTATTAATCATTTAAAAAATACTCATTCTGTCAATCATGCTTAGGAAGGAAGATGTAATGGTATTAATTAAGTGCACATGAAATTTTAATGCTCATAATTGCGATCTCGTCAGACCGCCAAAAACAGCCGCAGTGGAAGCGCGCTCAATACACAAGTAGGTTACAAACACAAACTGGATTGAGATTCTGATCATGCTTTAGCAGTTAGTACCCCTCCTCCTGGCCAGCCAGTTCCTACCCTTCCGCTAAGCTCTGACCTTTACTACGCTACGGTATACAGGTAATTTGCCTACGATACATATTATTACACCTATCTCCGTTATCCTATCCTATTACTTAGTTTCCAATCTTTATTAGTAATATTATTTTTTCATTCAACCATTTTTGTCAGACATGGTTCTGATAAAATTTCAACTACGAAATACTACCATATTCTGTCATATTTTTTATCAATATGTTGAATACATGTAATCTCAAAAGTTACACATTCAAGTTACATTCTTCATGGTGCTTACTACCAACAAATATCTAAGGTTGGCGATCTTCACCAGACATATATGTGGCTGAACAAAGGAAACCTAACGGCCAATACAGAATCGCTAATCATGGCAGCCCAGGAGCAAGTGCTCCCAACAAGGCAACTCTAAACGAAAATCTATCACACTAGAGACGATTCTAGATGCAGACTGTGCAAAGATGCACCTGAGACCATCCAACACATCATCAGTGGATGCAGGCAGCTAGCAGGGAACGCATACACTGAGCGGCATAATCATGTCGCAGGTATTGGGTATAGAAGTCTATGTGATGAGTATGGCCTTAATAAACCACAACACTGGTGGGAAGCTCCTGGTAAGGTGAATGAAAATGACCGCGCTAAGATCCTCTGGGACTTCTACATCCAAACTGACAAACATGTCCTAGCAAACCAACCAGATATAGTGGTGGTAGGCACGGAAAACAAGAGGGCTACTATAATAGATATAGCAATACCCAATGACTACAAAATAGCCAGCAAAGAAAAAGAAAAGGTAGAGGAAATATCTCCCTCTTGGAGAAAAATTGAAAAATGCTGGAATGTAAGAACAACTGTAATCCCAGTAGTCATTGGGGCACTGGGCGCAATAACACCAGCGCATAAAACGTGGCTTGCCCAAATACCAACAACAATCAACTCAGGTGAGTTGCAGAAAAGTGCGCTATTGGGAACAGCTAAGATCTTGAGGCGAGTGCTCAAACTCCCAGGTCTCTGGTAGGAGACCCGAGTTAGAGCAGAATTTACCACCCACATGGGGTATCCGTGGTGAGGAAACAATTTTATATATATATATATATATATATATATATATATATAGGTAGATTTACATTCTCTTATTACGTTTATAAACTTTGTATAACTTTTGAAGTTTATAATATAGGTTTTTAAAGTGTGTTACAATATCGTTTTTATTGCAACTTACATTTTTTAATTTTAATTTGAGTTTAATATCTGTTTGAAGTTTAACCATTGTTCATTGTCCTATCACTGTTACCTATTATTACTTAGTTTGTTCCCAACCTTTATTATTAATATTAATTTTTCATTCAACCATTTTTGGCAGACATTATTCTAATAAAATTTCAGCCACAAAATGCTACCATATTCTCTCATATTTTTATTATTAATCTGTTAAATGCATGTATTCTCAGAAGTTACACATTGTCTAATACCACCACAGAAAAGAACCTGTTCTGCACAAAATCATTCCCTCATGATATAAAGTTTGAAAGTTGCAGTTGTTTGACTAAGTTTGAAAACATTTACAGTTATTTTTATTTTCTTTCAAAGTTTATTTCAACTACAGAAAACACTTCTCTCATGGTATGTAGTTTAAAATTTAGAATGGTAAATGTTGTTATATGTTAAGGACAAATCAATTTTCTGTCTAAAGACTTTTTTATGCCTGCGTTACCACCCAGGCAAAGGCGGGTGGTACAGCTAGTTTTTTATATAAAAATCATAAATACATTTATTTCAAAAATGACTTCTATCTGGAATACAAGAGTACTGCAGTGAGTGGTTGACAACTGAACCAAAACATAGGAGTCAAAAAGTAGGGTCAATTTAAAGAAGGATGAACAAATATTTATTAAATCAATTTTTTAGTCACATAAAATAGGTCATAAGGTCAATTTACCTAGCATATTATTTCGAATAATCATAACTTTGCAGAGCTTGTAACTAGTCAATTATTTTGCTGATGTAATTTCATTATTATTTGGCACAGATATTTAATTTTCAATAAAACATTTTTGCATAAATGTGAATGATTATGCATGAGAGAAATTATAATAGTTTGAGAAACGAAATTGTGGTCAATTGTATCTACCTACCAAGCTAAGCCGAGCCAAGCTGAGCTGAAACCGAGCCAAGGCAAGTTGAGCAGAGCCAAGCTGAACCAAGTTCAGTCTAATCAAGTGGAAAAAGAGGTGGGGCTACCAGCTATATAAGCCTGGACATTTGTGTTGGAGAGCAGAGCAGTTCTGGGCCAGTTCCTTGCATATGCTTGATTACTCTTGTACTCTTGTGAACACAGCAGAAAAACATGAATAAACTTATGCATCGAGTCTTATACGGGTGGAGTAAGTGAGGGTGGCACAGAACCTTTACACTGGTGGCAGCAGCGGGATAAGACAATTCCAAAAAAACTCCACCACGAGACTCGTACTGGATCACTGGACTTTTGGATGAACTTAAACTTGGCTACCTTAAAAATGGCAGTAGGAAAAAACCCAGACGACTCGGAATAGGGCCTGCCTGAAAAACCGCAGCGCCGCTCCACTGGAAGAACTTTCTGACAACAGGAAGAAACCCAGAGAGAGCTGCCTAAAACCCTACCTGCAGCTGCGGGCTCAGTAGATGAACTGCTCTAGGAAGGAGCACAAACCTACTGAAAGCTGCCAGGGCTTGCCTAACAAACGGCAGTGCTGCTCTCACTGAAATAACTTCCTGGCAACAGGAAGAAACCCAGAGAGCTGTGTAAAACCCTGCAGCAACAAGCTCAGTAGATGAACTGCTCTAGGAGCAGAAACCTATTGAAAACTCTGACAGGGCCTGCCTGAACCAAGGCAGCACTGCTCCTACTGGGGGAAGATCCTGGCAACAGGAAGAAACCCAAAGAAAGTTGCGTAAAACCCTACGGCATCAGAATCGGTAGATGAACCGCCCTACAGAAAGAGCAGAAACCTACTGAAAGCCCCAAAGCATGGCCAATAGAAAACACGAAGAGCTGACCCAGGACCTGACTGGCTAGTCAAAGTGCTAGCAAGGGCCCTACTGATGCTAAGAGGGCCCAAAAACTGGCACTACAATTCAAGACTTCCCAGTACACGGGAAAGGAAGACGTAGAATACATTCTTTCCCGCTTCCTAAAGGTTGCTGACACTAAACCGTGGGTAGCAGGAGCAACACTGTTGCACCTCTGTGAGGCACAGGGCAAAAAGGCCGAGAACTGTGAGTGAGCCGAGAATACGGAGGCTATATTCAATGCCCTTTGGGCAAGATTTAGGCTGTTCGCCAGACAGGCGTTAAACCGGCTCAACGCCCTTGGAAGAAAGAAAAAAACTTCTCTCCAGGAGCATGCCATGAAGGTAAAAAGGCTGGTATGCATTGCATATGGAGACCTACCAAATCCTCACCAAAATAAAATGGCCATGGAAATGTTCTGCAGCTCACTAGGGGACCTTGCCCTGCAGCGAAACCTGTTGGCAGTACATACACCCACACTAGCCGATGCTGTACAAGCTGGAAATGATTACCTCCAGATTCAAGAGGGTGAACACAAATGTACCGAATCTTTGGTGCGAGCCCAGGAAGAAGATTCCCCTGGCCAGGTGAACTCGGCCAAAACCGACGTCATTGGTCGACTAGCCCAGCTAGTCCGATTTCTCACGAAAAAAGTGGAATGACTCCAGGAGCGAGTCCACACACAGACCAAAAAAGGAAGCCAGCCAGCTACCGTTTGCTGGGGTTGTGGCCAGCCAGGGCACATTCAAAAGAACTGCCTCGCTATTCAAAACCGGCTTTGGGAAACAAGGGGAGACACTGAGGCTTATATAAAGCATGCACTAAAAATCAAAAAACCTGGCTTGACTATGAACATAAACAAGTGTGAGTTCAGCAAATCAAGAATAACTTTTTTAGGGCATGCACTAGACATCAATGAAATATATGCTAGTGGAGAGTAAATAGAAACTATGAAAAGCTTCTATACACTCTCCTAGGTACGAGATGGACAGAGTTTGTTAAAATTGGTGAATCAGTCGGCTCAGTTCAGTTCTTTTAGATTCTTAATGTGGCTGCCTTAAATTAAGTCAGCCATTGCAAGAACTGTTAAAAAAGTGTGTTAGAATTGAAAAAAAACATGCATGAAAAAACCTTTGATAAACTGAGACAGAACTTTTAAAACCCTCATTCCAGGTCCCATATAATGTAAAAAGGAAAAATATTGTATCTACAGATGCTTCAAATAAAGACCTAGGTGCCATAGTAACATAAGTACAAAGGGATTTAACAGAAAAGTTAGTAGCGACCCATAGCCTATCTTAGACATCAGCTGAAAAATGTTAAGCAGTCTTTGAGAAAGAGGCTCTAAGAGTGGCCTTGTCGACAACAAGGTTTCAGAAAATCTTTTGGAATTGCAGGATTTGAGGTTCAAACAGACCATAAGCCAATAGTGCCACCTCTCAGAGAAAAACTTTTGTACAAAATGCCTCCCAAGATACCAAGCTGTAAACTTGGATAAATGAAATACAAGTTCCATATTTGTCACGCGCAAGAGAAACAAAACAATTTTACAGATGCACTCTTTTGAATATACTTTTTGGAAAAAACAACTGTCTTGACAAACAGACTAGATATAAGACAAACAAAATGTATTGAGGCAGCAAATAAAATAGAGCAATTTGCATAGAATTTGTTTAGATTCTATGCAAAAGCCTTACAGAAGCACAGGAATCTGATGAAATTTTACTGATAAAACTACCATATTCAGTATAGAATACCCTTTGTATTTTTTTTGCGCTGATAATGTTAACAAACCATGTAGTTGGCGTAACTTAAAAAAAAACTGTTTGTAGTGGTCTGCCAAATTTAAATATGTTTTAGATCTATTCATCCGTGTGCATAAACTGGTTATATATATTTGTTTACTAGCTTCTATGTATAAAATTGTACCTTTGTCATGTAAATTGTAGCTAACAAAGTAAATAAATGTTTAAATTTAATCCCACAACCAAACACGAGCAAAGCGATTGTTTTGGGAGCTTTATGATAAATGCATATGCGCACACAACTCATGAAAATTATTCATCAACCGCCGTCGCAAACCCTTGTATCAAAATCTCATCAACAAATTTAACCAATTTTTAATGGAGTCGTTTAAGTATAATAATGATACAAAACACATAAACCTATTTAAGTATGTTACTAAGTCTTTGAAATGTACAGACAATATCCTAAACCTTACCCATCTGATCAGATTATACATAAATAGACAGATTAATTTTGACGTTGACAAGTCTTTTTTATTCAAAAGTAAGACCCGCCAACGAGACGCTTACAAGGCTGTGCGACAAAAAGTAGAACCACAAAGTTGTGCGAATTTCATGAGAAAAACGTGCAAATTTCACCAGTCTATGGCTTTATCCAATTGCCAAAGGTTTTTGTAACTAACGTAGAAGTACTGAAAAGTAATCATTTTTTTTTGCCGATTTCAAAGTAACTGACGCTTGAAATTTAAGGACACTTAAGATGAATACTCTGGTATTCCAACTGATGTCTAAAGCAGTGAAAGTAAAGGAAATGAGGATGATATTTTTCTAACGATTTTTATAAGATTATTATAATGTTTAATTATAAGAATTATGTTCGATTTCATAAGATTTAATTATAAGAATAAGCATTCGAATTTACAAGATCAGAGTATATAGTGACCGATGCTGAACAATATGTTTTTGATTATTATTTTTTCTGAATAGTTCTGTTAAATATATTTTCTACAAATCTATATAAATATCACAACTTCTTGACAGTGTTAGCTATGACGCTTTGAAATGTAAACAAAATTGTGCATTGGTTTTCTATTATTTCCGTATTACTATATTAATAATATTGAGTATCGACAGAGAATAGAACCATTAAGTCGTGCGCATTTCACGAAAGAATAACGTGCACATTTCACCAGTCTATAGCATTGGCAAATTGCCAAAGAGTTCTGTAATTAAAGTAGAACTACTGAAATCGTTTTTTCCCCGATTTCAAAGTAACTGACATTTTAGAAACTTTTGAGTTCTTTAGTATTCTAAATGATGTCCAAAGCAGTGTAAGTAAAGGAAATAACGATGAAATTTTTCCTAACGATTCTTATGAGTCTATTACAATATTTAATTATAAGTTTGGATGACTATTGAAATGTTATAGTCACACTAACAACATCGTTGATGGGCAATATGTTACTGTTATTATTTTTTCTAAATAGTTTTGTTAAATAGATTTTCTAAAAATCTATATAAATATCACAACTTCTTGATATTGTTAGCTATGATGTTTTGCGATGTAAACAAAATTGTGCATTGGTTTTCTATTGTTACTGTATTACTATATTAATAATATATAATATATATAATAATATATAATATATATATATATATAGTATCAGTGCATTTACTTTTAATATTGCATTTCTCCTATTGCGAAAGAGAGATACAAACATACATGTATAATATTTTCCTTTTATTATTGCTGTTTGTTGTACATAATAACACTCAGTACATTGCAGCTACCATTGCAGTTATCCTATTGCACTGCAGGGCCATTTGACTGCTAGTATTGCATTTCTTAACCATCAGTACCCTTTCTTTTTTTCAATATCACGTTGGTTCGTGGGCTGTATGATAGGAGAATTTATAGTTGTAGTAAATTGATAGACAATGATCAATTGGTGCATATATAATCATAGCATTCTATATGCCTCTGCATTTAAATGACATGTAAATAAGCCCTTATTTAAAGTCATCAGAATATCAAAAATGTACCTTGAGAAAGCTCCTTGTTTGGTTAGACTGGTAATTTTATTTGTTGTTGTCGACATAATAGTGGGTTCGTAAGCTGAGTTCTGAGAATTCTTAATTGCGCTGGAATTTTGGAAAGCCATTTTTCCATAGTTATCTGTGTGAGTCTGGTACTGCACAGTTGTGTCAGAAATAGAATAACCGACAGAAGACATAGTGCTTTCAGTAGATGCTGATTTTGTCACGTCTACAAAATCCATTAAATTCAAAATCAGACGATTTATAAAAATTAACGTTTAAAAACATGCTTGCCATGAGTAGGTTGTTTTGCTAAACTTTTGTGACAGACTTGCAGTTTTAACAAGGACCATTTGACATATGGTTTAAACTAACATCACTTTTGACTTACCAAACTTTAAGCCTAATTTTAAAGACAACACAGAGTAAGATTTATTCAAATCTTTTAGGCTAGTTAAATGATAAATAACATTTTAATGATGTTCTCGATCTCTTTCCACAATTTGAATAAAGAAACTAAATTCTTATATGTTGCAAATGTTTGTGAGAATTATTTTCACTTTTCTATTCAATTCTTGGCCAACCGGAAGCACCTTGAAGTTTTACTAGTTATTCATTTGCAAAGGCTATTCTTATACCAGCTTATTTGAAACAAAAGTGAAATTTGTTTGAATATAACTTAGGGAAAAATTTCAGAGTGTTTGATCTTTGAATTTTTTTAATTTAAAATGCTTGAATATAAAAATCATCTTTTATACCTCGAACATAATTCTTTTTGACAATAATGCACATCAGAAATAATTAAATTAGGAACTACAATTGTAAAGCCACAAATGTAAAAAGCGAGATTAAGATAAGCATTTAAAAATAGGGAAAACTTCGAATTTTACATATTTTAAAAGTGCGAAATAATGAGAATACTTTTGAACTGCCATGTACTTGCAAAATTCAAAACACACTTTAAGTAAAGAACTGCATTTTATCGATGCTATTATTTTATTTTACTGCAGTTTGCAATAAAATGTGTTAGATTAATGTTTTGAAAGACTGGCACACTTTGTTCTTACTAATGTGTCACATAGCTAATTTATGGTGTCAAATTGTACTCGGTTTGTATGCTGATAGTTACCAAGGGAATTGTTGCCTCTCATAGATTTGAATTAAACAAGCCTAATAATTATACTAACTATTTAATATGTAAATATGTTTTTACAAAATTAAGATATATTTGTACTGAAGTATATGCATGCATATTTTTAATATTCGTTTTGTGTTAGCAAACAAAATAACTACTGCCTAGCAACAGCTCAACTGTAGTGAAATAGAGTGGGCTATTTTGAAACCATTATGATTATGCATTTGGGTTATGCAAAAACATTTTGCATTGAATTAAAAAGTGGCACTAATATATTGCCATAAGAAGCAAAATATTGTTCCACAAACCTGTACAAGTTAATCAGCTCCTAATAAAAGTGCCAGCCTCTTGTTTCTATTGTTACTTTATAAAAATCATGAGCTGTAAATATATGGGTGTACTGCAACTAAGATGAAGCTTCCAAAATGCACTAATCTCAGCCAAATGTGTAGCAAGTAGCCACACCAGTTTAAACTGAACTTTAAAATTGTATAATATGCTGCCTATTTATTATTTTAGTTAATTTGTATGGCAAGACATAATATTTGTCTAATGTAACTAGACATGTTTATACAACATGATGCAGCTGACAAATATTAGATTTTTTTCTGTGGTAGCTTACACAGCAGTGTATCTAATGGTGGTGTTTTAAGTTTAATGGTTAATGGTCGCGATTAATGAGTGTGAATGTGAAGTGTTTGAAAAAATATTTGTTGAAGCTGTAAACAGTCTGTGTCAAAAACATACAGGTGAGTCGTTTAAATTTCTTATTTTTGAAGGAAATGAGAATTAAAACTAAGCGGAGAGGAATGTTAGAGTAAATTGGGTTAGGAGCGAGAAGTACATTGTGTTGTGAAATCATAGGTAACAGAGTTCAGATGTCCAAAACAGGTGTTTGATGAGCACATGGATGGTTTGTGGAAAATATTTGTAGAGGAGGTGAATTTGTGCATTCAAAATGCAGCTAAGAGGAGAGGTTATGAAGATGAAATTGGTAACATACGACTTATTATAAAGGGTAGAGGTAAGTTGATACTGTTATTTTGAGTTATTGTTTGTGGTAGTAGAGAACTGTTGAGAGGTGCAGGATTTGTTGTGGATGGCAAAGATTTACCTTATGAAAAAGCTGTCAAGGCTTTTCAAGAGTATTGTGAGAGAGAGATAGTACTTTTGTGAAAGAGCATAAGTTCCTGGTAGCTAAACAGAGAGTTGGAAAAAGAAATAGAGAGTTTTCACAATGAGTTGAGAGTTTGAGCAAACGTGGTAGCTAATAATGTTGGTAAATTAAGGTTAGCTGTAATAGTGACAGCTAGCGAGTTGAGAGATAGAGAATTGAGTAAAGACTTGACAAATAATACTGATTTGATGTGAGATATGTTGGACAAGGCTTAGAGGGCTCGTAAGATGGTGAATAATTTGAGCAGGTTCTTAAAAGCAAAGAGTTGTAGTGGTGAGTTTTGCAGTGAGATTCTGAAAGAGGTAGTGAGGTTTTCACAGATAAAGTTTGGGTACAGTCCTCAAAAGGTAATGATAGGCTGTATAATTCAAGAGGTTTGTACTCTCCTGAAGGTAGTCCTAGAGATAGTAAAAAGTATTTTAGAAATAACAATTATGATTGAGATGGTAGCAGTTATAAGGCAATGATTCAAGAACATAGTGAAGACAGACACAGTAATGAAAAGTATAAAAATAACAGCATGGGTAGGTGTGTTTCTAGATATAGAGTAGGCAGCAGCAAATGTAGTAAATATAAAGTTTGTTACAATTGCAAGCACACTGGACATGCAATGTAAAGTTGTTTTACTATTAAATGTTCATTAAATGTTCAATCATGTATTCCAGCATTGCAGAAATCCGGGCAGAGATGTAAAATATGATAATCAAGGTAACAGCAGTAAGATAGGAGGTAGCCACGAGCGCAGCTACAAAGTGTCTGGCAGTCGAAATAGCAGTAGGGAAAAGTGTTGGACAGAGTAAGCTTTCATGATATAAGGGCTAAGCGGAGTAGACACTAAAATGAGTGTATAGACATGTATAAAAAGGACAGTCAGTATGAGAAGTAAAATATGGATAAGCATGGCAAAAGGTATTATGACAGCAGTAAGGACAGGAGAGTAATATTTGCAGGCTCTAGAAATAAATATGATGAAAACCAATAGCTAGGCTAGATAATTGTGCAGTATTTAAAAGTCAATGATACATTGTTGAGTTCACCTTTGATACTACGGTTGAGGTGTTGATAACCAAGGCAACAGCCAATAAGTTAAACCTACAGTTAAATACAGCCATCAACAGTTTTAGAAAATGTGGTTGGTAGTGAGTTGTACGTGGTTGAAAGTGTGATAGTTCATTTGAAAATTAAACACAGGACTTTGAATGCTTATGTTCATGTAATGCATTGATGGAAAACAAATCTGTTGGTCTTAACTGACTTGAAGTAGCTAAGGAACTTCGGTAAATTCATTATGAAGGAGGAAGTTTTACCCTGCTACGGGTAGAGGTTTTAAGCCAGTTTGACTGTTTTTGCTGAGAACCATTACTGCTAAGCTAAACTGTCGTGTTTTATATGTTGTAAAAATGTAAAACCTGACAAATAATTCTAAGAAAAAAATAATGTTTAAAAATGCTGCACAAGCTGAGTTTTGTTAAGTTATGAAATCAAAGAAGTGACCAATAGTATATAGTTATAAAGAAAAAGGTGCATCAAAGATCAGCACAAGAACAGCAGTGGAAAAACTGGTAGTCAGCTGGGATAGCCCAAGGCATTAAAGAGATAAAAAGGTTCAGAGGAATAATAGGGAACACAGTCAGGCTGAGACAAGTAAAGGTGTTAAGAAAGCAGCTGAACCAGTATTTGTAATGGCGAAGGTGTGTTCTTTTTTTAACTGAAGAGTTCAGCCACAGGAATGTTGAACAGAAATAGTTGTGAGAGATAAAAAGCAGAAATTGAGAAAAAATAAAATGAGGTACATAAAAACTTATGGCCAAATTGGTTAGGCTGAAAGCCAATCGGGAGGCACTAGTCAAAGTTTTGGAAAAGCCAAAGCATTCGCAGTGGCTATATAGCAGTTATCTGAGATTTGGAAGAGAATTGCAAGCTAAGATTGATAGGTTTAGGCCTATAGCAACACCCGGCTCTGTGGCACAACCTCCTGTGCAGTTGAGTACAACCCGGGAGAAGGTTTTTCATGGAATGCCTTTCAATCCAGCTTCCATTAGAGAGAGTGTGGTGAAGACGGATGAGTGGGAGAATGAGGTTGCAGAGTCATTATTGAACTGACAACATACTCCGGTATAATCAGTAGTAGTGACCATGTTGGTAGTGGTCGCGGAGAAGGTGCCAGTACTGGCAAAGGTCACTGTGGTTGTATTG
Organism: Watersipora subatra; assembly: GCF_963576615.1. Lineage (NCBI taxonomy): Eukaryota > Metazoa > Bryozoa > Gymnolaemata > Cheilostomatida > Watersiporidae > Watersipora > Watersipora subatra. The sequence goes on from NC_088714.1 coordinate 11,374,521, forward strand.
CTAGTGGGAAGGTCAGGGTGATGGAAAAACGAGTGCACCCTGGCAATGATGGGTGCACTACTAAAAAGGAGAGTATTCTTGGCAGTGGCACAGGGTCAGACAAGCCGAAGGCATAGCTTACAGAGACTACTCTAGCAAAGTCAGGCAATGACTAGTAAGAATAATTACTCTCTGTGCTATGATGAAAACAGTGTAACCTGAGAAAAAAGAAAGAACATGTTTTCCTATGGGATTTGTAGGACTCAAACCATATTGGCGCGTAAGCTTGGAGCAGCTGCGAGTCATCACGACAGTTACAGTGAGTGAATAAAACTAGTGAATAAAGGTAGTTAAATAGGTATTATTACATAGCTTTGGGTAGCATATAAAAAGTGTAAAAAAAGGAGCCCTTCTTCTTCCTTCTTTTATTGCAACAACTTCCTGTGAGTAAATTTATTTTTGTAACAAAAACTAAGATGTCATTGCATACTAACCATTTTGAAGGGCTATATTGCAATAATATTTATCTAGCTTAATAACCTACATTGGAAAAAAGGAAATTTGCTGTCAAAATTGATTCATACTGATAACCTGGAACTCATGCAGGGGTAATTTATGAGTGAACTTCAGAAGTGGGGCTACATGGGCAGGATGAACCAGTCTTGGATAAAAATGCACCCTGAATTGCCTATTACCGCAAAATAACTTGTAGGTCAGAAGAGTGACATAATCAAGCGGCACCTCATAACGGAACTTGAGGTAAATGAAATTAGGCAACAGCTCACCCAAGTGACCTTGACCAACGAGAAGTGCATATCAGAACACATGGAGCTAGCGCATGCACCATTTTGTGTTGACTCACGAGTTGAAGAAGACACACACTTCAACCTTGATCCAAGGGTGAAATAACTTGCGGACATTATCATCAACAAAGGACTAGCTGCTACTGATTATGAAAGCAGAATTCTACTACGGAGAAGTAGCAAGGCCATATTTAAGAAGCTGCTAGGGGACATTAACCTGGCACTGGGGTTGATCTCAAAGGAATCGATCAGTGAGACTAATGCCTTATTCTACAGTACGACAACCATCATCTTATAGGATGTGTATTAAGCTACTGCCAACAAGGCATCAAGTCATTTCGTTTCAGCAGAAAAGACTGCAAAATAATATCAAAGACTTACACATGAAAGTTAGTAGGCGCAATGAGAGATATAATCACATTGTGAAGCGTCTAAAAAGAAAAGCCACAATGAAAACTCTAAAACTGGCCAAACAGCAGCTACTAGCAATCTCGGCATGGATGAAGTGGTACATCAAATAGCTGGATAACAAGATAATAAACAAATTGTATAATATATATTGTTTATATATTATATATAGTACATATATTGTGTAATATAGAATAACCTATATATATATACCTATAGAATAGGTATATACACATTGTACATATAGTTTGTAATGCATTCTGATACATTTGGCCGATTACATTGTTACTTATACAATGTAGTTTCATGATTGCTGAGAGCAAGCCTGAAACCAGTGCACACAGTCAAATGTGTGCACAATACAATCGACTGTTTGCTATAAGGCTTTCCCACGCTCTGCTGTGCTGGTACCACCTTGCTTGTATAGCAAGAAGTCCTACCTCTATCTTTTAAGGTTGTCTGGTTCTCTTTGTGCAAGCTGGTAACTAGCTGGGTGGGCTCATTGTTCCTGCTTTCAGTCGGGACTGATTGATTTGTCTGCTGGCCAGGCAGAGGCACTTTCTTGTTAGCCGTGTTTTTCTCTCGCGGGTCTCTGCCTGAGATGAGAGTGGGTGCTCGACAATATACTAAAAAATATACATATATCGTATATATATAATATCTACACTACATATTATACTATATACATTACATTAAATACTATATATACTATACTTGTAGATATATATTTATATAATACGCATATATCAATATATATATATAAATATAATTTTACATATATATCAGAATATATCTATACATCTGATCATGTGTTTTCTGTTGTTATTTGTAGAGTTAGTTAGTAGCAATTGTTTAGAACATGCACGCTTTTAGTCCAGCGTGCCGTGAGAATTCGCGATGTGTTATGATTATATGCACAATCATTCGGAGGTATGGCGTGGTGACTGCATAGTTTAGTGGCAGTGGATTTGATTTCACATCCATGCATCTAAGTGTGTTGGTTCAAACCCTTTGAAGTGTAATATTGTTCATATTGCTCTTATCTGCGCTGTGAAAACACACATACAGCTCTTATTATAGTAAAGATTATGGTATTGCACAGGTATTAAAAATTGGCCAATAAACACTGATAGAAATGCCACACTTATAAACTCAGATTATAAACAATGCCATTTGCCATAATTGGCATGTTGCCAATGGTTAATATAAGTAAGCTAATTACCCACGACTCTTATTAATATACATGTATAGAATGATGTTCTGCCATAACCGAGAGCAGAAAGCGGTAGAATATTTTGACTTACATAGCGACATATATCACTCATTGATTCCATCAATCTTGCGTAATGCAATGATTTAGCATTACGTCTGAGGACCTTGATCTGATCTGACCTTGATCTGGATCTGAGGTTTTGAGACCAGATCTTTCGCGATACGGAGTCTTTGTTTAAAGACATTGATAGCTATAACCAGGCATACCATACTGCACAAGTACACACAAACAAACTTTGAGATTTATATATTTATATTAAAATATTAGCTCAAGTTACTGGCAGAGGTTACTCAAATTCATTAAGTAAAAAGCTCAGCCAATGACAGCTACATTACGTGCCATCGATTATAAGCTATTTTAAACTTTAGACAAATGTTTAGAAAAAATGTATGAAATGCTTTTCAACAACTTATTTTAGCTATGCCTCTAGCTTTTAAGTCATTGACTTACGCATTAGCTGGACAAATCCAAAAATCAACAGCTATATTCAATTAAAAGTTGGAATGGTAAATGTATATATTTATTTATATTTCTCAAAGTATGTTCAAGTGTTGTTTGTTGTGTATCACATATCTGTCATTTTTCTAGCTAAAAATCTTTAAATAGTGATTTTCCGCAGTCTGATGGATGTGAAATCATGATGATTTCCGCACCGAGGAGTGTTGTATCTGGATGTTCTACCATTGAGCTAGAACACCATAGCAATCAGATACGTTTTCATATGAAATATGCAGCCTGCCTTTTCACCAAATATTTTGAGATTTGTTTGTCTCGGAGCTTGAACATAAATTCAGTTCTCGACTAAATTAGCAAAGCTCCAGAAACACTTGAAAATGGATAAGCATTTTACGCTTCATAAATTTTTTACATACAGAGGGAAACCATATGGGACACTTTGCTAGGGAGTTAACCCTTCCATTTGAGTTACCCTAAACTGTTTAGGAAGATGAGTCTCCTTTAAAGATGTGAAGTAAACAGCTAGGTTGTTGCTGTTCATATTTTCTTTTTCCTATGATCTTTGATGTAACTATCTGTTGCATTTTTTGCTGTTTCATTATCTATTTTTGCAGTTTTTAGTATTGTATTTTAGCCTTTGGATGATATAAAAGTCAAATCTTCGAAATCTTTACTTTTGCTTTATTTTTCCATCATCATAAATATAAAACAATTATTAAAATTAATCACAATTTATATATTCCTGTTTTTATTTATAGTATGCAGTGTACGGTACAGCTTATGGTTTAAAATGTGGAAAAAAACACTTTACCAAAGTATATCTGAAAATTTACCCAAGTTTTTCTTATCTTGGAAAAGATTGAAATCTACAAAAAAATTTTTAATGGGGAAAAATGGTTTTGGATCTCGAAAAACTCGGTTAGATGAGGTAGAACAGTTCCGCTAGAATAGGTCCAACTGTACGTTATTAAATTTACAGTGGTTTAAAAAACTTTTTCTCATGATATGAAGTTTGAAATGTACAATTGTTTGAAAAAATTTGAAAACCTTTACAGGTGTTTATATTTTCTCTTTTTATTTATTTCAATTACACAAAACACTTGTTATAGGTTAAATACCAATAAATTTTCTGTCCAAAAACTTTTTTATTATCTGAGCAGCGCCGAGTAGCACAGCAAGTTTATTTATATATATATAATTTTTTCAAAATTTGTGGAATGTCGTGTGTCTGCATTCTGGCTATATAATATATAGCCATAATATATACGTATAATACAATAATAATAATAATTTTTAATATAATAATTATATTAAAATCTTAATAGCAAATTTTTGCAATCTGATGAATTTGAACATACAGGAATTGACAAGTTTTTTATTTAGACCATTTTATTCTACCACTGAGCTAGAACAGCATATTGACCATTAATGTATTCATATATGGCACAAACCATGCGCGTGCTAATTATTTTAGCAAAGCGTTTATGCATAATGATCATCCTGTTTAAAAAAAAATTTGGAACCTAAGTATATGCAACATGATGCTTCTTCATATTTTTTCGTTAAAGCAAATAATTTATCTCCAACTTGAAATTTAGCGAATTTTGTACCGATTGTCAAAAATTGCCAAAAATATGCGTTGCATCAACATTTCAAAGTTTAAATACTTGCTATTTAGTTTAAATCTACGCTTATTTTACTACGAATTCATTCCAGATGCTCAGAAGACTTTTTGCCACCAAATTATGTTTATTTGATTTTGATTTGGTACCTAGCATTCCACAATCATTAAATTTGAAAAAATTTTAAATTGGTCATTTAAAAATATTTTTATGTGGTTTCTTTTAGTATACATTAAAAAATCTTTGTTTGTATGAATATTTTTCAATTTGTTATTTAACGCTTAATTTAATAGCGTATAGTATGTTAACAAGTGCAAATTCCTTTCCTCAACAGATGAATTGGCTGTGCAGCAGTTCACTACACACGTGTTTCACAAAATCTTTTATCAGTGCATGATTTATGTGGCAGGCAGATCTTTCCTTGCATTCCTAATCAATTGATAATTTGTAATTTATTTCAAATTTTAAAACAAAAATTTGTAAGGCTGCTGTAAAATTATATGTTAGATTATGTCAAAGATTTACTGTAAGATTTATCTTATAAGATTAAATGTACTAGGTATTCCTCACCCTCTTATATTTACATACATTTACGTACTTTGAGAAATATATATATATATTATGAAAAAATATAAAATTATATATATATTATAGTAACAGTATATATAAATAAGTATTTATATATATATATAAATATATATAAATTGCTTCCTCACCCCGGTTAACCCGTATGAGTGGTAGTTTCTGCTCTAACTCGGGTCTCCAACCAGAGACCTGGGAGTTTGAGCACTCGCCTCAAGATCTTAGCTGTTCCCAATAGCACACTTTTCTGCAACTCACCTGAGTTGATTGCTGTCGGTAATTGGGTGAGCCACATTTTATGCGCCAGTTTTATTGCGCCCAGTGCCCCAATGACTACTGGGATTACAGTTGTTCTTACATCCCAGCATTTTTCAATCTCTTTTCCAAGAGGGAGATATTTCTCTACCTTTTCTTTTTCTTTGCTGTCTATATTGTAGTCATTGGGTACTGCTATATCTATTATAGTAGCTCTCTTGTTCTCTTTGTTAACCACCATTATATCTGGTTGGTTTGCTAGGACATGCTTGTCAGTCCGGATGTAGAAGTCCCAGAGGATCTTAGCGCGATCATTTTCATTGACCTTACCAGGAGTTTCCCATCAGTGTTGTGGTTTATTAAGGCCATACTCGTCACATAGACTTCTATACACAACACCTGCGACATGATTATGCCGCTCAGTGTATGCATTTTTTTCTAGCTGCTTGCATTCACTGATGATGTGTTGGATGGTCTCATGTGCACCTTTGCACAGTCTGCATCTAGGATCGTCTCTGGTGTGATAGATTTTTGTTTGGAGTTGCCTTGTTGGGAGCACTTGCTTCTGGGCTGCCATGATTAGCGACTCTGTATTGGCCGTTAGGTTTCTTAATGACCAATACATATATATATATATATATGTACACACACATATATACATATATATATATATATATATATATATATATATATATATATATATATATATATATATATATATATATATATATGTATGTATATACATATATACTAGCTGTGCTACCCGGCGTTGCCCTGGTAATAAATAAGTCATTGGACAAAAAATTGGTTCGGTATTTAGCATATATAACAACATTTGCCATTTGACCTTTCAAACTACATATCATGAGAAAAGTTTTTTGTGACGACTAAATAAATTAATTGATGAATTAATTAATTTCAAACTTTACCAAACAACTGGAACCTTAAATCATGATAAAAGAATTTTGTGAAGAACATGTTCTTTTTTTTGGATGCATCAAACAATGTGTAACTTCTGAGAATACATATATTTAATTATAGAGTGGCAAAAAATACGACAGAGTATGGTAGTATTTTGAAGTTAAAATTTTATCAGAAAAAATGTCTGCCAAAAATGGTTGAATGAAAAATTAATATCAATAATAAAGGCTGAAAACTAAGCAATATGATAGAAAAACAGTGAAAAAAAATGAATGATGTTTAAACTTCAAACACGACATAATACTCCAATTATGTTTAAAAAATGCAAATTGAAATGAAAAGATGATAACATGACATCATACTTTAAAAACCTATATTATAAACTTCATAAGTTATACACAGTTTATAAATGTAATATGAGGATGTAGATCTATCTGTATATACTTTCAAAACATGTAAATTTGTTTAAATGTAAGAGAATGAGGAATAAATGAATAGATAATTAAATGAAGAAGTGAAACAAATAGCAAGTTTGTAAATTATGAAACATATCATTCGGTAATGATACACTTAATACAATGTGCAAAAACAAAAATTGTTATGATCAAATAAAAAGCACTACAACAGTCGCCAAAAATTTATTTCGAAAGAGAAATTTTTGTTGATACGGTTTGGGGAAAAGCATCATGTTTTATGGGGGCGTAAATATATATATATTTGTATATAAATATAAATATATATATATATAAATATATATATATACATGTATATATATATATATATACATATATATATATATATATATATATATATATATATATATATATATATATATATATATATATATATATATATATATATATATATATATATATATATATATATATATATATATATATATATATATATATATATATATATATATATATATATATATATATATATATATGTATGTATGTATAAGTATATAATATATGTACATATAGATATATATATATATCCATACATTTTCTTTTTACATTTATCAAATTCTTATACTTTTTGAAGTTTATAATACAAGTTTGAAATTGGTTGCATTATCATTTTTATTTTAATTCACATTTTTTAAACATAATTTGAGTATAGTGTTTGTTGCTTAAGCATTATGTTTAAACATAATGCTTAAACAACAAACGATACTCAAACAATATCTGATAACAAATGGATGATAACTGTTTAACCGTTTGATAACAATGATGGATGACATCATCATATTTGGTAAAACGTTTGCACTTGCTAATTAATTTCATACTGTGCCCACGTGTTACAATGTCCCTGTTAAAATATCTTTTGCAAGGTTCAATTACTATATCTGGGGTCAAGGCCATTTCTTTTCACGAAGCCAATCGTATTAGATTGAGGAGGAATGGCCTAAACATTATCTCTTCGTTTGATCATACAAAGCTAGTATGATATCTTATTTTTACATTTTTACCAGTACTGAAAAGTATCAGAATCATGGTATTCAAAGTTTTGATGGATAGCTTCTAGTGGAACAGTAATCTTTTTACCCACACACACATCACATCTATGCTCAGATTGTTACCATGAATTCAACACATTCAGAACTTTTATTTCATTTTCTCAGTTTGCACTAATTGTGTCATGAACAATTCATTTTTATTGTACCGTAGCAAAACTCAATTAATTTAGCTATTTATTGCTAATTATTTGGCATTCACATCTTATAGTTGTTTTCTTTTATTATTTTATTTGGCTTGCACAAAACATTTCCATTTTGATACGACGTTTGACAGTAATAAGTTTGACAAAGTTTGAAAGCCTTCACAGTGTTTTTTTTTTGCTAATAATTTCAACTACACGAAACGCATTTCTCATAATATGAAACTCAAAAGTTCGAACAATAAATATTGCATATGTTAAATAAAAAGTATTTTTCTCTCCAAAGACTTTTTTATACTCAGACAATGCTAAGCCTTCACCCAGTGTTTTATATGGCAATTAAAACAAAATTTCTGCAAATTTTTTTCAGTGAAACCCGGGGCATCGTCAGACATTCACCTAGTATACATGTATGTAAACATATTTTTTACATTCATATACATGTATATCAATACCTTTTTTTGAAATTTCAAAAGTAGGAAAGTCCATCTTCAGCACTAGATTACCTTCACTTAATCATTTGAAAAAGAGATTACAAAGCACATAGAAGTGGACACCGCTGCTCCATAGCGTACTAAATACAGTCTATGAAAAAAGCAATTTTAATTATATTTTTTGGTATACCATTTGAAAAAAGTAAAATATTTAACACTTCCAAAGAAGCAATTAAAAATAAAATTTCAGTAAAAATTTAAAATTTTTAGTTTTGCAAGTTTTCTATGGCGTACTTTAGCATTGATATACTAAAGCTGCTAAAGCTACTAAAGATTTCATAATCACCTTCGACCACAACACCAGTCATGAGTGATGTTATCATTATTAAGAGCCAGATACGTGGATGACACATGGTTCCGTTGCAACAAAGAAGTCTTCAGTCTTATGCAGCATTCCTGTAATCAGCAAAGTTATTTCAAAATTGTAAGTTATGCAAGAAGAATATTACCTTGTGTTTATATCTTGTAATAGAAGTTGTAAATAAAGATTGCGTAAATTTTGTTATAAAAACATCTTTAATTTATTTTAGCATGAAATACCAGTCTGTGAATACCAGGTCTGTGAGTATTAGATGTCTCTGGATAGATTCCACTAGATGTACCTTCTGCCAGATACCTTCTGTACCTTCACCTTCTGCCAGATAAAAGTGCAGTACAGTCTATGTCTACTACTGGCCGAATTGGTGCTACCATGTTTTGCCACCTAGCAGACATCACAGCTCTTGATCAGTATTTTTACTGTGACTGTTATTCTTGACCAGTACCAGGTCAGTACCAGTCAGCTCATTATCTTTCCCACTCCAAAGTTAACTATGGTGTAAGTCTGCCAGACGATTGCCTCCCTGACGGCTAGTAGACAAACTAAACACGGCTGCAGATAGCCATGGAGAAAAGACCAGACCTGCAGTATCCCATCTGGCCGTAGCCTGAGGAATGGTCAGATCCTGTGCAGTTGCTAAAGTTTGTAGCCTTCCAACTCTAACTGATCATGCAACAATATCTCATCTCAGTTGAAGGTGGGATATACAGTGGCCAACGATCCTCGGCCAGCGGCTAGCATTTAGACTAGTTTTTATTGATGTTTCTTTGGGCTTTTAATTGAGCCATGCCACAGAGTGTCTGTGTAGCCTTGGTAAGCCTTAAGTTGGCTTCTGCGCTGCCGCGGCAGCAAACATGCCCATGTAATAAACTCTGGCATGGTGGACTAGTTTTCCTCAAGTTCTTTTGGTGAGTTCTTACTCTTTTTAGTAAGTTTAAAAAGAGTCAGTTTTTTGTCTCTTAGCTTGATGAGCTCACACTGCTGGCTGTCTTTGCAGGTTTGGTTTGTTGACCCCATTGGCGATCCCATGGCTGAGTCTGGCTAGGGTTTTTCAAGGTAAACCTATCTATCTTTTAGAGTATCTAAACTATCTGGTTACCTGACTAGAAGTCTTCATTCATTGACATATCCATTGGAGAAAAGCCTGTTCTGTACGCAAAAAAGAACGGCCAACTGTATAGCTAGGACCAAAAATATTTCATGGCCTTCAAGACAACAAGCAGCTTTCTCCAGGTTACACAGTAATTCTTTTTGGCAGGCGCTAGTGTCATGCTAAAAGCATGGCTACTCTCTTGGTTCTTCCCAGGACCTGTGAGAGCACAGCACCCACTATGCAGCAACTGATATCTGTGACCGACATATATAGCTGACTTGAATCCGGATAGTCCAGTACAGGGGCCAAAAATAGATTTTTCTTCAGCTCATCATAAGCGGTCTGCTCTTTGTTGCTCCATGTCCACTTTTCATCTGTGCCAAAAAATCAGTGTAGAGGCCATGCATTGATGACAAAGTTAAGTATGTACTACCGGTAATAGCTTATCCTATCCAGAAAATCTTGCAGCTCCCAGAGCTCACTGGAGGGCTTGTTATGCATGATCTGTCCAAATTGTTTTTTTTTCTGTCTACATCTTTTTGTCTCTCAGTACTGACCACATAGCTTACGTACTAAAACTGTGACTAAAGTTGCTTGCATTTAGAGGGTTTCATTCTTAGCGCAGCTTCTTGACGGACAAACTCTTCCTCCAACTGCAAAACTGCATTTTAAAGCTGGCATAATTGATGATGATGTCATCTAAATAAAGCAGTAGCATTGTTTTAGTGCAAGCTGCGTAACACGCTCTCCAACACTCTATTGAAAGTAGCTGGTGATGCAATAAAACTAAAGGGCAAAACCTTCTACTTCAAAAGACCAGAATGAGTGACAAATGTCAATATTTTTGCGCATCAGTGTCCAAGGGTACATGCAAGTAGCTATGGACTAGGTCTAGTGTACTGAAGTTTTAGCTGTCGGACAGTACATCAAGACTGACATCAATCTGGGTAACGGGGTAGGCGCCTGCTCGATGACAGCATTTAGCCATCAGTAGTTCATGCTGAACCACTATCTGCCATTTTTATTTCAGACTGACGCCACCAGAGAGCTCAAGGCACTTCCTGCCGGTTCAATAAATCCCTTGCTCAGAAACTGTTAGACTTGATGATTGGCCTCTTCCTGCTTTGTACAGCTTTGCTTTTCTACTGCAATAAGGTCTTTCAGATAAGTTGATACCTTTAAATCTGGCGAAGTTGTACCTTGAGACTTGCACCCTAGTCAAAGAGGAATGTTTTGCTATCCACATTCTGGCCCTTTTTTCTTATATATGTGCCAATCTGGATGATGGCTTAGAGGTGGAAAGGTTGGTTCATAAGGATAAAGCAGCCCATATCCATAATTCCTTTCCGCCTAAGCTGGTTCAAGCTCCTAGCCAATGATGGCCAAATCAAATAGCTCTTCATCTCTTTTAAATGAGCAGAAGCGTTAGTGGTCACCCGGCATGGATTGGCCATCTCAGTTTTGGTTAGCACAGCCATGTTCCACACCAGCTATAATTCACTAAGCAACAGCCGGCCATGCCTATCGGTACATGTCAAGAGCCGATTGTTCATAGAGAGCATTGGCTGTTAAATCTTTATTGTGCATTTGTGAGCTACCAGGAATAGCATTCCAAAAATGGCATCCTTACTGAAGTGGTTTTTGACAAAGCCTTCTTTGCTTTTCATGGCTTGGAGTCCTATAGGTAAATGCACGACTCCGTGGAAAGGCAGCCAGATCCCATTAGCCATGAGTCTGTGACTGTCTTTTTTTCCACCAGCCCTTTGAACGCTAAAAGAGCTTGCCAAACAATTGTTTGCCTAGCAAGTTTGTAGGTCATCTGGTGTCAATTAGAAACTGAACAAGACACCTCGCTTATTTCCCAGAGAAGAAAAAACTGGTATAGTAGGGCCGACTGAGCATCTCTCCTCCTCAACTGGCTCAGCACTACTTTTGCCGGCTAAGCAAACACCTCTGGCCCGGACACTCTTAAGTTGGTTGGGAAATCTTCTGGTGTGTCTATGGAGTCTGCCCAACGAGTGTATCGGAGTCGACCTAGTTGGCCTTAGTATAACCAGTAGTCGGTATTACTGTTTCTCTGAAGTGTAGGGGGTTAGACCTTAAATGGCATTACAAACCCAGCAATGGATTGTAGGCTAAAAGGGAATTCTTCTATATGGCACCATAGACCACGTGACACATTTTAGAGCCAGACCAGTTTCTCATACCTTTGTATTCCATGACCTTTGTATTGAAGGACTCTTGCAGTCAAATTTAAGGATTATTTACATAACTTCAATTGAAATTGCGTAAATTTAAAGATTAATCATGCAAATTCAAAGAAAATTGTGCACATTTAAAAAATATTCACGTAAATTCAAAAAAGCTTTGATAAATTTAAATAATTTACATAAACTCCAAAGAAGTTGTGTAAATTCAAAAAACGTTTGTATATGTTCACATAAAGTTTTTGGTTAATTTAAAAAATCTTTTCGATAAATGGATAAACTGCAAAAATCTTATTACCGTCTTGCTAGCTGTAAAAAGAATCAAATAAAATGAGAGAAATGATTAATTACATTTTCCCAAAGGATTGTATATGATACCCTCTGAGATAAATGTAAGCACACTTGGCAAAATTGTTTCAGGTTTTTGTTATAAATTACAAACAGCCAAAAATTTCGGTAGTGGTTGAAAATAACCTGATCCTTGAAAACCCAAGGTTGTAGCAATGCCAAAACCCAAAGTTGGTACTCAAAGTGTAACTTTTCTAAAGCCTGTTGTAACTTGGAAAGAACCACAACCCGTGTTAGAGATTACTCTTGTGCCTAGAGTAAAATTTTCACCAAAACTTAAAACAGTAGAGAGTCAAGCTCATAGAGATAGAAAACTACTACTCACTAATGGAATTGTGATTGCTGATATTGCTTACTCGATAATAACTTCATTCATAGTTTCTAAATTATAATAATCTAAATTTTATTCATCGCTTTTAGTACTTTATGATTTTTTGTTTTTGAAATTTTAGTACCTTCACTAAGAGCCGAGCTTTTTATGCGAGCTTCTCTAGTTAACCTATAAACATTATAGTTATCATTCATAAAATCGTCAAACTCATTTTTGCCTATAATGTCATTGTTTATAGCGGGTGAAACTCTCAAAAGTATATAGTGGTATACAGAGTCTACTTTATTAGCAATAGATGAGTGTTTCAATCATTTTTTTTAGATGCGGTATCAGTATAATTATAGAAAAGGTACCACTGGTGCAAACTGCTCCTAAACTGCCTAATGATTTAGCCAGTAATATACAAACTACTGCGATAGCCAAAACTGCCCTGGCTTTAGAGCGTCTTAGATATTACAGAACATATTTTAGATTATTTCGATTAGTAGATACATTAATATTAATAAAAGTTATCTTTTATTGTTTAATATTTTTATCACCAAATGGTAATGACGTCCCATTTTTAAAACAGTGTCTTTTATTCAAAGTTCTTGTTACGACTTTGCTTGTTGGTTCTGTACACATTTCCTACAAATTGTTTACTCTGAATGTGGCTCCAGTTGAAACTCTAACACCTACTAACTCTCCTTTGATTATGGCAATCATATTTTTATATAGTTTTGATCTATGTTTCTGAGGTATTCCTTTTAATTTGATAGTCTGATTAGCCATGTTGGTCTTATAAGCGTATGCTTTGGCACCAACTGATGTAACATAGAGGTCGAATACTATCTCATAATACTTTATTTTCTTTATTTTACACCACTCATACTGTTTACATAAAATACTCATCAGGCGCATTTCGACTTGTTAGACCCATTTCGGAGGTCCGTTCGGGTGTCACCACACAATAAATACTCCGGAGACATTCGGTTGAACTGTCAACACCTATTTGATACCATGAAGATATTTTTGTTTGTGAAATAATAATCAAAATGTTGCACAATGTTTATGAAAGCATCCAAAGAAGCCGACAACATTTTCCTCTCCATATTCCTACAGTCAAATCTGTGATCTGAACATGCTAATTATGGTTTGTCACGAACAACCTTATTATTTGTTCAGTGCTCAAGTATCTAACAGCCTGTGTAAACATTAAACTTTTTTCGTTTTCATTAATCGATATCGTAGCAACACAGTTTTGGAATTTTCATAGTTTTTTAAATGGTATATAAAACTGTGTTTTAAAATTATTATTGTGCATAAATTAGTAAGCAGGTCATTAAGAGTATAACGCAATAAAGTTTGATATAATCTTCACGCTCTCCTACTAATCAATTTGAAGATCGCCGTTAGTTTAACTACATTGCACTCAACTATCACACCGACACAAATGCTTCAATATTTTCTTCTGGTAGTGAGCCATTTGTGGCTTCATCCAAAGCATCACCAAAAGCTATAGTATGTCCTTCAAATATCACACTGTCCATAATGTAGTAACACAATTTTTCACTTGCTCGATTATAGCCATTATTAGCTCGTGTAGTCTAATCTTAGTGCATGCAGTTATATAGGCTGATATGCACATCGTCACCCTTATTGTAGACATGTCGTCTTCCAATCGTCATAAATACTAATTTTGTTAATAATATGTCATAGTAGTTAATCTTTTCAAATTACTTTAAATACAGTAGACGGTCATATAAAATACATTTCAGATAACGCAAAAAATATGAAAAGTTGTTTTTTCGTGCTATATAAACAATTCTATATACAATTTAGTGTCAATAGTGGCAACTTATTAAACTTGCTTTGAATGGTAACATGTCTCGGCTCACTTTTAAGAAAAAAATTCGTATGTATTGTGTTAGATCTATTACTCATGGAATGGCCGGCGTTGCACGAGTATTAAAAATCAGCTTATAAACAGTAATAATAATAGCACACTTATACAATCAGCCTATAAAATATGCCACTCACTATTAGTCTGGCACATTGCCAATGGCTAATTTAGGTGAGTTACTCATCTGTGGCTCTAACTAATACATAAAAAGATGTTGCGCTGTAATAGAAAGTGGTAAAGTGGTTTTCCCTACACAGCGACATATATTGCCCATTGAATTCATTAATGTTGCGTAACACAATAGTTTAGCCTGTCGTCTGGAGAACGGGAGGTTCTGAGATCAAGACTGCTGTAGTCCGAATTCTTCATTTTAAGATGTTAAAAGCTATAACTACGCAAGTGCTCACTGACAAACTTTGATATTTATTTACAGTGTATATATAAACGTATAAGAATTTTTTAGCAAATCGATTCATCCAGATAGATTGCCAGATATGGCGCGAAACAGAAAATAGGTAGCTACTCAATTGTTAATAACTACTGAAGGGTAATAGATATGTGATTGTGTTACCTTGCTAGTGTACTATGTTGAATGTGGCGAAGTATGGGGTATTGCTCAAAGTTATCTTTTATCCTAATTTTAATCCCTAGATACAAATAGACAATGAACAGACAGGCACTTCTCTTTTTATAATAAATATACTAATGTTTTTCTTAATTAAAGACATATAAGACATCTGCTATTAGCTTTACTTTCTAAAATAAACTTTGCTGTCAAAGCATATTGAACAAATTGTTGTAAATGGACATTTAAATGAGCGCATTCTCTATCAACTTATTGTGAAATTACCACAATCATTGTCTATAAAACTAGTAAAGTTGATGAAAAAAAGAAAACAGGTTTTTGATGCAAACTAATAATATTACAGTTACAATACAGCCAGCAAATAAAAAGTCGTGTTTAGTTTTTTTGCACTGTCAAAGGAGAGAGTTTAGAAATATCTTAGAACTGATTATGCACTTTACATGTAGTTTACATGTTACTGTTCATATAGTGTAAAAGCCCTATAACATAAACATTCTGGAAATATATTGTACACAGGAGTAGGAGTGTATACTGCATTCCAATTTGCTATTAATGTAGATCACCTCATTTCTATCCTAATTTTGTCTAACATACCAGATAAAGAACTCAGACACAGCTTGCCAACATATCTTTGACCTTCATTGCAAATTTTCGGTTTTAACTTTAATTTGTGATTTTTCGAAATATAATTGACATACACATGTGTACTCTTGTTCTATAATTGACATACACATGTGTACTCTTGTTCTATAATTGACATACAAATGTGTACTCTTGTTCTATAATTGACATACACATGTGTACTCTTATTCTATAATTGACATACAAATGTGTAATCTTGTTCTATAATTGACATACGCATGTGTACTCTTGTTCTATGATTGACATACAAATGTGTACTCTTGTTCTATAATTGACATACAAATGTGTACTCTTGTTCTATAATTGACATACACATGTGTACTCTTGTTCTATAATTGACATACAAATGTGTACTCTTGTTCTATAATTGACATACACATGTGTACTCTTGTTCTATAATTGACATACAAATGTGTACTCTTGTTCTATAATTGACATACACATGTGTACTCTTGTTCTATAATGGACATACACATGTGTACTCTTGTTCTATAATTGACATACAAATGTGTACTCTTGTTCTATAATTGACATACAAATGTGTACTCTTGTTCTATAATTGACATACACATGTGTACTCTTGTCCTATAATGGACATACACATGTGTACTCTTGTTCTATAATGGACATACACATGTGTACTCTTGTTCTATAATTGACATACACATGTGTACTCTTGTTCTATAATTGACATACAAATGTGTACTCTTGTTCTATAATTGACATACAAATGTGTACTCTTGTTCTATAATTGACATACAAATGTGTACTCTTGTTCTATAATTGACATACACATGTGTACTCTTATTCTATAATTGACATACAAATGTGTAATCTTGTTCTATAATTGACATACGCATGTGTACTCTTGTTCTATGATTGACATACAAATGTGTACTCTTGTTCTATAATTGACATACAAATGTGTACTCTTGTTCTATAATTGACATACACATGTGTACTCTTGTTCTATAATTGACATACAAATGTGTACTCTTGTTCTATAATTGACATACACATGTGTACTCTTGTTCTATAATTGACATACAAATGTGTACTCTTGTTCTATAATTGACATACAAATGTGTACTCTTGTTCTATAATTGACATACACATGTGTACTCTTGTTTTATAATTGACATACACATGTGTACTCTTGTTCTATAATTGACATACAAATGTGTACTCTTGTTCTATAATTGACATACACATGTGTACTCTTGTTCTATAATTGACATACACATGTGTACTCTTGTTCTATAATGGACATACAAATGTGTACTCTTGTTCTATAATTGACATACAAATGTGTACTCTTGTTCTATAATTGACATACACATGTGTACTCTTGTTCTATAATTGACATACAAATGTGTACTCTTGTTCTATAATTGACATACACATGTGTACTCTTGTTCTATAATTGACATACAAATGTGTACTCTTGTTCTATAATTGACATACAAATGTGTACTCTTGTTCTATAATTGACATACACATGTGTACTCTTGTTTTATAATTGACATACACATGTGTACTCTTGTTCTATAATTGACATACAAATGTGTACTCTTGTTCTATAATTGACATACACATGTGTACTCTTGTTCTATAATTGACATACACATGTGTACTCTTGTTCTATAATGGACATACAAATGTGTACTCTTGTTCTATAATTGACATACAAATGTGTACTCTTGTTCTATAATTGACATACAAATGTGTACTCTTGTTCTATAATTGACATACACATGTGTACTCTTGTTCTATAATGGACATACACATGTGTACTCTTGTTCTATAATTGACATACAAATGTGTACTCTTGTTCTATAATTGACATACAAATGTGTACTCTTGTTCTATAATTGACATACACATGTGTACTCTTGTCCTATAATGGACATACACATGTGTACTCTTGTTCTATAATGGACATACACATGTGTACTCTTGTTCTATAATTGACATACACATGTGTACTCTTGTTCTATAATTGACATACAAATGTGTACTCTTGTTCTATAATTGACATACAAATGTGTACTCTTGTTCTATAATTGACATACACATGTGTACTCTTGTTCTATAATTGACATACACATGTGTACTCTTGTTCTATAATGGACATACTCATGTGTACTCTTGTTCTATAATTGACATACAAATGTGTACTCTTGTTCTATAGTTGACATACACATGTGTACTCTTGTTCTACAATTGACATACACATGTGTACTCTTGTTCTATAATTGACATACACATGTGTACTCTTGTTCTATAATTGACATACAAATGTGTACTCTTCTTTTATAATTGACATACAAATGTGTACTCTTGTTCTATAATTGACATACACATGTGTACTCTTGTTCTATAATTGACATACACATGTGTACTCTTGTTCTATAATGGACATACTCATGTGTACTCTTGTTCTATAATTGACATACAAATGTGTACTCTTGTTCTATAATTGACATACACATGTGTACTCTTGTTCTACAATTGACATACACATGTGTACTCTTGTTCTATAATTGACATACACATGTGTACTCTTGTTCTATAATTGACATACAAATGTGTACTCTTCTTTTATAATTGACATACACATGTGTACTCTTGTTCTATAATTGACATACACATGTGTACTCTTGTTCTATAATTGACATACACATGTGTACTCTTCTTCTATAATTGACATACACATGTGTACTCTTGTTCTATAATTGACATACACATGTGTACTCTTCTTCTATAATTGACATACACATGTGTACTCTTGTTCTATAATTGACATACACATGTGTACTCTTGTTCTATAATTGACATACACATGTGTACTCGTGTTCTATAATTTTGGGAGCTACTTAACTTATATTTAACTTACATGTATATATGAGGTTTATAACAGTGTGATAATGTTCACCAAATTTGAGCAAATATAATCCTAACTCGGTTATTTTAGGTATATTACTAAAGGTGACATACAGCAAGTGACCTTGAGAAAATATGACTACTATTCTAATATTTTTTGTTCAAGTGTTAAAATATTTTACCAACTTGTGCAAGTTATCATAAGTCATTAGTTTGATAACTTGCGTAAGGGCAGGGTCGTGCCCGAGGTCTTCACAAGTTTTGTAAATTGTATTTTGAAAGATTCTACGCATACCTTTTCTAGCAATGTCTTTTTGTTTTGGATGATTAATAGCGCTAAGAAAGCAGATTATACCGGTTGATGTCGCATATATGTGATTTGAGTTTCACACTGTTACTAAACATCTCTTCTTATATATCCCAGTCAGTAACACGATTTGCTGTTTTGTTTTTTGAACCGGCGTACAGCCAAGTCAATAACACAATATCAACCTTCACTGTATAATCTAAACAAAAATAGTTCTGGATTTTTTAAAGTTAGACTCAATAGAAGTGTCGATACACTCAATTTTTATGCTAAAATATCTCGGTTCATCATCTTCAAATATCATTCTGAATGTATCTTGTAGTTTAGTGTCTGTAGGGAAAAGCAGATTATTTACTATCTTTGTAGCAATAGAATGATATTCACCTTTTACATTAAAGGGGTGCACATTTGGATTAGTTGATTGAATGTTTCCATGTTGATCTTTGTAATATGTATAACCCGTGTCTGTGGTCTGTAGTGAATTATAATGGTTCATCCTTGTTTATTATACAGAAACCATTAATATAAACCGGTTTTAGATGTCATATAATTATATTCACTTCATAAACAATGGCTTCAAAAATTTGGGGTGACAAAGGAAGTTAGTTTATTGGCGAGTAATGAAATTATTAATCATAATACTCTAAACTGACCAACTCAGCACACCATGCTATCAAATTGTCTATATCGTCACCGTAAAGTTACACCAGAAATGATGCTCATCCATTTTACAGAAGTTTGCAAAGTTTCATTTGCGACTACTTTAAATCTCGCAAAACAATATTTACAATCAATCAATCTAAATCTCTAAAACAAGACTCGCAACAAATTTAAATCTTACAAAACAAGATTTGCATTATAAATATAGTGCTGACTATGTTATATATATACATATATATATATACATACATATATATATGTATATATATATATATAAATATATATATAGTACCATTACTTGAAATGACATTTTGCTTACAAAATGTATGTAACAATCGGTATCAAGTATATTAAGGTACAGAGAATAAAAGTGATGACTATGCAACGTGACCTCAACAGATTGTTATATTATTTATAACGCTTACACAATATTTAGTGCTAGTATAGTAATAAAATCTTTTTGTTACACTTGAAGATATAATTTAGGCAAAAATGTTTTTAATTTACATGAATAACTTTTAATCATACACAATTTTTTCTGAATTTAATTAAATTTCCTTTGAATTTATGCAACGTTCATTAAATTTACATAGTTTTTCTTTTTAATTGACGTAAGTTTCCTGTGAATTCATGTAAATTATTTTTTAATTCACACAACTTTACTTTGAGTTTACATAAAAATCTTTTTAATAATGCAGTCTTATAAATGTTTTTATTTTATAGTTTCTTAATGTAGCTGTCTATTAACCCTCTATAAAGTTTTATTTGGTTAAGCGACGGATAAAGTGTCTATTTTTTTACTATTTTTTTGCATTCAGTTTTGCTTAGTCTACACTCCTCCTCAACTGAGAGATGCTCATTTATATCATCATGTAAAACTTGTATCAACTCAAGTCGTTTTCTTTTTTATATACTAATTATACCTCATTTTTTTAGGATTTTTTCAGTACTGTTGCCTTTTGATCTCCTAGTTGGGGTGGTAAACGACACTCTCTCATATCTTGTAAACAAGTATTGTCATTTAGGCAGGCTCTTTTTACAAATTTTTGTAATCAACCTGTTCATTTCCTAATCTCGTTTAATGATCTTGCTCTTCTCCTACTTTTACTTCTTGGTCTTGCCATTGACACAAGTGGCAATCTTTTTGATAGAAAATATAAATCAAAAAGTTTTTCCTTTCAATAGAATTTATTACCATAAATTCAGATACTGATTGTAATCTAATCATTTACTGTATCACATGTTTTGTAATGCTATTTAGGGGAACCTCCTTGTGGCGTATAATCCTTCACGTAGTCTGTAATGCAAGAATGAGAGTCTCCGTTTTGCCCAAAATTCATTGCATGGTCTATAATGTCATTTAGGAAATCTCCATTCAGTCCATACTTCTCACTGCTCCCAGATGTTGCAGAGTTTTTTAAGGCAGTTCTGCTAAACTGGCCCTTGTTCCCGCCAGCCCCAACACTACAAAGGTTTCTTACTGGTGACCTCCTGAAAGCGGCTGTTTTCTTACTGTAGCTGTTGAACCTGACCTGCTGTTGCAACTGCCGTATTAACAGGGCCCACTACCTATAACCATTTGGTTCTGGACCACAACCGTCCTTCAGGAACTATTTAAAAAAATGAAGATGTCTGTCACTGAATAGCTTTTGGATTTGACTCAAATAAACTTGGTTCCAGGTCGCACTGCTCCTGTCAAGGTGGTTGTTGGCATGGCTGGGAGGTGTTGCTGTAGGCCAGTGAAGTTTAGTGAGATGCGAAACCACCCTCGTGAAAATTCAGCGCTATAAAAGGCTGGCAAGTTTCTGAACGCCAAGTGCTCTACCTGGCAGACATGCTCCTGTAGCATTATAGCTGCGGCTCGCCAGAAGGTTCTCAGTTTACACTGAGCCTGTCTAAGGAAGAGGCGGAACCAAGCTCGAAGGGTGTCAAAGATAGCTTCTAAGCAATAGGCTTGTCTGCAGCTTTCCACTCAATCTTTTCAGGTTTTTTTTAGAGAGGCAGCGGGTGGCAATTTTGGTCCAGTTGCTCGCTTTGGCCACTTTTCTAAATCTGCTGATAAAATAATATATTAAAAAAGGTTTTGATAGAAACATTGATTAGTTTATCAGCGCAAAGCAATGAGTTTATGCCAGCAGACACTGTGGAGGGTATTAAACAGCCAGAAGAGTATCAAACAGTTCCAAACATAAGCAACAATCAGAATGAAGCCTGCTAAGCAAACGAAACAAACATTTTTGTATTGAAAGTGCTAAATTTTGTTTCTGCATGTATGCTAAATATGGTTTACTTAGGTCACTTGTTTTTGAATGTATATTTGTAGCATTTGATAAATTATTACTGTTATAAACTTTTCAAGTTCTCAGATTGATAATATATTATTTGATACCCTGAATGCAGTAATGTAAACTCGGCTAACAGTAGATTGGTGCTCCTAACTCATGTTCTATTATACATAAAAAGCCAGTTTTTGTTGCAAACTGTATCAAACATATTAATGAGCTCAAACTTTTTACGCACTGTTGCCAAATTACTGTATGTGTAAATCTAAAATTTTAATGTCTGTTGTCATCCATTGTTACCTGTCTGTTCAGCTATAGCTGTAAAAGTCTTAGAACAAAAAGCTCACATTGGTCTGGATTTGAACGCATGAATAATGCAATTGCAAGCATTTGCCAATGCGTATCTAATCTTAAGATTACACTGTTCTTACAATTTCATTGCTCTTACCATATACCGTAAACCATTTTTTCGATTGCACACACAATATGATGAATTAAATAATTCATTGTGCCCACGAAGTACGATGCTCCTGTTATAAGTTATTGCTCATCCAACTCTATGAAACACAATGTTTTTTTATGCTATCCTAGGGCAAATCAATTACCTGTGATACCTCTATTTGAACGGCACTACGAGAGAACGGAGGAAAAATAAAGCACCACTCTCTATTTGAATGCCACTTTGACTATCGTAGATTTTTATGAACCCATAATATCAAGTGATCAGTAAGAAAGTGCCTATAAAATCATACTAATAATGAATTGCTTATATTAATAACAAGCAGTTCTGCCGTCGTACAACTTCAGAAGTTTTTGCTTTTTTCCGTTAAAACATTGATAGCAACACTAATAGAAATAATCAATAACAGTCTCAGGGTCATAGTAGTTCCTTGTTTAACGCAGTCTGTATACTTTTAAGTGCATGTACTTATCATTCCTTTTTTTGTGACGTTGTTCTATTGTTGTCCGCCATCTTTGTAGACAACTTTTATCGTTAAAAACACGAAGCTTCTGCAATTGATTTTGTGAACGAAGCTTTTTTTTCAAATTTTCTGAAATAGAATCAAAACAACACTAAAAATACTATTAAATAAGAAAACAACAATTTTTTTTTGCAAATATGGTGGTGTTTTCGCGAACGGACACATGTGCAAACGGATTGATAATGGAAAAAACCACAATGGACATAAAAGAGCCTGTTTAAATTTAAGGTGGCAGATGAACTTTGAAAGCAACAACTTGGAAATAATTAATAATTGTCTCAGACTAATAGTAGCTCTTTGTGGTGTCGCAGTTTTAATACTTTGAAAAACATGCATAGAAAAACAGTTTCAAAGTTTTGGGCCAAAGATTACGTTTAGCGAGCAAACCTTTATGCGTTGAATCTGTGTTAAATGCAACGCGTAAAAATTTTGTTTCTCCAAAAATTGTTTGGATACTAATATTGACTACTTCAGTATTGCAGAAAAATAGTTGAGGCTAGAAAATATTGTGGGAGGTATTGGACAACTAAACGATGTTAAACATGAACAATCAGAATGCAGCTATTTAAGCTAATGATAAAAATACTTTGGTTTTTAACGTGTACATTTTTGTTTCTGTTTGTAATATATGTATGGTTCATTTATGTCATTTGTTCATGAATATATATTTGTATCATTTTATAGATTATCATTATATACATGTAGCTTATCCAACGACCAAACGAGCGGAGCAAGGTTTGAGTTTTTATGATAAACGCATGTGCACACAACTCATGAAAATTATTTATCAACAGTGTCGCAAACCTTTGCATCGAAATCTCATCAAAAAATTTAATCATTTTGTTTAAACCATACCGTATAATAATGATAAAAAACACATATAAACCTATTTAAACATGTCAACAAGTCTTTGAAACGTTATATCTTAAGACTAACCCATCTGATCGGATTAAATGAACAAAAATAGACAGATTAATTCGGCCAAAAGTCTTTATTAAAACTGGCCAAGCCTTACTTTTATCAAAATTAGGACCGGCAAACGACACGCTGAACAACAGAGAATAGAACCATTAAGTCGTGCGCATTTCACAAAAAATAACATGCACATTTCACTAGTCTATAGCATTGTCGAATTGCTGAAGGTTTCTGTAATTAATGTAGAAGTACAGAAATCGTTTCTTTTTTGCCGATTTCAAAGTAACTGACATTTTTGAAACTTTTGAGTTCTTTGGTATTTTAACTGATGTTCAAATCAGTGAAAGTAAAGGAAATGACGATGATATTTTTTTCTAATGATTCTTATGAGGTTATTAAAATATTTAATTATAAGTTTGGATGACTATTGAAGTCTTATAGTCACACTAACAACATTGATGATGGGCAGTATGTTACTGTTATTATTTTTTCTAAATATTTTTGTTAAATATATTTTTTAAAAATCTATATATAAAAATCACAACTTCTTGATATTGCTAGCTATGCATTTTGAAATGTAAACAAAATTGTGCATAGGTTTTCTATTATTACTGTGTTGCTATATTAATAATATTGGTTATTTTAATAACATCAGTGCATTTTACTTCTAATATTGCATTTCTCCTATTGCAGGGGTAGAGATATAAACATATAATCTTTTCCTTTCATTATTGCTGTTTGTCATGACCAAACACTTTTTTATATATATTTTCTAAAAATCTATATAAATATCACAACTTCTTCGTATTGTTAGCTATGACGTTTGGAACTGTAAACAAAATTGTGCAATGGTTTTCTATTATTACTATATTAATAATATTGGTTATTTCTAATGATATCAGTGCATTTTATTTGTAATAATTGCAAATATTGCATTCCTTCTATTGCAGGGGGAGAGATATAAACATACATGTATAATCTTTTCCTTTCATTATTGCCATTATTGCTGTTTGTTGTATATAATAACACCCACACCCAGTACATTACGGCTACCATTGCTGTTATCCTATTGCACTGCAGTGCCATTTGACTGGTAATATTGCATTTCTCAACCATCAGTACCCTTTCAATTTTCCAATATCACTTTGGTTGTGGGCTGTATGACAGGGGAATTTCTAGTATATATATATATATATATATATATATATATATATATATATATATATATATATATATATATATATATATATATATATATATATATATATATGCAGATTTATAGAATGTTATTTATTGGCATTTTTGCGGCTATCTTACATGTAACACGGTTTACAATGGATTGATGCTCTTAACTCCATTTTTGTTGCACATCAAAAGCTAGTTTTGGTTGCAAACTGTAGAAAACATATCAATGAGTGCTATGAGTTTTGACACAACATGAAAAATACACCGCCAGCCTCTATTTGAAAGGCCGCCGCCAATTGACACCCACTATAGTTGAAGGGTTGAAAAATAAAGCTTCATGCTGTTCAATTAGAGGTTTTACGGTACCCACCAGAATTACTGTGCGTGCACATGTCAGTGTTTGTGTGTATGCGTGTCCGTGTGCTTGTGCGAATTTGTATTTTTGTTGTGTGTGTGTGCGTGCGTGCGTGCGCGCCTGTGCATGCATGTGTGGTAATTAAGAAACCACTTGATTACTATAAAAAGTTTGTCATAACTTAGATTGTGTCTCTTGCTTACTGGACAGCCTGATAAAGTATTAACTACATAATTACTATGCTACCTGAGGCTTGACTACAGTTGCTTCTTTCATGAGTCTCCCTGTCTAGAAAAGGCTTGAAATTTGAAAAAGGTAACCCACCATAATTTTTTGTGTGATAATACATAAATGTATTAAATTACGGGCAATGCAGAATGGTGGAATAATAATAAAATGTATAATTATTAGTACTTAATTACTGAATTAATTAATAATAATTAGTGCTGAAAATGCTAGTAGTGATAGTAGCGCTAGTACTGGTAGCCTTGCTAGTAATGATATCAGTGCTAGTAGTGCTAGTAGCGCTAGCCGTGATATGAGTGATAGTATTGCTATTACTGATAGTAGTGATAGTAGTGTCAGTATTGCTGGCAGTACTGGTTGTGATGGTACTGCAAGTAAAATCAGTACTGCAAAATTTTCATTCATGCTTTCAAACATTTGGTGAAGAATTCAATGCAGAGCTGGGAAGAACTCTACTTGAATTAACAAAAATTAAGAATATTTCAAATGCTTATAGTTTTACAAAGCGAATTCATTTGACTTGCTCACTATAGTCAAGGAGATGCTCAGGATAGACCTAACAAATGCATACACATGCAAAGCGTGAACCGCGTGTAAGATACCAAAGATTTGTACATGCTTAGTATATTTATTTCAGGTATTCATTTATAACTTATAAGTCTAAGTCAATTCCTAGTCTTGTTGCAAACTCTCTATGTTTTCTTTGCTCTTTCCCTTTTTCTCTTTGTTGCTTGTAAACCCACTTGATGACAAAGAAGAGAGTACCAATGCCAGCAGCAGCTCCAAAGATAATACCGATCTGCTTCCAGTTATGTATTCTAGTTTCAGCAGTGAACTTATCAATTACTTGAGAAAATCTCATAGCTCTGCTGTCCAGAAGATCTTTAAAAGACCAGAAATATATGCTTTTAGATGAAACTACGCCAACAAAATTACAACAATTTCAGACAGTTTTTCATCTCTAAAACTTTATATGCTCAATGGTTCAATGCTCCAAATTATTAGGACTTCATATGCTCAATGCACAATCGTTCAACTTTGCATAAACAAAACAAATCAATAGTTCAAAATGAAGGAAGCTGAAGTGTTGAGCTTATCAATAACCTATTCTAAATCCCGGAAGGACATGTAATAGGAAATTTCTAATTTCTGTCAGATTACCTATCTTCTCTACCCAATCAATGAACTAGTTGTACACTTTAGACTTTACACAGCTTTAAACATCAGGTATTGAGGATAATGATCTATATTTCATGTTCTAATTGTACTCTTCAGTGTTTAGCAATTATTCAGCTGTTATTTAAGCATATGTCAATCTTTACTATAATAGGAGCTGTGTCTGTTCATCTGTCTGAAGCCTTTCTAAAACCATTCAGAAAAAATATTCCCATGCACACGAATTAAACCGTGATATGTAGTCTTCTAGGTAAGCGCGCTACTAACTTTACCACCTAATCATCCTGCTGCAGCATGGAATAATTATACATACAGTTATTACTCATGAAAATATCTGATGGTGACCGGCACTACCGGTGCATTACTATACTGTACAGATACAAAAAACTTCACGCTGTTTTTAGCTATTAAACGTTTATATCATCAACTGAATATGTCTAAAATAAACATTTTCACCTCTGAAATGCTTTAAGTAATTCATAGTTACTTTTATTAGGCAATGTAGACTAAAAATATAAGTAAATGTGCTTATAGCTGGTTTAGAAATAGTTAATATTATGTAAAAATGATTTGATGTTACAATATTAAACTTGAAACTACTTGGCTTCTTGTGGTTCACCTTTTGGGTTAGACTACATTTTTACCAAAAGACTGTTTGCCGGGAAACGAATTAAATTTAAAAATCTAGACTAGCTTCTACGCATACAAATATTTTTTTAAAAAGACTGTTGTTATAATTTGTTTTTAATACATCACAACTCTTACTAGTAAGGCATCCCATGTTTTCAGCTATTCCATGTGCCAGGATCGCACACCGACACTTTCTCACCAGTACATCACAGGTTGTGTTTGCCATGAAGACTCGACACTCAAGATCTGTATCACATTTCACTGCAAGTATTGTGAGGTTCCATTTTATATTTTTCAGGAGAGTTTTTCTAAACTATATTTTATTATATCATGTTATTTAATATTTTTTTTTAAGTATTGTATGTAAGAAATTATAAATAAATGTTTAACACCTGTATGCACCAGTTTTATGTATATTTCATTAATTTAAGGTGTTGTTACTAATCTTTTCTAGTGCAACTTTGCACACAAACAATATAATAAAATTAAAACAGCAAAAGAATAAAATTAAAAAGGTTGGCTCCTTTCAAAAATTTAGAAGCAAAATAGTTGCCAAATATAATATTTACACAGATTACATAGAACAAAATTAGGGACGGCACAAGATGAAAAATATGATATAACTTCAAGTGCTGATTATAAATTTTTCTGGCATCAATATTTTTATATCATTATTAAAACTTTTTAATTCATTTTGCAATTTAATTAGATTAAAAGAATAACAATGGTTGTAATTAATTGATTGGAACTATCATGTCCAATGCTGTTTTCTTGACATTAAATTTGAGTAAAACCATTTGTATGTTTCGCAGATAGCAAAATAATATATTAGTAGCCCTTAATAGTAGAACTTAGCTATTTAACTCCAAACAATTTCTACGCTAACACAAATGATGTTATTTTTTAATTACTGTTTTAATTAGTTTATTGATCTCACTCACAATAATAATAGGTAATAAATACACTAATTGGTTTGCTACAGCTTTACCTTCTACATTTTACCAGTTGATGTTTTGTCATTTATTATATGCTTTTCATATCTAAAATAATTCTGCTACAGATTTCTACTAGAACTTTGTAGTAAAAGTAATGACAATTATACAACATAGTTGATCACTAACTCTTTTATTTCAAAACTTACTTATGATCTTTTTTAAAACAGAGTAGTTTCTTTTAACAATAAGTTACCATATTCACCACAAAGGAGTTTTTTGTATCTTTTCCTAAATACATGTGTACTTTTTCTAAATGGCATTTCTTTTACAGAAAATATGATGCCTATAGCAGGTTAGATGCAGCATGTTCTCGGACTCAATATTTTATACCCGTGTGTAAAAACAGAAGCATATATATACGTGTTAACTAACATGCATACAGGAAAATAAAGTGGAAAAATTAACAGCTGTTAAATATTTTACTTACTTGAGGACAGATGACATTGAACATTGTCATAAGATATTATAGTACCACGCGGGCATCGACAGTATCCATTCTCACAGATCATGTGATCTGGGCAACGCTTTAATAGATGACATGTTCGTACGTCTCCATGCTTGTCATTGAAAACATAATCCTTGATATTTGTGTTCAAGTCTAAAATATACAAACAATTGCTGCTTGTTACTTAGTTGTTATTATTGTTGCTACAAAGTCAGCTTGACTAGATACAACAGCTTTACAAATGCTCTAATATTTCTATGAATTCTAGTGAGTAATAGTAAAAAGTCCTTTGGTCTAAAACGCAAGTGAAGGTTTTTTTATAGATAAAACTTTGAGAAATTTAGTTGCAAAAGTTATTTATTGCTCAGTTGTCATGATAAACTTTTTCAGCAGCATCTAGTGATTATAAAAAGCAGCCTAAAGAAAGGCTGATAGAATAAAAACCGCAGCTCAAAAATTTGTTTGCCAAGTATCAATCGACCCAAACGTATTTAAAAAATTATCTTTTTAGACAATGATGTTAGCTTTTCAGTTAAACCTTTTTATACTACCAGATGCTACAACACATTTTAATTTTTTACAGCTTTTTATCTAGCAAAAGTCTTTCTTAGCATTCACTAGTATTTTGGTTACAAAGCAATGATAGCAAACTTTGGCATGTTTTAAATTTATTTCCCACTTTATTAAAGTTACTTTTTTGTAACACATTGTGCATGTAGTTCTGTCTCACAATCATACATGTATATTGGGAAAACAAACTTAAAAAAGAAAAGTACTAACTCCCGCAGAAAAATCTTTGGTCAATTTCACCAGCTGGCTGATGCTAAGTTTTTCTTAGACTTGAAGAGAATATGTGAAATAACTATTTGTGAACAATATATTTGATAATACAATACTTATTGCGCTGATTTAGAAGTTTTATTGTATACTACAATTCTTTTCAATTTGATTGACCAAAAATTAAAAATTAAAGGTAGAAAACGATTGACCCTGCATGAAAATTCATTGGAATTATTTTTTATAGGATAAGAACATGAATATTTCAAATTTTTACAAGAAGCTTTTAGAATTTTTTTTAAAATCTTAATAATGCTTAATCTAAAGCCTACTTTTGTAAAGTAGACTGCAATAAATGTACTCAGTAAACATCAATAAAGTTTAGATCACAACTACTATTACAAGGATCTTGTAATTTTAAGCAAAGGTTATTTATAGCAAACTTAAGAACCTACCAAAGCAGGTTGGAACACCTTTGACATCTAAACAGGCTTGCCATGGTAGACAGTTACACCCCTGTGGATCTTGACATCCGTATCCAAAACAAGTATGGTTGCATGTGCATGGCTCAGCTCTAAAGTATTAAAGCTGTATACTGCTCATAATTCAGAATAGTTGGTAAATATGAATGTAATATAACTGCTATAGCTCACTTTGAAACTGATAAAATATTTAATGTAACTTTCCATCCTACACTGTAACCTACGCGTTTCTAATCCGACATCTGTAAACACTTTTTAAGTAACATACAATAACTAAACAAACATGCTTATAACCATTAACATTGGCAAATATGTGAGATCATTTTTAGTTCTTTCTGCAAGTGAGGCATTTTTATCATAACTACAGTAAATACCAGGTTTGATGTAAAATATATTAATGCTTACATAGTGCATTTATTTATAACTATGACTTTCTAAGCTCATGGCTGCACTGCTGTTACTTCAGCTATTTAATAGTCTCATCTTAACTTATCTGCTTTCAGATGGAGAATTAATCATCTACTAAGGTTGATATTCTGTCGAAGCAGAACAGAATATCAATGCCTAGCAGATGAAAACTGTTTTTGGGTATATATCAGTGTGTAAAAACTATTTATACCACTTTACCTGTTACCTAAAATAAGACAGATATATACTTAAAGTTAAATAAAGTATTAAGCTCAATTTCTTATTTACTCTGAGCACAACTAATTTTACATACAAGGGTTGCCAACAGAGAGTTTTACTCTTTGTTTAGAATAACTTGATTTAAAAATTAATGCATTAAAATAACCAGTTCTGCAATTATTCAGTTTTGTAAAAATTATTTTGCAGCTTTAAAAAATTTGTTGTCTTTTGTATTACATGACTATTATGTTGTAAGCACTCTTATACTCATGTAAATAGCAAACGATATTTTGTAAAATAGACTAACAACCTAGACTTTACAAAAAACTATGCATTCTCTGAGGGGCTGTATAAAATTTAATTAAAATACAAACTTCCCATAGCCTCAATACTAAACAAATTTAATAATTAAACTGCTGTTAGGATTAAAATAGCACATTGAAATGTTTGTCTGAAGATAATAAATATTTGGAATCATTTGATTGCATAATCAACTACAAAATGGCCACTTTTAATATTTTTTTAGTACACTTTGACATTTACTGATACTTTACACTTTGATGGAAGTATTATGTAAGTCAAATATACATAGAGTCGCTGCACCTGTTTTCTTACCTTTTAATATATTACGTATACTCCTAATTAAAACATGAAACACACAGAACCAGATAGTATTTGAAAATCTACTTACATTACATCTTC
Source organism: Watersipora subatra (assembly GCF_963576615.1). Taxonomy (NCBI): domain Eukaryota; kingdom Metazoa; phylum Bryozoa; class Gymnolaemata; order Cheilostomatida; family Watersiporidae; genus Watersipora; species Watersipora subatra. The sequence goes on from NC_088714.1 coordinate 11,406,034, forward strand.
CCATCTGTTGATTAGTTCATAGTCACTGAAATATAATGTTTTGATATATTACTACATGGCATAAATTATGTGCTGTTTTTAAGGTGAGCCTTATTTTTAAGGACAGATCTACTAACAATGACACCAAGCTGTCTGTTATAATCAAAAGTTTCTTGTTTTGTCGAGTTGTGACAACCCTTACATTTTGAAGCAAGCTTATAATAAGTAGCTTAGCAGCTTACTACCTTAGAAGCTTGGTTTTTATGTAGTCTTGGTAGAACATAGGATTTTTAGACATCAAGTTCTTAGTGACAGAAAAATTTTAAATAATACATGCTTTGAATGAAAATAATTGATTTTCAACTAAGTACACAAACCAAAAAAGTTTTCATATGGATGATAATTAACTGTTTTCTTCAGTGAAGATCAATTTACCGATCTGTTTAATTCATGTTAATGATAAGCCTAAATATCTGAATTTTTTAGTAACAAAATAAATTCTTTACTTAAATTTTAATGTTAAACTTGTTTTTTTGAGTAACATATTGAATGAAAAAAATCAATTTGTTAATAGGCTATAATAAAGAGCATTTCAGTTCAGTAAAATATTAAAAACTACCTTCTTTTAAATCTATTTATATCAAGTATGTACAGTTAGCTAATATTGATGTAAGCGATCGTAGAAAGAAAAAATTACAATTTTTTAGTTGGATGGAATATTTTTGCAACCAAGAACCAAGTTATGAAGCTAAGAATAAAAAATAAACAAATATTTTACCATAAAGTGTGACAACTATTTGAATAAGTATTAGCTAAGCTGCCTGATAATTATTTAAATTTCAATATTTTCACTGGATTATTTTCACTGTGATTAAACCTTTTACAGTCTTAGATTTTGAATACTTAGAAAATCCTTATACATTTAAAAATGATTATAAAAGTACATGCATTAATTACTTGCATTGATTACTTGATGCAATTGATTTTACACTCAAAAATGTGGGTTGTACTTACTGATGTATAAAAATGATATATACTTACTCTCCATATTTAAAGTAAGAGCCATCGCTAAAACAGACGAGCAGCACATAGAAACAAGTTGTCCATTATAATGACGTTAAAGTATATAACATATTCAGAAATATAAAAATTTTAATAAGACAAAAACAACCAAAATCTTTTGTATGAGAAAACAAAATTAATTTTTTATAAGATTATTGAAATATTGAGCTGCCTTCAGACATACATGTAGTTGCAACCTAAGTGATTAAAAAAGTTGGATATCAGATACACTAATATCTACATGCATTCACAGAAAGTTAAATAATTTTGTTGAAATATTGTGACTTAAACATTACCTTTGAAAAACCATAGATTTTTTTATTTACTGCTCTGAAAATGGTCTGATCTCTGATCTTTAAATTTGGTAGCGTGATTAAATGATTCATTCATAGACATTAGCCAGTTTTATTTGAAAATACTAAAAAAATGTATATCTACTTATGCTGAGCAGCAATATTTTTGTTAAAAATAGTTTATCATTTTTTTCATTAAAAGAATACAATAGTCAAACAATGTACTTTAGATAACAAAGCAATTTTTTATTTTTTTCTTTAAATCAACTCTCTTGATTTGTGGTGATAAAATGAATTTAGGTCTTTTGTGTTGTCGTATTTCTGAATTTAATCATAAAAACTTTGTCTTTATACATTGATACATAAATGTATTGATACAATGTCTTGATAAATTGTCTTGATACATAAATTGATTGTATTTTATAAAACTGTAAACAGATTATATATCAGAGCATATTTTGTGAAGATGCCAATCTAGTGATATGGAAAAAAACTGTTTGTATGCAATCCCAGAAGACATGCCTTTTAAATCATCAATAGTGTTTATGCAAAAACTTGTGTGTGTTCACCTGCATTGATTTCCGCAATTAATTTAATTATGATAGTGTAAGAGTTCTTAGTTGTATTACCAATTTCAATACAACTAGAATTGTTTATTGTATAACACATATTATTTGTGCACAATTGCAGCTTTAATTATATAAAAATAAAAGTTAAATAAGAAGGACACCTAGTGAATTGATAGTTTTTATTCCATCATGAAGTATAATTACCATACAGAATTTTAGCTATACTTACTAAATTGGGTGTGATACTCTTGGATCTGGTATCTTGGGCCTAAAATTACATTTCATCTTGCAATAAAACTTATCAGTAGAATATCATGTTAATTGCAATTAATATAATTAGTATTAACAATAATAAAAATCACCAATTTGTGTTGTATCGTCACAAGTTATTTGCGTTAAACCTGTGTAAATTTTGTCAAGATTTTAGAATTATACATTGGACCTTTAGCATGACCTTTTGTATCAGCCTTGCGTTAACACTCCAAATGCATTAACTATCATATATTGTTTTTATTAGTGTTTTAGAAATAATACGAAGCTAGTGATGAACCTAAACAGGTTCATGTTAAAGTTTATCAAATTCAGACAAGAGACAAATCCTTAGGAATAGTTTGGTTGTAATTTATTCGCTTTATCCAACTAATTAATTTTGTACCAAACCTAAAACGAATGATAAAAAAAAATAACTTGCTTAATAACTTTAGCCAGAGGTAGTTTTTTTATTGTTAGACTATGCAAAACCAATTTCAAACATTTACAAATTGTTCCAATTATGTGTAACTACACGTAAAAAGATAGTTTGTCTATCAAAAGAGATAATCCACAAAAAATGTGGTAAAACATTTTGTAATTAATGTGTTCAATTAAAATACTTAGAGAGTGCTTTTATGTAATGATTCAGTTATCAGAAACACAATTTAAAAATGGAATATTTTGCTGTTGTCATTTTCATTGTAGTATATGAGATATATTCTTCAAAACTTGTAAGCTAGTAAGCAGGTAAGTGAAAGTTACTATTTGACAAATTGTAGAAAGACGCTCAACAATGTTCAATAAAATGATACAAAAATTTATTTTGAATTGCCAGACTGACTCGTATAAATTAACAAACTAATCCAACTTGACAAAAAAATAGCTTAGTTGTAATTTAGAAATGAATAATAAAACAACACAGTGACCAAACAAAGCTCAGAAAAAAATATACAAAAACGTCTCAATTAAAACGGAATGGTGCAAAATGCAAAGCAAAGAATCTCTGACATTAAAAGTGAAGTAAAACTCTTTAACTAATATTTTTAAAGCATTATGTCAGTTTTTGAAAAGTTGTTAAACACAGCTAACTTTTAGAACTTTCTAACATATTTTTGTCTAATAATAATTTCTGCACTATGCTTTTTCCTTGCTCATGATAAGTTGGAATTACAACTACGATCTTAGCATTTCTAAATGTATATGATTATAAACCATACTTACAATGTAGTAAAATTTATTGCTGGGCTTTTAGCTGGCCATTCTGAAATGCTAAAAATAGAATTGAGACTGTAGTCTGAATTTTATATAAAACTTTATATTAGACAGAACAAATGTATAAATTTATGCAAATTAATAAACAGTCCAAACGTTAATAAAGTATTGTTCTTCATTAAAATAAGCTTCTACAAAATGTAGAAATAATGGATATACATACATGTGCCAAACTACCACTAAACCCAATAACTATCTAGTTTAATTGCGCATAAAAAAGCGATTGAGCCTAAATCAACTCGCATGATGACATATATTAACTTAACTATCTCATTGGCAAACAAATATTGTTGGTAAAAAAAATTAATAAAAAATTTGCTGGCTGTTTAGTAGTTAAAATGTTTCAAGGACAAACTTTAATGTTTCAAGGACAAACAGCTGCTTGAGACTAACTGCTTAAATTTTATTAAAATCTTTCACCTAGTTTTTTGCAAGTTTTTTGAGTTATCCTTACACTAAAATTGTGCATTAAAATTATTCTATCATTGCTGTTTCCAGTTCAAGAATTAATATCTTCACAGTTATGATTCTCTTATAAATCAATTATAACCAGTAGTGCTATTTTTTAGAATATTTCCAAATTTTTTAAAAACAAAGTACAAAATTTTGCAAATGTGTTAGTTATGCATGTAGCCAATTATTTTCAAATGTATTCATCAAGTATGGTTTTTATCTTGTTAGCAAAACAATACAAAAATCTATGTGAAACAAGCTTGACAATTTTAGAAGCGATTGAATAATTTTTGAAAAAATCAAAACAATTATTAATGATACTAACACATACATGTACTATGAAAACAAAAACATCTGTCATTCATGTATTCAATGTTACCTAAGAATTTAAAAGGGCTACTAAAGCTATAAATATTTGATTGTTTTGCTGCTTATTGCATACAGACCCTGAGTAAGTATAAACTACTCTTCCAAAATAAATTTGAGTCTGCAAGTATTTAAATTAGCATTTAAAATCTGAATTGCTCAATAAATATTAACATTAGAACTTACTTCAAAGTGCATTTATGAAACATGAGGTTTTTGTCATTATAACAGAGCAGCTGAAAACAATCAATTAGGATAGAGAAAATTCGTTAGCCATAATTATACAGTAAGAAAAGAAAAATAAGTTTCAAATATTAGCCTGTGAGCTTATGCATTTCAATCTCCTTTTAACTACCAGTAGTATAATAGAAACAGATAATATGAAGCCGGTAGGAATTAGCCAAGTTTAAAAACATCGCCCTCAACTTCATTATTGAATTACTTTAATAAGTGAAATATTATTAAAGTTATTATATAAGGACTACCAAGCAAAAGTTACAAATATATCTTTCATCAATGCAGTGAATATGACCTTTTAATTTTCAATTTAATTAATTGTAAAACTTTGTACTTGAATAAATTGGGTTGTTTGATATAAGTTGTTTGATTGAGTTATTCGGTATTCAGTGTAGAAAGTGAATTCGCCAAAGAAACTAGTCGGAACATTGCTAAAGGCTTGCTTCTTCCTCTCAAATGCATTACTTCTTTAGAGGCTAAATAAGAATTTTGTTAAAAATTGTCATACAGCCTGCCTCCAAGGTTTCTTGAAGCCAATAGCCAACTGATGCTGCAGCCAGGCTAACTAACAGTCAACTTATGATAGAAAAGGCTACTAGATGCTGAGACCCGGCAGCCAAATAGTTTACTTTCTAGTGACTAGATGTCTAGGGCATATGTCTATATCTAAGAAGATGTCTAGGGCATACTGTGATAGTATTTTCTCAAAGCTACCACATGTTATGAACATGGTGTCTGCTCCTAACTGGTGGGTCACTACTAAATGCTCTAGCGAGAAACATAATTATCTCATTCGAGGTCAAAGCCTACGCTGTAATGATACATTTTCTTGCAGATAATAACTACTAAATACACATAGGTTGCGTATGCAATTATAGGGACTACGATTAAAATTATGTTTTGTTACTAATTTTTAATAAATACAGTATGAATATGAAATTTGGATGTATTATAATAGGGAATGTTAGAATTAGATAATTACTATGAGTTTTTATACTACACAATATTGTCACCTTATGATGTCGAGGCTGAAATGAATTTAAATCATTTACTTGTACTTGTATACCAAATAACTTTTCATTTTAATCAAAGCAAAATATACTTTTTTAGCTATTACTTACTAATTATATCCTTTTTTTAACACCTTTACAAATTTATTTTTTCTCCAAGTTTTTTCTGATGAACACTTTTTTCATGATATAAAATTTAAAAGTTATGGTTGTTTGAATAAGTTTTAAAACGTTTTTAGTTGTTTCAATTTCTTGCCCAATTTATTTGAACTGCACAAAACACTTTTTTCATGATATGCAGTTTGAAAGTTAGAATCGTAAATGTTGTTGTCCGTTAAATAAAAGTAAACTTTTTGCACAAAAACAGTTTTTACTACCAAAGCATATACACATATACATATATGTAAATACATATCTATATATATATTTCTCAAAGTATGTATGTTGGTATGCATTCCGGCTATATATCTTAAAATCTTGGTATTAAAATGACGCGCCGCGATGGATTTGAGCTCACAACGATTTCATGACAACTTTCTAATCTGGATGCTCTACCACTGAGCTAGAACACCATAGTGGTTAAATATGTTTTAATATAACGCATACTCAATGCGCGTGCTAATTATTTTAGCCTTCAGTGTCGAGAAGTTGCAATGCTTCTGTTCAGAACTATTTTGGACCTAAGTACATGTATATGCATCGCAATGGTTGTTGTTTGTTTTTCATTCAGGCTAATTTATTCGGGCCCACAATAATTAATCTCGTTCTTAAAATTTGAGGAATAATGTACTGATTATATATTTTAATAAAATATATATGTTGCTGAACTTGCCACGGCAAGTTATATTTATCTTTTTTACGGTATATCCAGTATCCGTTAAAATAAAAGCATTTCACAATGATATAACAAATGTTAAAAGTTAAAGGTATTCTGAAGTACATACTAAAACTTCTTTCAAGTATGTGTTTAGTAACCGGCGTTTATTTTATATGGTTGTATTGAAGGTAAAACTCTTCATGTAATACATTATAATGTTATATTATCTTGGGCATGCAAATCATAACCGCTAAATTCCCTGAAATCATTGTAGGAACCTAAAGTTATTAAGGTTAACATAGTCTTTTGGCACTATATTTAATTATGATGATTAGTACCTATAGCCTACGATATTAGCCTGCATGTGTATTTTTGCATGCCATCACTGAAACGAACTGAAATTGAATAACTGTATACCAAATAATTTTTGATTGTAATCGTAGCAAAACAGACTATATTTAGCCATTACTTGCTTATAATTTCACATTAACATTTAAACGCTTTTTCAGTTTTAATTTTCCTTCTAATTTATTTCAACGCAACACTTCTTTCAGGTTGTGAAATTTTTATTTGTTTGTTTATTTCATCAAAATAAAAATAGAACAAAAATTGAAGTAATAAACACATAAAATGGTTGTCAACGTAAGAGTAACAAAACATAATTAATTTCTAATAATAAACAATAAATATAACAACACGTAGGAGGGGATAATAAGGTCTATATGCAACGGTGAACCGGTCAAGGCAAGGCCCAGTTAGTCGATAGCAGAAAAAAAAAACTCTCACTCCCGCTCTAAAAGATTAATTCTTTGACTATTTTTAAATTTGGAAATGGTCCTATGTTTTTTAACATATTTAGGTAGTTGGTTCTATAGCACCAATTGTTGGTATGTAGTTTTTTGATGACTGGCGGCGTGGGTAGATGGTGGAATGGGTAAATTTATAAAATTTGTTTGTTAATTTTTACAGGCACAGTGTTTTGAAGATAATCTTGAAATGTTATAAAAGCACAAAGCCAAGTACGATATTTATATAACCGGAAAATGTCAAAAAGTTTCAAAGTTTAGAAAAGCTCTTTAGTAGGATATAAAATTTTTTTTTTACAAATAATACGAACTAACCTTTTTTAAAAGAGAAATAAATGATTTAAGTACACAGCTAGAACATTCCCCCACATTTCAACGCAGTACGTTAGTTTTGAGTTTACATAAGAATTGTAAATAAGTAGAAAAATATCTTCAGGAAGACACCGGGAACATTTAAACAATAACCCTGAAAGAGGACATAGTTTTTGCAAGATTGAATAAATATGGTGTGACCAATTTAAGTGTTTATCTAATGTTATACCTAACAATTTAATAACATCATATTTAGAGATAATTTGCGAGTTCATGTTAAGGATTTTATAAGTAAAATTACCTTGATTTTGAGGGGTTTTGCAAAAAAATGTATTGAGTTTTGTCCATGTTAATAGTCCATTTGTTTGATGTTCACCAAGTATATCAACTTTGAAGGTCATTGTTTAGATCATTGGAAATTTTATTAAGGTCTTTTGACTCAAAAATCTTTTTTGTATCAGCGGCATATAGTATACAGTAAAAATGTAGCAAACAGTTAGGTAGATCGTTTGAAGGAACAATGAAGGACCTAAAACAGAGCCTTGAGGAACTCCATGAAGTAATGCTTGCAATGAAGAAATGCTATTCTGAATCTTAGTTGAATGTGTTCGGTTTGTTAGATAACTTTAAAACCATTGACAAAAATGTAGAATCATTTTAAATTTACAGCTGTTTGAAAATTTTTTCAGTTGTTTTATTAATTTTTAATTTATTTGTCCTGCACAAAACCTTTTCCTCATGATATAAAGTTTGAAAGTTACAGTTGTTTGACAAAATGTGAAAAGTTTTACAATTGTTTTTATTTTTTCTCCTAATCTATTTCAACTACACAAAACACTTTTCTCAGCATCTGTAGTTTGAATGTTAGAGTGGCAAATTTTGTTATACGTTAAAAAAAATCATACTTAATTGTACCGAATTATAATTATATAAAAATAAAACAGCCTTTTTTGTTTACTTTATTTATTAAATAGTTTTTTATTCTAATCATAGCTAAACAGATTACACTTAAGCATTACTTGCTAAGAATTCACATTTTCATTTAAATAAATTTAAAGTTTTATATTCATCCTAATTTATTTAAAAAAAAACATGTTTCATGATATAAAAATTAAAAGTTGGAGTTCTTTGAAAAAGCATGAAAACCTTTACAATGGTTTTCTTTTTACTTTTCATTCATTTGAACTGCTTAAAAATATTTTCTCATGATATGAAGTTTACAAGTTAGAATGGTAAATTTTGTATACGGTATGTTATATAAAATAAACTTTTTGTTCAAAGACTTTTTCATCACTCGTCCAATGCTGAGTAGTATTGCTAGTACATATATATATAAATAAATATATAATATATATATATAAATAATATTTATATATATAAATATATATATATAAATAAATGTATATATATATATATATATATATAAATATATATTGATTCCCCTAGTCTACTCCATTAGCCCATTCCCCTAGCTTATTACTCTATCTAGTCTATTACCCTAACCCTTTCCCCAAGCCTACTCCTCCAGCCTACTCCCCTAGCCTATTTGCCGCGCCCATTTACATTGGCCATTCTGGTAGCCTATTCCCTTAACCTGTTACCCTAGCCCATTCCGTTAGCCCTTTTCCCTAGCCTGTTATTCTAGCCTACTACTTTAGCCAATTCCCCTACCCTATTCCCGTAGCTTATTGTCCTAGCCTGTTCCTCTAGCCTGTTCCCCTAGTCTACTCTTTCAGCCTATATAGTATATATATATTATATATAGGATAATATTATAATATATACATGTATATATTATTATAATATTATATATGATTATAAAATATGTATATTATATATAATATAATGTATTATATATTTTATAATCATGTGTAATATATATTTAAATATGTATTAAATATATATAATTACATGTATATCAATAATTTTATATATAACCACATATATATAATTATATATACATAAATATATATATATATATATATATATGTAGTAAAGTTGTTGTGTACAACCTGTACTCAAAAGTGCTCAATGCTAGGCAGAGCATATGTAAAATGTATTGAACTGTAGAACTAAAAAGTTGGCAACATTTTATTACTATTTACTTTCGTACGGCTACAACTTAAAATGACTGCACTAATTAGATATATTTTGCTTAATAAGAAAACAAGTTAGGATTAGGCAAATTTTATCTGATGTGTGTAACTGTTTCACGACCTAACAGTACGAAATTAAACGGTAATAAAATATCTCCAAAGTTTAGTTCTACGGTTTAACACATTTTTATGTGTATACATGTATTTATATATATATATATATATATATATATATATATATATATATATATATATATATATATATATATATATATATATATATACATGTATATATATAAATATTGGCGAAATACCCGGCGTAGAATGCATATTTAAAAACAGTTTATAAACAATGTCAGCTAATGTGATTGCTTGCCACTTACTAATAGCCTGGCACATTGCCAATACCTCTTTGGAGTAAGCTAGTACTACTTGACTCATTAAAAAAGACATCAGAGCAAGCATAAATTGCTTGCCTCTCACCTGTATAGCCTAATGAATTCATTCATCTCACGTTGTTCAATAGCTTAGCATATCATCTGGGGAACAGGAGGTTCCAAAATTGAAGCTTCTGTGATGCAGCTTCTTCATTCCAAAAATTGATTTGCTATTTTGCTGTACATCCCTATTCCCATGCACACATTACGTACCGTGATAATTTCTTACATTCCAAACAGGCGTACAAAAAATAAATTTTGAGTTTAACCTCAATGACTTTAGCTTATTAATCACATACTTAAAAGTAAGTTTTAGCATTTATTTTACTAAACTAAACTTCAACTTTGTCATGAGCTGAAGTTTTACTAATGATCTGTTTATTAATTTGGTTTCACTATAACTTACAACTAATAATACTGAGCTGAGCACAACAGAAAACGAGCATCATATATCTTTTATGGGTTGTGGGAGAGGTTTCGGCAAACAACATATAAACATTTTTCTTATTTCATTTAAATCGGTACACCGACAGCCATATGTTAACTTTTAGGGAAGTTTTTGTGAAAATCGAACGGTTCAATTGACTTTTTAAATGTAATATTTTTAATCACTGAATCATAACTTGATGAAGCACAATGATATTTGTTTTTAATTATTTTCTTCTGTATATAGTTACGCTAGGCCTGTTTCAATACTCATAGGAACATTTATTTAGCTTGTTTTAATGTTTTCGCACTTACCTAGTTTTTTCTGGCGGTTTAGAACTTGCTGGAAATTTGTTTGGATTAGAACTAAAAGATACGTCTTGAGGAATAGTGGTATTTGCAGGCTTTACATCTTTAGTAGCAGATGTTGTGAGATTTTTGTTGATCGTTACTGTCTTTGAATTGCTGAAAATGAGTAGTGGTTTAAATCAAGTGCTTTGTCCTTTATCCACGTTTTAAAAGCATATTTACTCCCTAGCTACATGTATATTTAAATAAACTCTCAATAATTCTATTAAATTTGTGTTTTGACCAAACTTTTTTGGTAACTACAATGCTATTTAAGGCCTTCTGTAACGGTTGTGTATACACAACTGAAATAATCACATAAAATGCAGTAGATTACTCAAATACTTTAGTGCAACTTGCTATACATGGCAATGTTGCGAAAACATAAGAAAATAAAAAATAAATACACTCAAATTATTGCAAGATACTTTCACAAAGGACACCCTTCACATAGAATCTTTATCAAACACCCACTGAAAATCAGCTCATGTACATGTACATGTATGTCAAATATGAAGATCATAATGAAGGCACAGAGCAATAAACTTGCTCACGATAAACAGAAGAAACTAAAAGGAAAATGCAACTGTAGACAAAAAGACAAATGTCAACAACAATTAAGACTAATTAAACAATTAGAGAATTAAACTAAATAACAATTAGGCACAAAAAACAGAGCTTGTCTCTGCCTCATCCGGGAGAGTATTAATTCACCCAATAAAAAAATTGATTTATAATCTATAAACAAGTATATATACATGTGAACTATCCAGTTGGTGTATATCTATTATATCTACAGCAAAAAAATCTGTTTGTGTATTCATGTGCGTATGTGTGTGTTAGCCACCTTTAAGAGTGGTATTTTTTTTTCAATTTGGTACGAAGCAAACTGAATTAATAAAAGTAAATAAAAAATTAATAAAGTCAAATGAAATTTATTATTTATTAAATAAATTAATGAGTAGTTAATTACTTTTAATTACTATTTACATCTAAATATTAATATTTATGTTTACAGGAAAGGTCGCGTGAATGTTTGTTTTTGCGTCCACTTAGACAACCATTTTCACATCTTACCTACTAAATTTTTACTTCAAAAAGGTAAGTACTTCTCATTTAATGTTGTATTGTTTATGAATTGCCACACCTCTACTACTTAAAGACGTGTGATTTGCCACTGTTCGTGATAGTAAACATGTTCATTTCCTACTGCAGTGGAGTTGCTAATCTTTTTCTCGCTAAGAATACCGCATTTTACTGCTCCAGAACTTGTATGGGTACTCCAAGGGTTGCGATAGGCGACAGTGAGAAAAAAGAGAGCAGGGTGTATTAATAAAACACACCATCTCATTCACTTTTAAAAAAGCTTTTAGTAGTGTTTTCTCAGCAGTTTCTGCTCGGCCAAAGGGCTATTATGTTGGCTTTATGTTTTGTTATTGCAAGATGCTAATGCTGCATCTGCCTTGACATAACACTGTCTGTGCTATAAATGTAAGTTTTAATGATAATAAATTTTATCAACACAACCACATTACCGCCACACTTTTTGTATATGCCATATCAAAACACAGGCTGTCGATTCAGAACTGGTGAGCTATGATTAGTGTTTTAAACATTTAAAAGTTTCCATTCACTAAATGCTGGCCATAGCTCAGCACTGCCATAGCAAATTACTTTCTAGAATTTCTCAACCCTTGCTCTGCTGTAGACAAATTTATGCAATTTCTATGGCTGACTGCCGTGGACACGTTTTTGCGTATTTCCCAGCAATTGCGTAGCAACCTAATTTTATTATTTGTTTATATCATAACCAAGGATCTTTAGGACTTTTATGGCAGTGAAAGTGTTGTCCAAATATTTCTCCATAAAATTAGCTTAAATTTTAATTTTAAATCTATGTTTGGGAATTTCTAACTTAGAAACGAATTTTTTTTGTGTAAGTTTTGTAAGTGCCTCCTGAGTTAGAAGAATTTTTTTTACGTTGATGACATTATAGCCGATTCAAATTAAGATTCTAGACTGATAATTAAAATAGCAATAGTACCACTGAATCTAATGGTGATGAAGTAAAGATTTTGTAAGAATGAAGAACACTGTAGAAGATGATTTTAGCCTCGTAGCTTCCCGTCGCT